>NC_088831.1:31605075-32205075 GCF_904066995.2 Poecilia reticulata
CATGAAGCTATTTCTTTTTTCCTCCTCTGTGCTTTTCTCTGCTGTGTGGAGGGGGAAGCACGGTTTTCATTCTGTGGGTTCCCTTTTCTGCAGTGACCTGATCATCTGACTCACCATTAGATTATTTTAAAGCAGGGAAACAAGAGCTTGGCAGCGTCTGTGTTTGTGTGAAAGACACTTTAAGGGCAACATTACCTCAAAGTATAAAGCCTCTGGGTTCATCCATCATAGCAGGCTGCTTTTTGTGGTGCTCCTTGATATTTTTAGCTCTAGCATACACACAGATGGTGATTTTATGAGATGCACAAGTATGCAAAGTAGTGCGTAATGAAATGGAAGGAGAAGGGAGACATGGTTTTACATTTTCTTTACAAAAGAAAATCAAGAATCAGTTGCATATGTTTGTACTTCTCTTACTCTGACACACTCAAATGAATACTGTCATTTTCCTTCCACTTCACAACTATGCACACAATCAGTTGACTACGTGTTGGTCTGTCACATAAAATCCATTGATATATGTTAAGGTTTGTGGTTTTAACTTGACACAATCTGGGAAATATCAAGGGATATTAAAACCTTTGCAAAGTTCTGCAGCCTTGATTCGGTTAGCTTCCTGCTTTTATACCCGTAACTGATGCAGCATAAGTAAACAACCAGATCACTGCAGAACCAGGGACATTATGAGGAACACTAACCCATGTAACATTCATCTTTGCATGTCCCAGCTGTACAGGAAAGACTCTGCTTGTGTGTGCGTGCGTGTGTGTGTGTGCGTGTGTGTTTTCAACCACTGGTGTCCTTCAGGGTGTGTTCAAAGTCCAGGACGGTGGCTTGATGCACATAATCCTGTTCTATCCTACCTGCATGTCCTCTGCTGTATGTACTGTAATATACATGTTGCTCTATCTTTCACTCTGCTGTAATTTATCTGTTCATTTTCTGTGTGTGCAGCATGTGATCGGAGGATGTGGCTGTAAATCTAGGCTATTAAAAGCAACCTAATAAACAATATATAAAGCATTTTTACGGCTCTCTGTCACATGGTGAAATTAGTCTTTAAACTGATTTGCATACGCTTGTATCTGTAATGTTTTCAGCTACGGCTGTGAAAATATTACCAGAAACCGACAGAAATCAGATCAAGATCAGTTTTTTTGTTGTTGTTGTTTTTTTATGACGGCTTTTTCATATTCTTTTCTGGTGCTTGATTGCTGTTGGTGTTTGTTCTCGTAAAGTCTGGTGTTAGTAGAAGATATTAGATCCTTTTCATCCTCTAGTTTTTGCAAAATTGTTATTTCACACTCGTCTGTAGCATCGGTGCAGATGTTGTTTGTGTGAGTCATATTATCGAGGTGGGTAGTTCTTAAACTAGTTTGCGTTCTGTTTTATCCCTGCTGATGATGACACAGAGAGGGAGATGGGCGTGTTGCAGCCACAACATAGTAAGTAAGCTGAGTGAACGATGTCGGAGCAGATGACAGTAGTTAAGTGGTTCTTCTCGATCAGCCTGCTGTATGTGTCAGCTTGTCTCTTTATTGACGTGGTGTAAAACGGCTGTCGTGAATTCAAAGTGAGTCATGATGGATTTTTTTTATTATTTTTTATTTTTTTGCTCTCACTAAACAAAACCAGTTCTACCTCACTGCATTTTATGATTTGGCATCAGAGGATAAATAGCTTGGATTTCATTAGCACTCCGTCATCTGATTTGGTTTAAATGTTATCCTCAAATGGTAAAATAAATCCACTAAAATGTCAAATTCGGTTATCTTCCTGTACAATGTGGCAAATTTGCACCCGTCTGGGCTAAAATTATTTAAATGGAGAATCTTTTCCTCAGCTCAATTATGTCCCTGTGTTTCTAGATTAACACAAACTGACATTTTCCTTCCTCCCTGTGGATTTTTTTTTTCTGTGACTTCACAACAGGTGTGGCTCCCCAAAGCCCTCCGCCGTCCGGACACCCCCACGGGATGGTGAACGGTCAGAAGTCCCTGGAGTTGTGCAGCCACAGTTTCGACGGTCGTCAGCCTTCGCCTCTGACCAGCCCGCTACTCAACGACGCTTGCAGCATTCGCACTGATGATGAAGATGAGGTCCGGAGAAAGGTTTGTAAACTAAGCTCTCAAACCTTTAAATCAGTGTCCCTAAAAAAAAAAGAAAAAAGCATTCCAACCACCTGACGCTTTGCCATTGGGATGGTGTTTTCAGGGTGTTTGGCAGTGTGGCCACTTTTGGCTTTCATTTTGCCAGTATTCCAGTAGGACCAAAATTTTTAACTCCCCGACCTGTAGTTGTCCTGTCAATAGTCTTCCACCTAAGTTGTGGACCTGTGCAGCTCCTCCAGAGTCACTGGGACCCTCTCAGCTATTCCTCTAATGAATGCTGTTAAAACCCATGTCTTGCTAGGTTTGCGGCCACGGTGCACTCTTGCCACTTTGGTTGAACAGTTCTTCATGAAATGTTCAAAACTATATAATATGTTTCACAAGCTACTGCTGTTTACAACTTCTTTGCATATTTAACTCTGACCTTTACGGTTACATATTGGACTTGGAGGCATCAGAGTAAAGGAGACTGAATTTAAAATTAAAACATTTGTTTTTAGATTTTTATTTAAAACAGATGTAAGACCCATGCATTATTTCTTCTCATGTCATAATCGGGCTCTAGTTTGTGTTGGTCGATTGCATGAAATCGGAATTAAGCACATGGAAGTCTGTGCTTATAACACAAACCACAAGGTACTAAATATCCTGACGAATGTAACTAAAACCAGGTGCTGCTACCTTTTCAGTATCTTCTCTTATGTTTGCTATCCAGAGGTTTCCCACTGACCGAGCCTATTTCATCGCCAAAGAGCTGCTGACCACAGAGAGGACATATCTGAAGGACCTGGAGGTGGTGACTGTGGTAAGATGGCCACACATTGGCATGCCTCTCTGCTGCTTGGTCTCCCCCATACGCTCGTCTGCTCGGGGAGAAGCACTCTCATTGTTCTGGTTTAGCAGCTTCGTTGCAACACGACCACCAAATCACAGAGATGGGCAGTGACACACAAACACTTTGGCAGAAGCGATTTCATTTTTTATTCATTCCCCTCTCCCGAGCTCTGAAATGCATTTATCCATGTCACACGAGGTGGTGAATACTAAACTGTGTTTGTGTTTAAAGAGGATGTTGAATTTAGCAGCGTGTTTCCTCTGTGCGCGCCTCGCTGATTTATTCGATTCTCTCGGATTTTATTGGGTGGATGCAAGCGTGCGCACCCAGCTTCGTTTGATACCGTCTCAAAGTAAACCTGGCAGATAAACAGGATATTAAACGTGTGTATTGCTTCTTCATCTGTAATTGAGGATGGTCTTTCGTTGCCTGATTTATCACATGAGGAAAATGGTAGCTTTTCTCATTTTGGAGACTTTACTATTTAGCTTGTATTCTTTTAGTCATTTAACTGTATATGTTCATGTGTTTGTATGCTGTTATCTCCTTCCCACATGCTGTTTGGTGTTGCTTCGGTGTTGAGGGTGAAGTCATCTGAATAACAGCTGGAGCTTTGTCTTCAACCCTTATGAAGAAACACTTACCTTTCCAACAGCCCGTTTCCCTTTCCCATTAGAGCTTCTGAATGAAGCTGCTCTCAGTCCGTTCTGCTACACAAAACATGCTTCTTTTGCCACCAACCTGTCCTAATGAAACAACTGAGTAAGAATGACTATTGATTCTTCTTTTCAGCCTCAGTCAAGTGAAGGATTTAGAAGTTGTCACAAAGCTGAAGTTCATCAACAGGAACACAGATAAAGGGATTCTGGAAGCAAGTTTCTGTAATCATTCTTAGCAAGTTTCTGTCATCTAACTTTATTTATGGAGCACTTGTGATTCAGTCAAGTTGCAGAAGTGAAAATCAGGAGGATGGATAAAAAAGCACTACAGAAATATATTAGATAAATTGTTAGCTGAAGTAAACAGAATAAAGAAATTATTATATTGGTGATAGAGAAGGAGGCTGTGTGGAAATCTAATCAGATCAGTGAGGAAAGGCTGGAGAAAAACATGTATGTTTTTATGCGTAGCAAAAGTTTGACTTGCTACCCTCATTGAGCTAATAGAGCATGATAACACTAGAATGCTGATGGTAAAGTAAACATATAAAAATCAACATTAGTATGCTAATACATAAAGGTTGGTATTAACAGTTTGCAGAGGCCCAGCTAGAGTCCCCACTTGAATCTGATAGAGAAGCTGTGGAAGGAGTCAACCTCTGTGATGAAATACCTGAGGCTCAGTTATTCAAGATACATTTCATCTAAATAATGAGACTGTAAAATCTGTTCCCATGTGCTAATCTGCTTTGCAATATGTGTTTTCCAGTCTTTCCAGAGTGTTGTGGGACAAGACGAGGAGACCCCTGACTCCCTGAAGAACACCATCCTCTCCACCTTTGAGCCGCTTCACAAGTTTCACACTGGTTTCCTCAGGGAGGTGGAGCAGAGGCTGGCCATGTGGTGAGGCCCATTTCACTTTTAAACTACACCCAAGGTCTTATTTGACGGCTTCAGAATGCAGTTTGGATTTGGTCCAATTTATCAGAATTAGTTTCTTTTTTTCTTTTTTCTTTTTTTGAAAATGTAGCAACCCAAGCAGCTACCTTCTCCATTGCTCCAAAAATACTGGCCTGTGCTTTCCTGTGGGCTTGTGCTGTCTGATGTGCTTTAATGTTGCTGTGCTTTATTGGGCACACACACACACACACACACACACACACACACACACAAAGCCCCACATGGAGACTGTGAAGCATAAACACAGTCAAGCTGTTACAATTTGCAGGCGTTTACTGGCGATCGTCAGATGCTAGAACTTCACATGAAAACTTAAAGTGATAGCGCACTTTACTCCACTGATAAGAACCACAGTCAGATGTGAATGCAAATCTCCTTGGCCTACATAATGTCTTTCGCTCTTGGCTTTGCGTATTCAAATATAAAAGTGAAACTGTTGTGAACATCATAGGGAGTCTATCTGGTTTAGATGAAGCAGGATGTCTTTTAAACACAATTATATTTAGTAAAAATAATAAATAATCTTACTGAGTACAGTATTTAGATCACTTATAGCCCACAATCATGTGTGGGTGATTTCATGCTCAAGGGCGACACCTGCTGGTGGAACACCAAATTTTATTGGTTTTCCCTTTTAAAGCTGTTCTGGGAATCTCTTCAATAAATCAAGTTAAAATCTAAAAAATTTTTGTGGTACTGTTGATTAATGTTCTGTTACCTGCACATATTAATATTAACATGTATTGATGCATATTGGAGGTGAAGTTAGCTTAATAAAATATATTAAATGCCCCTTTTTTATATTTCACATTTGGAGCCACATATTAAAAATTTTCTGCGTATTTGATGTCATAGATCAACAAAAAGTACTGAATTATTTTGATGTGAAGAGTAAATGGCAGACGGTTTTACCAACAAACACAAAAGACAGGCTAGAAGGGTCAGGAAAGAGTCAACTTTGTTGTGAATCATTTAAGAAACAGAAAACACAGAGAAGAAGATATTTTGGTCAGATGAGATTAAAATCGATCTTTTAAGTTTGCATGCAAAATGCTACATGTGCTGATATCTAATCCGGCACATGAACATGCCATCTCTGTACTGAAACATGGTGACGGCAGAATCATCCTCTGAGAATGCTATTGTTCGTCGGTAACATGGCAGCTAGTCATAGTTGATAGGAAGGCAAAGAATCTTTGAAGAGGCAAAAGACTTCAGGCTGCGGTTGAGGTCTACCTTCCAGCAGGACCCGTAACAAACGTTCAAATAGACTCAGGGGAGTTGGATAGAAATACATGTCACACTTGTCAAACTTTTATTTGTTAAATTTGAAAACCATACATCATTTTTTTTCCCCCCATTTTGAAATTTGTGGTTGCGACATGGCAGAAAATGTCAAAGTGTTCAATCTGTACATCAAAGGAAAAGTTAGTTACAAAATACAAAAAATAAATAAATCAATGAAATATTTGTTCTTTAGCTTTTAATCTTGGATGACGTTCTTCTGTATTCGTAAAACTGCAAAACTATTTTATGCACTATTGTGTAGGGAAGGACGTTCCAATGCACACATTAAAGGAGACTACCAGCGCATTGGAGATGTGATGCTGAAAAACCTTCAAGCTTTGAAGGTGACTCCTGACCTCAGGTTAACGTCGATGCTTTTGGAAACCAACAGTGTATCGTCCTCATGTATCACACTTCATGCTTTGCAGCCTCTGACAACAAACATGCACAAGCACTCCGACATCCTCCTCGAGCTGGAGAAGGCGTGCAAAGCGTCCCGTAGGGTGGAAAATTTATGCAGAGACTTCGAGCTGCAAAAGGTGTGCTACATCCCCCTGAATGTCTTCGTCCTACGACCTCTCCACCGCCTCATCCACTACAAGCAGATCCTGGAGCGCCTGTGCAAACACTACTCAGCCACTCATGAGGACTTCAGGGACTGCAGAGGTGACCAGAGCTTTCAGAAACTCAGTCAGCATTTTTTTTTTTCCTGGTTTAATCTAGCAGCCACGTGATATGCGTGGTTATTCTCCAGCTGCTCTGGCAGATGTTTCTGAGGTGGTGGACCAGCTCCAGGGGAGTCTAATCAAGATGGAGAACCTCCAGACGCTCCTGGAGCTACAGAAGGATTTGCTCGGTGTTGACAATCTTGTGGTTTCTGGTCGAGTGAGTGTGAATTATAACAGGAAAATTATTTGCCCAGCTTTGAAGACATGCACACACACCTAGTATTTCATTATTATTCTTATTATTATTACTTTTGTCTTTTTCAGGAGTTCATCAGGTTAGGCTGCCTTAGCAAACTGTCCGGAAAAGGCCTTCAGCAGCGAATGTTTTTTCTGGTAATGTTCATCTTTCTTCAGCTCCTAACACTAATCCAATTATTTAGCTGAGTGATCTCAGCAGAATGAAACGATGCTTTCATCTGTTCCTGCTTTGCGTTATCCAGGTGGTGTTGGCAGCTTCGGTGTCACAAATGCGCAACACATGTCCAGTTCAACGCCTTAAAAAACCATATGCAGATTATTTATATAATACTCTAATGGTTTTTATTTCTCTCTCTGTCCCGCTCTCTTGTTTCCTTGGTGACAGTTTAATGACGTCATTTTGTACACGAGTCGAGGGATGACACCGACCAATCAGTTCAAAGTGCACGGGCAGCTGCCTCTCCGTGGCATGACAGTAAGTGCTGACTGACTGTCACCAGTTTGTCATTACTGCAAAAGGAGCTGCGCCCGTTTCCCTCTGAAAATACACACACTGTCAGGACAACCAGAACGTACATTTCCTTTTCATCCTCTCTCCTTCCTCCTCTCCCACTCTGTCTATTTTTGTTGCCTGCTGTCCCAGATTTTTGGAGCTCTTTAATGTCTTGTTCTGCTTCTTTGTGTTCTTCCAGATCAGAGAGAGCGAGGAGGAGTGGGGTGTGCCTCACGCCTTCACCCTGGTTGGACAGGGACAGTCGGTGGTGGTAGCAGCAAGGTAAATAGGAAAATAGCTACTCTGTTCTTTAAATTTTTTTAACTAGTTGTGCAAGTGATAGGAATAGTAAAACAATAGCAATGGGGGAATGTGGAAAATTGGTTTGGTGTGTTGAGTTGATTCAAAAAGCCAGATCTTTCACCTATGGTCATGAGAAAAAAAAAAAAAACAAAGATCCTGGATGCAAGCAGCTAAAATTGAGCTTTCTCCATAGAGGTGCTTAGCTCACCCATCAAGGGTGAGGAGCTCTATGTACTGGAGTTTGGAGTACAGCCACAGCCACTTTGCACCAAAAGGAGTGCAGATAAGGGAGCACTGGCATGTAATCAGGATGCCTCCCCGATGCCTTCTCTTGGACAAGATCCGCTGGGGATGTAGTCCTGAACATCTCCAGAACTTCCTGGAGGGATTATTTATCCTTTCTGGATTCGTAACAAATTGTGATCCCGAAGGAATGAGCAGTGAGGTGCTACCAGGGAGAAGGATGTCTGTATTTGCCTCCTTCGTAAATCCTGCATGTACTAAGGGTTTACAAATTGTTTCATAACTGATTATCGTGTTATGTTTTTATTATGCGAAGCACTTTGAGCTGCCTTGTTGCTGAAATGTGCTCTTAAAATAAACTGTAACATAATTTTCACTTTATTTGCTTTGTGTGTTTCTTCAGCCTCTCTGGAGCCAGATTTATATTTCTGTTATAAATCTGTGCTGTGATTACACATATTTCACGCAGATCAAAAATTTCATTTCAGTCTCCATTTAGTTGTTTTCATCAGGAGATGAATCCAAATGTAAATCCAGCTGCATTTGTGTGTGCCCACTTCTCTTTCACGTCATCTATTTTAACAGTTTGTTTATTTGCCGTCTTACATTAGTTTGAGCTTCTCAACACCTTTTTCTGCAGCCATCTTGTCTAATCTGCTGGCTGGTGAAAGGTAGTCTGAAAGGTGCATATCAGTTTATTTAAAACCATTTTTACTTCAATTAATTGATTGGATCTATCCAGTTTCCGTCCTGTGCTGATGACACACTGGGGTAGAGTTTAAAGTGAATATTTCCCAGAAAGGCTGAATGAAGAACACGCATCGTTCCTGTGCTGCTGCTGTTAGCAGAACTGTTTATAACCTCGAGGCAGAGTGACATGTTCCTGCCTTCCCTCCGTTTGTTACCTAGTTCGCTGACGGAGATGGAGAAGTGGATGCAGGACATCAAGATGGCGATAGAGATGGCAAAAACCAGCAACGGTCCCACGTCGGACGTGCTGACCTGCACGCTGACTGATAACAGTAAGTTGGAGGATCAACTAAGAAAACGTATTGAACTATTAACGATATTTGTGCTCAGACATTGACATTTGTAAATGTTTTACTGTGAGAAAGAAACTGTAAGCGAGCAAAACAGCTGAGACCCCGGGTCCATGTTGATTTCAGGATGATCTGACGCTGTCTGTGTTTAAGGTCCTCTCTCCCCTCACCAACCCTCGCGCTCCTTGTCCAGCTCTAACCACCTCCCGACTTTCCCAGAATGCCCGGAGGACTCCTCGGCTGAGGCAGAGTCCGAGGACGACACGGCAGCTTTAAACACGTCGCTGGAGAAGCCCACACCTCACCGTGGCAACACCATGGTGCACGTGTGCTGGCACAGGAGCACCAGTGTGTCCATGGTGGACTTTAGCGTAGCTGTGGAGGTATCGGCCAAAGCTCAGACTTGCCCTTCCTCCTTTTTCTCCTCCTTTTCCTCTTCCTGCTGTCCAGTTGTTTTCTTCTTCTGTTTCCCAGTCTGTGCTGTATAACGGGACTAACTTCGGTCTCTCACTTGGAACAGTGTCCTTCTGTGCTCCCCTGGAATTAACCTATTTCCTTGGATTAAACAATTAGCTATCAAGAACAAAACAGCAAATTTCACTTCAGTAATGTTTTTGAAAACAAAAAATTATTTTGTAGAAAAAAAAAATAGTGGGAAGTTCAATGTAGAATGTCAGCAGTTACAAATTAACTTCTAAAACACACAAACAAATTACCTTTTTTTTTTCTATTTTACGATTAATACTTTTTTAATTAAAATATGACACACTGTACTTTACAGAACAAACAGTTTCACATTTGGTTACAATCAAAAACCCAATTGTCTTGTTTTGTGATTTTTATTTATATACCAACACAAAGTGCAGCATAGTTTTGAGATGGAAAGGAAATTGATCTGTGTTTTCAATTTCAAGATACTGGTGTTCTTTTTTGTTTGTTTGTTTGTTTGTTTTTTTCAATTTACTTTCATTTTACTTTTACAGAAACTCTCGATCCAGTTTGACTGACATACTTTTATCAGTCAGATTGGTTAAAGAGCTTCTGTAAAAGTGCCTTTCAAAACTCGCCAAAGATTCCCAAATGGATTTGGGTTCTCGGTCTGAACTTCTCCATTGCAGCTCTGGTTGTACGTTTTGTGTTGTTCCGCTGCTGAAAGTGGAACGTCTACACCAGTTTGAATTTTTTGCAGTCTTTAGCAGGTTTTCTTCCATTATTTCCCTATATTTAGATTCCCTCTCCCAGATTAAGAAAGCCACCCCCACAGCATTCTTCTGCCACCACCGAGGTGGTGTGCTTAAGGTGATCTGCTGGATTAGTTTTCCGCCACATAAAACCTTTTGGATGGAGGCCAAAAACCTTTTCAGGTGTGTTACAGTATTTCTATTTTTGGATAAAACAAAAGAAAGAGAAATGCTATTTAGGAGTATCAGAGTGGTGGGTTTTGAATTTAAATGCACCCCACACTTTCCAGATCTTTGTTTGTAAAACAAAAAAACAAAAAACAATTTTGCCTTTTCATTCCCTTCACCATTATGCTCTTTGTGTTGGTGCATCACAGAAGTGACAAAAGTCAGAGGCATACATATACTCCCTTATAAGAACCAATTTTTGAGATATTTTAAGGAAAACAATCATTTTCACTGTATGGATTTTAAACGTTTTCTGTTTGTGTACTCACCAAAACAACTGCAGACACCAAATTTTCCACATTTTTATTTTTTTTATTTACAACCCAGTTTTCTGAAATATTCTCTCTGGTGAAAAATGTGCATTTAGACTTAACACGCTAAGAGTTGCTAAGATATTTTTAAATGACTTTAGCAAGGTTGCCGTTTCAACTTTTCCCTCATGTGGCAGAGAGCGCTCAGTGTGATGTCCGGATCTAAACTCGGAGCTGCTGCTCTGCTTGCTTTCTTGCTCCTTCTTGAACATAATATCTCTGACTGTCTCCAACTGAAAACATTATGTTGGTTTGTTGAATGTTCTTGTCCTACATTAACAGAAAGGATCTTTGATTTGTGAGGTAGCGTCCTGCACCAGTTCTGCTCTCCCTCTGTCGTCGTAACAATGTCCTCTTCACAGCTTTGCCTGGACACACTGTCTGCCTTGGTGTTGACCCCTGCCACTGCATGCTTATGTGTAACCTACTCAGTTTCTGTGTTTCTGTCCCTCCCGCCCTCTCTGTCTGTTTCTCTCTCTCACATCTGTGCATTCCTCCGTGATAGAGGAGCCTAGTCCAGTCAGGGACAAAAAGGCCCCGAATGGCCAGGGACCAGTGCCTCTGTCTGTTATCTGCTGGTACCGAGTTCAGAGCCTCTCCTTTAGTGAATCCTGCAGGAGTCTAGAGGTAAAAGAGCCAGGCAGACAGGAAAGGCACCTGTTTGTGTGCTTGAGGTGCCGACAAAATGTTTTTCCAAGTTTTACACGTTTGCTTTTCTTTCAGAATCATCACGGAGTTGAGTCAATCTTTTTTCTTTTTTTCTCCAACCCTAAAAAGACAGATCAGGTTTTGAAGTGTGACATGGGGAGTAACAGATTTAAAATTGGAAAATATTACATTTCAGCAATAATATGGGGAGTGTTCGCCTGTATTCAGATGAATACATTAGATAACCATTACCAGGAAAAGGTTTTTATCTTACACTTATAAAAGATTCAAATAATTTCAGATGCATTTCTAATGATTATTTTATTTATTAAGGAAAAAAGCTGTCTATTATATGAAATATGAATAGCTTGTTTGACTAATGAATTAACTGATTAAAAAAAATTGAAGTTAGCTAAAATATCTCGTATTCTGCCCCAGGCTAAAGAAAACAAGCACTCAATAGACTTATGTAGAAAATGGTTTTTTTTTCAACTTTTCTTGTTTTCTACCAGCCATGTTACGTCTAATGAAATATATTAGAGATCCAGTTTATTTCTAACAAGACATGCAGTTGTTAGGCTCTTTTAAATATGAACTTCACAAAAAGACTGCCATTTCTGTGCCTCAATTATTTTTTAAAACAAAAAATGTAAAATGTTTTTATTCCTTTCAAGAAAAGTAGGAGTTTGACTAAACAAGTAGGTTATTTATGTAGCAAATAAGATCAAATCTAAAAGGGGTGATTTACAGAACCATGACATTTTTATCTAGGTAATCTACAGTTTATCTGGAAAGTAACCAGAGCGTACCCTTTTTTCTACATTTTGTTTTGTTACAACCTTATTATTAAAATAGTTTAATTATATCTGCTCTGGAAAAGAGGAAAAAATAAGAAGCTACCTCATGTGTTAGGACTGTTTTGATTTTTATTTGGTTTTGGCAGAAAAGATTGAGAAAGGATTAAATAGAAAATGAGGAAACGGCACTATTTAACCAACAGCAGGTTATTGCTTGTAGACATGTTTCGAATTAGATTAAATGTGACTTATTCTTCATATTTTTGTTGACCGGTGTCGTTGTGTCAATTCCTAATTAAACGTGTTCCTGTCCTGTTTTGACCAGAATCAGCTGTCGGGAAACCTGCTGCGAAAGTTCAAGAACAGCAACGGATGGCAGAAGCTGTGGGTGGTCTTCACCAACTTCAGTCTGTTTTTCTACAAATCTCACCAGGTGACTAACAAACACAGGTCATGCTGTTTGCACAGTGAACCCTTCCACCTCTCTCTCTCTCCTGCCGATTTCCCCTCCTCCAGCATTACATCTCGGTGCAGAACATCAGATAGAGGTGCCATGTTAGCTGTGAACACTTGTTCCCGTGCAGGATTTTTATTCTTGCTTCCTGACACAAAAAAAGTGTTGGGGGAACAACGTTTGACCTGAGTTTAGTCAGGGTCACATTGCAGACCAGAAAACTACGGAGAACATGGAATTTAATTTAATTCCCAGGTCTGAAAAAGGTATTGGTATTTCCAAACTGTTTTCCCCTTTTTATCCACCTTACAGTCTCTAGGTTTTGCAGCCTCTATATAATCTGGACACTGTAGAAGTATTTGCAATGAGTTTATTGCAAACTTTGTATTTATATTTCCAAAACAAAGTTGTTGTTTGTTTTTGTTTGTTTGCTTTTAACCAACCTAAAAAAGCACATTTTGTTGAAATTCTTTTTAAATCTTCCCACAGGACGATTATCCTTTGGCCAGCCTCCCTCTGCTGGGATACTCGGTCACTGTTCCCGCTGAAAATGAAAACATTCACAAGGACTACGTCTTCAAGCTACATTTTAAGTCTCATGTGTACTACTTCAGATCGGAAAGTGAATACACTTTTGAGAGGTAACTGTTCTCTTTTTTTAAATTCATCTTTAGTGTTTGGTTCGTTTCTCTAATGAGTCCTAATTCGCTGGCAGGTGGATGGAGGTCATTCGCAGCGCTACGGTCTCCTCCAGCCAGGCCCGCCTCGTGAACAGCAAAGATCCCCACCCTCACTGATTCAGTCGGAGTTGATTTTTTTCCCCGTATCACATATGGGTGGCATCTGCCCGTCTCGTCCTGCCCCGTCCCTCAGCGACACTTTGCTTTCCTCCTCTACACATCTGGGACATTTATACATGTGTACATGCACACTTTGTGCTCTTTATTTTTTAATGCTTTAAATGGTGACACGTCCGCTGGTTTAGACTGCATCAGAGACTGCGTTTTTATTCTCCAACTCTAAAACCTCTTTTTAACAGATGTCATTTTATACAGCCTTTCTAACAGTCTGAATCACTTTCCAGACTCTGGTTTTACATTTTGTCATTTTTGCAGCGGGAACACATGATGTAGACTCTTTCTTAGGCGGTAAAACTTCTCTCAGCGTTGTCGGTTTTGTTTTGAGCTTGAAAGTTTTGAGCTGCATTGTCAGTGCCAAATTGGTTTGTAGCAACGTCAGGGACTTTTTAAGGAGTAGGATGGTCCCACTGTCTACTCATAAAAACAGACCACCCTTTAACTGTAAAAGCTCTGCTCCCAGCTGGTCCAGCACAACATTGTTGCTGAAGAAACAGATGAAAGCATAAAATTATTTTACTACCAGTGGTAGCTGCCATCATCACAAATGCTGTCTTAAATAAAGTAATTCTTCTACTTGCTGATCTTCATTCTATGGAAACTGAGTATTTTTTAAACCCTGGAATTATTCAGCTGGTTGGGACATGGCGATGTCTGTTCATAATTGTTGCTGCATTTTGAGGGAATGTGGAACTGAAAGCTTTAAGGATTGTGTGTGTGTGCGTGCGTATGTGTGTGAAAGAGAAACAAAGTAAAAACTTTCAGATCAAAACCATTCGTCATCCTGACTCCTGCATACAGGTGTTTTTATGGTCCTGAATGAGTGAAGATATGCAACTAAGTGTTATGAAATGGAAAAAATTATGATTCTGCTTGGAAGTTTCTTTTTTTTTGTGTATGCTTTTGGTTTTGAGACAAGAAGGTTTTTGGAAATTAAAGCAATAAAAACTTAACCAAGCTCAGATTTTTTATTTTTATTTTTTTACTTTTATTTTGGAAGCAGCCAGAATGGTTTATCAGAACAGTAGTGACAGTTTTTGACGATATTTTAAATATGACCTGCAGATGGCAAAAATGTTGCTTCACAGCAGCCAAAACTACAGGAATGCACTCTGAGGATTAAAATGGTACATACTGTATTTTCTTTGCAGCTTTCTTGCAAAACTATGAGCTTTCTTCTTAAAATAGTTGCATTACGTTTAAGGTAATAGCTCTATATTGATAACTAATCATAACATGACATTTACACAATTCAACTGAAAAACAAACATCTGTCCAGAGGAAAATTGATTTAGAATTTGAAAGAAACTGGCTCAATACTGTTGGGTGTTGATATCTGCAGATCTGACACCAGTCCATTGTCTCAGGTCATGAGAATATCTGAAGAATATCACACTTTCCAGTGTGGTTTTATTGCACTAAACCAGGTGAAAGACTGTACAAAATCCCAAGTTATGCAGTCAAGACTTGCGTTTGAGTTTATTAAAATCTGGTAATTTTTCAATGTTGTTCCCATAATTGTCCAGGAGAGGGCAGTATTCGTCTCAACGATCTTGATTAGATGTGGAGCCCGGGTTTTTGAGATACTACTATTTCAAGGATTTCTTCGTTGGGAAGCATGAAATGACATGTCATTTCTTTGTCTTTGCTTAAAATTGAAAAGAAGAGGAAGCATGTCATTCAGGTGCAGCTAGTACAAGTCAAGTGGCTGTGAGAAAATAGCTCAGTTATACCTTGCCTTTACAAAGAATTGATGAAAAAAGTTTAAAACCTGTAAATCAGGTGGGAAAATCCTCCAAAATCCACAAAATTGCAGTGCATTGCTCAAAGATTTTTTTAAAAAATAATTCATTTCCAGGATATTTTCATCCTTGCAGGGAATGCCAATAAACATTGAGGGCATGTTTTTTTTTTTACAGTGTGCATCTTTCATTCAGCTGCTTGCTTTATCTTTAGGTGAGGGGAGGAGCACATTTACAACGAAGTCTGAGACAAATGAAGGCAGATAGGACAGAGGGATCCAGAAAAACTTGGCATCCCAGCCAGCTCCATAACGTGTGCGCGGACGCTGAGCAGTGAGAGCATGCTCCATGCACCAGGTAACCTTGGAGATATCCGGACAGCACAGGATGTTCATAGAGAAGCCCTGCATTTTTATATCTGTAAAAAAACAAACAAAAACAAAAAAAAAACAATCAAGATTTGGTGAATTAAAAGTTATTTACTACTTTGAGAATTTAGTCGAGCTGCTTTTCTACCCACAGTCATCTAAATATGTGGCACCATATGAGTCCTTAACATCTTGAGGCAGGCGCGCCCAAAGCCTTTTCAAGTCAGCATTGATGAGATCTACACTGGTCACACCGGTCTTGAAGAAACCCGGTTCAATGATGCTCACTTTTATACCGAAGTGCTGCATGTCCCTCCTGAGAAGATAAAGACAACATCTTTAGTCCCGTGTGGACGATTGTCTCAAATTCATCTCAAACCACCACAAGACTAATGACATGCTCAATGGTATGAGCATATAATTAGTTGACTAAAATACTTATACTAGCAATAGATTTTTTTTCACTCATAAAATACCCAAAATATCAGCCAGAAACATCGAGGGGACGTCACTGGGGCAGCTGTCAATGCCAGTATTATCTGTTGATCTAACTACTGTAGATTTCATGTTTCTAGAATGAGAAACGATCATCACCTCTTGGTTGAAACACATTAAACAAGACTCCTTTTCTACATGTCCAGGTCAGTTTTGACTTTTTTCACCCTTAGAGACAGTTTGTGACACACATCAGGCATTTCCTTTCCTTCAAGTATTTTGTTTACAGCAGACATTTACTCTCTTCTAACCTTAGTGGAGCCGTTTTTAAAACAATAATTGCATCTTTTAATCTGTGGAAAAATCTGGCAATACTATCCAAGTTAGTGAGCCACATCTCTCACCTCTAATTTAAAAACCTCAAATGCAGAGAATGTTTTAATTTCTCTACCTGAGACTGTCAGAGAAAGCTTCCACACCCCATTTGGACAGACAGTATCCTCCACCAGTGAGCGACAGCCTCCCCAAAATGCTGGCCACGTTCACCACTCTGCCCTTGGCTTTCTTCAGGAGAGGCAGAAACTGCAGGGTTACATCAATAACCCCGATCAGATTTACATCCAACACCTTTGTAAAGTCCTCCAGCTGCATCCATTCTGTCGGTCCGATGGGAACCGACCTGCCAGCATTATTCACCAGCCCCCAGAGGCCTGCGAGGGAAAACGGAGGACAATCAGCTAATAGCACTAAAAACCCACAAAACAAAGCTCTCCTGCAAAAGACGACCTTAAAATTTTCTTTGATTACTTGCAGTTTGACATTTCTATCATTCTATCTAAAGTTGTCCGTCCAAAGTTGTGTAGGCATTATAAACTGAATGAGCACCATACATGACAAATAACTAGTTTGAAGCAAAAAAAAGCATCTGTGAAAATGTTCAAGTCAAATAAAATTTGGTCTAGATTACATGAATATGCTTTGATTGGTTGTTCTGTTGGAAGCAGAACCCTCTCTCCAATCTTAAGTCTGTTTCAGCCTTTAGCTGCTTTTCTTCCAGCATTATGCTGTATTTAGCTTTTCATGTATTTTACCATCACCTATTTCCATGCTCATGCTGAGGAAAAGCATTGTCACAGCATGATGCTCCTACCACCTTCTTTCACATGGCATTTCCTCTGTTTCTTCTGGTGATCAAAGGGCGTACACAAAGTTCTCTATCACTTTCACTACAACTGGTACCCCAGCAGTGGTCCATCCCCGCTCACCTCGCTCCCCCACCTCTCTCCTCACAAACTCCACGGCACTCCGGATGCTCGCGCTGTCTGTAACATTCAGCAAGAGGGTCTGCAGTCTGGGGCTTGTCGCTGCTGCCAAATCTGCAGCACCTTTCTCTGTTAGACATCCAGCTGTGACCCTGAAGCCTTTCTGGTCCAGCTGTCTGGCCAGGAGGTTCCCAAAGCCACTGTCACAGCCGGTGATGAACACATGCTTCTGACTGAAACCACCAATCCTGTAGGAATCTCTGACGTACCAGCGGACAGCAGCATAGCAGGCCAGAAGTAACACACAGGTTAAAACCAAATTTGACAGAAGAACCTGAAAGACAAAAAAAGTATTAAGATGCCAGTTTATATACATATGTAGGAGAGGGAGCGAAGAGACAAAGATGTAGTGTGAAGATCAAATAAAAATAAACCTACCTCAACAAAACCGCTCCCTGCTTCATCAACGTGCACCTAAGAGGATAAAACTTTAAATGACTCAGTCATTGAATCAATTCAGCGTGACAATTTTGTCATGTTGGTCAAAATCATGTCAAAAATACTTACCAAATTATAATTGCAATAATAAATGAATGCAATGTTTTTGTAGCTCAAGTATCAACTAAACATGCATTATTTTCATTAAAGGGGCAGTATTATGTTTTCCAGGCACATGGTGCCATTTTACCTTCAGACACACACACACACACACGTACACATATATTCTGCTCAAAAAAATAAAGGGAACACTTCAGTGTTCACTTAAATGTTAAAGTGTTCCTTTATTTTTTTGAGTAGTGTATATTATAAATACAACTGTATAACATTATATCCAACTTTTTGTATCATCATTTTTTTCTCGTTTTTTACTGGCAATGAGCTGAGAGGTTGTTCATATTGCATCCTGCTGTCCCCAGTTTTAACTTGGTCCACAACCATAAAAGAGAGGGGGGGAAATGGGGGACGTTGAACGCACAGCAGGGATTCCACATAGTAATAGAAGCTCACTTCTTGAGCTGCAACAAGTTTTAAGGTACATTTCTAAAAATGATAAGTTTAGCTTGTTAAATCCATGTCAAGTCATTTCACCAATTAATTGTACAACACGCTAAAAGGAGTTTATCAAAAATACTGGACAACATAAGCATGTATTTAAACATTAGTAGACTCCTGGTGGCAAAAAAGAGGAATTTTATAGATTTTTATTATAGCAGTCATATTTTGACATTTAAAAAAACAGAATTAGTCTCTATATTCCTTTTAATACAATACATAGAAAATCCCCATTTGCTTCATTATGACAAAGCCAAAACAAACTGAAGAAGCTAACTGTGCTTTCATTGAATGTTTGTCAACTTCTATGCATGAGAAGTCAAACGACAAAATACAATTATTCAGAATAAACTGATTGGAGGTGTCACAAATTATACTCGATCTACAAACTGTAATACTTACACCTCTGTGCTTTATCAGCATATAGAAAACAGTCAGCCTGGTCCAAGTGTATAAAGAAACAAAGGGAATAACGTAAAAAATATTCTTGTTTTGTGCACCACCACATCATCATTCTATTGTTAAGCCAAAACCAAGAAACCTCGATGCAACTGCTTTCATCTTCCACCAGAGGGCAGCAAATTTCAGTAAAAAATGTTTTTCTTTAAAAGCAAAATATCCTACATTTACCTCTGAACGAGTTTTTGATGAGCATCACAGCTGATCATTTCCAACACGAGCAAAAACACATATGGAAATAAGAATAATGTAAACATACCATGGTTACAGCTCTCCAGAAGTAGCCGTTTCTCACCTTCAACTGTACAAATTAACTAAGCAAAACTTTAACTTGCTGGTGAAGTTTGCCGCTTTATCTGTAGAGTCAAGGTCCATAGCAAATATAAGAGGAGGAGTAAATGGTTCACCAGCATGGAGTTGTGAAAGAGACCAAACAGTTACATAACTCTGTTTTGATAACCGCGTTCCCTTTACCTTCAAAACCACTGACTTGGTCCAAGAGCAAAGGTTACGCAGCACCAGTAACGCGTTATTTAGTAACGCGTTACTAAGTTACTTAGTCTGACTACTGGATTTGAAATGGCAACGCGTTAATTACCTATTTACTGAAAAAAGTGGCCCGACATCAGTAACGCGTTACTGACGTCCCGCTGTGTCTTCGTTAATATCAAGTTTATATATCACCTGTGAATGACGTCGAGTTTCGCGTTGCGCTCCAGAAAACTGCAAACACCGAGACTAATACGAATATGTGAAACAGCAATAATGTGAAAACAGCCACGAATCAACGAGTCGGTAAAGTCCTGCAACTAAACGCCATTATAATTAGTAATATTAAGTTTAAGATAAGTGTCACAAATCTATGCAGCGGGACATCAGAGTCGTGGAGCCGCAGGAGGAGCGCAGTGACACCAGAACCTGGACGATGGGGGGGGAAGGGACGAAGGAGGAGGAGGAGAGGAGGTGGGGAGGGGGCCGGGGGGTCTAAGATCCTATTTATAGTTTTCCAGACTGGAACAAAAAAAAACACGCACAAATTATAAGTGAAAACACATAATTGATGTTACCATTATAAAATAACTTGCGATTAAATATTGGCAAAGATCAATGTAATTTTCACCGGTGGCTGAAAGTAACTAAAAAAGTTACGTTTAATGTAACTTCATTACTTTCCAAATCAAGTAATCAGTAATCTAACTAAGTTACTTTTTCAAGGAGTAATCAGTAATCCAATTAAAGTTACTTTTTCAAAGTAACTATGCCACCACTGAACAGCACATTATTGTTTCTGTTAACTCTTTATAACTAATACAGGAACTTTTATTAAAAATACATGTCATGCAGAAAACTTCATTTTCAAATAAGGGGTGACAGATTATTACAGGACTTGAGACGTAAGGGATGTTAAGAAAGTTTGGCAGATGTGTAAAGCGAACATTTACTGTTGTGAAAATAACACGCACAGGATGCTTCTCAAATCACAGATGCTTTGGGTTTGGGACTGTATCGAAGGAAAAATCCATCTGAAATCCATGTTGGCATGTATGATATGGGCAACCAGAGGAACTTGGCATCCCATCCTGGGGAGTAGCGGTAGCGAGGGTGGACGGAGGCGATGGCGTGTTCCATACAGTGGACTACCTTCATCAGGTCGTTGTCTCGAAACTGCTTGAACCTTTCGTCCAGCTGTTCGAGACCTGAAAGACAGTCAATGTTCTGCAATGGGTGATCCGGACATGATTTAACTTCCATCTTAGGAAAAAATAAATAAATAAATAATCATAAAACTGTGTATAAATGACTGGATGCAAAGCACTTTGGCTGATACATGACTAAAAAAAAATATTTAAAAAAAGTTTAAAATACAAGACCCTGCTCCACTTGGTCAGGGCAGGGTAGTGAAGTTTCAAAGTTTCCTTTTTCACAAGTATTTGTACATCTAAATCAAACTGGTTTCTGTTTACCAATATATGTATTGAAGATGTGCATTTATCTTTCTGACTCTGAACATTTATCTAATCTACAGTTAAATGCTTAAATGCCTATAAGCAGGTTAGCTTATTGCGCAAACTGTAAGAGGTTAAGTTTCGCGTTCAGCCTTCTGTCAGTTCATGAAAAAAAAAACACCTTACATCTGCACTGCCATTAATCTGCTAAATCTGCTAAAGACGTAATTTAAAAAAAAAAATTTGCAAACTTTTATGAAGCCTTTTTTGAAGATATCCTGTGCAACATGGTTTAAAACTAACGTACTGCAAATACTTTTTCAAAAGTAAACATAAAATTCAGGTACTTAATGTCAAAACAATAGGTTCAAAATAGAGGCATTATTTTGTAAAACCTAAGAACAAGGTTGTTTTTAACCTGCTGAGCTCCAACAATGGTTTCGATAAGTTTAAAACATTCAGAAAATATAAATGCAGTTTGATACTATT
Source organism: Poecilia reticulata (assembly GCF_904066995.2). Taxonomy (NCBI): domain Eukaryota; kingdom Metazoa; phylum Chordata; class Actinopteri; order Cyprinodontiformes; family Poeciliidae; genus Poecilia; species Poecilia reticulata. The sequence continues at coordinate 31,626,163 of NC_088831.1, forward strand.
CAATGCTCCTTACATTTATAGGTAAGCCTCTATTCTACATCTATGGATACAAAGGACATTTTAACCACATGCCATTGGGAATGTGGGCATTTGGGCCTGATTGTTTCTGTAATGCAAAAATAAGGGGGAAAAAAAGGGTAAAGATAAGAGGATATATTAAAACTCACCTGTCTCCAAGAAAGCATACCCATAGTCATCCTTCAAATCCTGAGGTAATCTGTCCCAAAGGCTCCTGAAGTGTTTCTTCAGCATCACGGTGTCAGTCACACTTGTTTTGAAGAAGCCTGGCTCAATGCACAAAACTTTGACTCCAAATGGTGCCATGTTCAAACTAAAACACAAAAATACACATCAAAAAAGGAGGCAATCTCAATCAAGAACAAGGAAAAATAAAAAAATAAAACACTGATCCTTCTTACCGCAGGCTGTCATTAAAGGACTCCACTCCATACTTGGACACACAGTAAGGCCCCCCAAATGGACTGATTCGCCCGAACACACTGGCTACATTTACCACTCTGCCCCTGGCCTTCTTGATGAGAGGCAGCACGCTCAGAGTGACGTCGATCACTCCATTGAGGTTGACGGCTAGCATGGATTTGTAATCGTCAATGGTGAGCCATTCTGTGGGACCGGACGGCGTGGCAACTCCAGCGTTGTTCACAACAGCCCACAGACCTGAAACAACATAAGCACAAGATGAACCCTGGGATGGGACTGGGACCCACATCAGTGAGCGAATCTGCTGCATAAGGCTATATCAAAATAACCAGACCGTCTCTGCTAATTATTTCTTCCTAACTTAATCAACTGATAAAAAATAAAACTGGGGAGGAAACCACTCACCTTTATCTCCAACAAGGGTCTTAATGAAAGCCGCCACCTTTTTCACACTTTCAGACTTGCTGACGTCCAGGGAAATGGCCGTCAGCCTTTCGGAGGAGACCTTCTTCAGCTCAGTTTCACCGTTCTCCGTGTAGCAGCCAGCAATCACACAAAAGCCCAGCTTGTCCAGATGTTTGGCCAGGCTGTTCCCAAACCCGGAGTCACAGCCAGTGATGTACACATATTTGTCCCCCTTGTTGGGAACTCTTTCGCTTTCTTTGTACCAGCGGTAGAGGTACCAAACAGCCACCAGCCCGAGGATATACAGGAACATTGTTTTTATTTCTGGACAAAGGAAACAAAAATAAAATCATAATTGTGTTTCAACGAACAGATGTTCTCATTAGCGCTGCACTGTGCATCTCAAAACTTTGAGACAAAACATTTATAATATCTTCAAAAAGGCAATTAACTTTAGAAATTCAATTCAAAGAGTAAACTCATAGATTTATTAAACATTTATTATGTTTTGCATTAATTTGAATAATATCAGCTAGTATGTATTTTATTTTTATCAGAAATGTTAAATATTGATGTTACTGGAAAGTTCCGTGGAAGAAAAAAAAATGAAGTAATGTCCATTCAAACATTCTGGTGAGGGTCTACAGTAGTCTGGCAGAAAGTTTTAGAGAACTTTATCATTTCCTCTGGTGACAAGCTTTGTGAAAAGGATATTTTCATTTTCCAGCAGGACGTGGCATCTGCCCACTCTGCCCAAAGTAGAAATACTAAAGCCTCAGTTGGGTTGATGATCCTGGCAACTGGCCTGACCTACATCCCACAGAAAGTCTGTGGAGTATTGTTCAAAGAATGATGACAAACACCAGAACCAACAACTCGGATGACATAAAGCTGGGCTTCACCTCAACAGAGTGAAGCGGTGATCACCTCCAGGCCCAACTGCCCAGATGCAGTGGGAGTGCAGTGCTGCTCTATGGGGCCTGCAGGGAGTGATGGCAGCATGAACGATACCCAGCCAGATAATAAGGTCGTATGCAGGGAAACCATGAGCTACATGACATGTTTTTGTTGTTGATTCTGTTTTTCACTTTGTCTGTGGTTAAAGTGTGTCTGCTGGAGATTGTGTATCTTAATTGATTATTTTTTGTTTGTGTACAAGTTGAAGTAAATATCCAGTGTCACAAGCGCACTCACAGAGCAAAATGGCAAAATGGCCCTATTGGGGCAATAACTTATCTATTCTATTTATAAAAAGATAACCAGAGGCAAGTATACAATGCATATTGAATTGCAGAGATACACATTTCCCTTCTGCTCAACTTTCCAACAATATGCTTTGAAGCAGTACTCAAAACTCACTACTGGGTTGACATTTCCCTCAATACATGTTTTGCATTAATTTGCAAAACATTATGCAAAACATGTATAATGTTTTGCATAAATATTATACATGTTTTGTATAATAATTCAAAAAGATAATTCTTGTTGAATTATCTTCCAACAAGAAAGATAATTTCTTGTTGGTCTTGTTGAATATTATTAAAAACGCCGTAAAAACTGAAGCTTGGATTTCTATTAACTCTAAGAAATAATATTCAAAATGAACGTAAATCAAGAATTTAAATATATCACTGTGTTAGGAATTGATACATAATTTTCACATTTCCATTTCAGTTTATTAAAATACGTTAAAGATTCTCCAATTCACTGAGCTGCTCCTATCAAAGCATTTAACTTTTTATTAAAGAAATTTAAACTGAAAGAAAAAAAAGGGAAAAGAGAAGGATAAATAATTATTGTGCTTAAATGTATTTCTAATCTTGCAACAAAGAAATCTGAAGCACGTTTTCTCCTTGTGCGTGTCACGAAAGACCTGTCAGAACAGAGGAAGAAACTGTCAGAGGGAAGTCTGGCTGTAGGTAAGGGTTTGTGCAACAGCACAAAAAATGTTGTGCAATAGAAATAACAAAAGGCAAATGAGAAGACAGAGTACCATGTAAAGCATCTAATAAGGAAATAATTTTGTTATCTTTTGTCAATATTATACACATCACAGAAAGGAAGAGTGTCAGGAGCAGCTATAAATATCAATCACTTAAAGACTGTTTCTGTGAGATTCAGAGCAATAAAAATAATAATGAAATCATTTTGTAGTATTAATTCTGTCATAAAACCTGTTACTTATCAGAGAACAACTATCAGTATAAACGGTCTGTCTGTACAACAACAAATACAAGCTACACTTTATGAAAGCCTCTCAGGGTCTGAGCTTAATTAAATGTGGACTTGGTCAACACTGCCATGCAATCTGAACATATATACTCTAAGTCACCACTCTGTGCAATTATAAACAGTAAGTTTAGTTTTTGTGTGTTTAAAAGCACTGTAAACATGTGCTGGAATGAGAAACACAAGCTTAATGCAGCTCACATTTTTTACAGTGAAGGTCAAACGTATTTTCTTACAATGAAAACAAGCAACGTTCTGCTTTTCAGTAGCATGGGCCTGTTGAAAAAGATTCTCTGCTTGAACAGGCCTGCAGGGCAGGTCTTACACCCAGCAACATTTGGGACAATATGGGGGGGAAAAGCAAGTCTAAGGAAGGCCCCAACTACCACTAAAATCACATATAGCAAGACAGACTTAATTTAAGAATTCAGGACAAATTATTTTCATGGTGAAAAAGTGTTGCTAAGAGAAGTTGCAAGATTGTAGCAATTACAGAACTGGTCAAAAATGTTCAGAACATGTTGGTGCTAGCATCAAACTGCAACTATGTTTAGTGAGATCTACACATCGAATAGCTTACAGATTACTATGTCCTATTTGTATGCAACTGTCACAACTTTCAACTTTAAACTAAAAACTGTTGAGTAATTAATGAATTAAATTAAATGTCTGAGGTTACAGCAATGTTTCCTCCAACTGAATTAATATAGGTTTACCTTAAAAAAAAGTAAAATCAACAGATTAAATGCAAATATATTAAAATGAGAAACTTTTCCACCTATATAGAAACAAATATGACTCCAGGATAAAGTAAACGAAAAACTCATAAAAAGGAAGCAGACAAAAAAAACAGTTACATTACTGAGAAAGAATTCTAGATATGATGAGTATCCCAAACAAAATCCACATGTAAGCATATTTTTGCAAATATATATAGGGCTATATATATATATATATATATATATATCAAGCAAAAGTAAAAAATACAACCAGTTTTGGAATGAAGGAAAAATAAATATATCCTCAAAAAAATTAAGTATACTTGCTTGGACTATGTATTGGATGGGTACTGGCATAAAAGTATGACTTTAAAAGGTTAGGGTTTCAACATAATTAAAATGTTCCATCCTGATGTTCCTTCTGTTAAAAAAAAAAAAAAAAAAACAAGATCCCAGATAAGTACTAGAGGCTCAGGGTTTTCCCCGACTGTATGTAACAAAGAGTAACCCATTGTTCCTCCTTCCCCACCTGTTGCTGTACTCTGCTGGTCAGCTTAAGGTAACATTTCAGAAGCAACTGGCAAGTTACAAATGACGTATGTTAGCTCCCTGCCTGGAGGCTCAAGCAGAGCAGGAAGCTGGACTAATTATTAGCCGATATAATTCTCTTACACACCCAGTTGCACAATGGAAAAAAAAAATAGCATTCTGTGAAACTTAAAACTACTACCAAGCTTTGCAGAAAACAAATATGATAATCAACATGCTAGCTATTTTATTTTATTTTTTTGCATTTTGATTACATTTGTCTTAAACAAAAGTAATTAGATTATGTAGTGCTGCATTGTTTAAACATTTTTATACACACATCTTTAAAGCTTAAAAACATGATACCTTTAGAACCTCAGATCAGCCTATGCTTAGCGTGGGCAGCTTCAGGATGGCACAGTGATGATTGCAAGATGACTTAAAGATTTTTCATTTTAATGAAAACCTGTTTGAACACATTGGCCTCACCAGTCATTAGGAAAACTAGAGGGAGTTAGGCCATCTGCAATAAGACAGGAATTTTGACTATTCCTGTACTCATCAGCGGCCAGTGTGACAATACTCTTTCTTGTGGTCATTAACGAAATGGAGACGAATCAAGCCTCACAAGCTGTGGCTAAAACGCGAAAGATTACAATCCCAGCTTTTCGCACGTGCAACTCAGAGCCAGGTAATCTAAAGGTAAAATAACATTTATGCGAAACTTTAGATTTTTGTGTTGTTTTTCATTTAAAAAAAAGCAATAGGACACAAATGAACTCTGCAATAAAATATGTGATAAGAATTAAGGGCAAAGATTTCTGGAGCAGAAAGATCAGGTTTCCGCATCGTGAAGAGAGACTTTGTTAACAGGGTACTGTGTTTGGTTCGTGACATTCTGTAACAACCAGAAATTCAGCACCAACATCTTTAAAGGTGTTGAGAGTGAGATCTTAATATGGATACAAAAATCAAGCCCCCAGTGTATGATCATGTTTCTATTGTGACTTTTTATCCACATTACAATGGGTGAAACACTGCAGTGTTTTTGCTACCCAGTTTCCTTTAAAACATGAGATTCTTGCAGTAAGATGACACCAAGGAAGAAACACTGATGTAACACAGCATTTACATAAACATCCTATAAAAAAAACCAAAAAAAAACAAGATATAACTTTTATTAAAAATAGTATTTATTCTTACAGCATTTAAAATGTTATTTGCTGTAATAATAATGTAAGTAAAAATGATGATTTATCAACTTATGGAATAAACTGTCACTAACTTTAGTAGTAGGGCTAAATTTTGCAGAATAATATACGCTTTTGTCATCCTACTTCTTATAATAGTTGATATCAGTTGATATTCAGTCAGGAGGGGCATTCTGTGTTCCCTTTGCTCCATACAGCTGAAGAAACCCCTGGCAACTCTGGCCCTTTCTATTAAAAGGCCTATAAACTGTAAGAATGGCATGTGTATCATTGTTTGCCATTTTAAAAGTATAAATATGTAACCCCTTGATGTAGAACTGCTTATACAATCCAGGGTTATACAGCAATGTAACCAAAACTGTGAAATGTGTTCCAACACAGCCGCTATATTAATAAATAATATATAAACACAGAAAATAGACCTGATGGATTTGAAGATAGAAAATTATAAAAGTTAAGCACTGAAGCCGAGTTACACATTAATCCTGTAATCCTGAGACTTCTTACATGAGCTGTGCTTGTCAAAACTTGTGAAGCAGCACTTCATCAACTCAAACCTTCACATATTTCATAAAGGCTTATATTGATAGATAGATAGATAGATAGATAGATAGATAGATAGATAGATAGATAGATAGATAGATAGATAGATAGATAGATAGATAGATAGATAGATAGATAGATAGATAGATAGATAGATATTATCTTGCGTCAGTAACCAATATGTCATTAAAATAAAATAAAGATAAGAAAAATAAAAACTATGGTCTTGCATTTTGTGGAAAAACCCCCCAGCCGTCCTTAATGCTTCCGGAACGCTGCCGAGCTATCAGGCTGGGTAACTGGCTGGACAAGGTTCGGGAGTCACGCAAAAGGGACAGGATGAGAGGAGGCTCATCCAGCATGTATCCCGTCAAGTTTGATGAGAGACGGCTGTGTTTGCTAAGCGGTCAGACAGTTTGCGCTTCACCGGATACATGTGTAGCGTAAGCTGGATAAACAGGTTGTGCGTCTCTCTTTCTTAATAATGTGTAGGTGAACCACACACTGCACATACTGTAGTAAAAGAACATTTACTTTAGCAGTGCACAAATAGTCAGCAGTCAAGATTTAGACAGTTTAAGCATATTTGATTATAAACAGCGTAAGTGACATCTCATCCCAGTATTAAATGTTTGTTTGATTTAGCCATATTATGACATAGCCGAAATTATTTTTTACTGGCCAGAAAAAAAATATGTCAAGTAAAACGTATTGTTTCAGATTTTTATGCACGCCGAACACGTTATGTGCTTTTTTTAAAATAAGATTTTAAGAGACACACTCCAAACAACAGAACTGTCCAAAACCCTATTTCTAACTGTTTTCAGACTAACGTCTTGTACGATATTTCTTCCGCTGGTCTTCTAGCCAAAAACATCTAATTTACAGGATCATAAAAAAATATATATTTGTACTTACCAGCGTTTTCTACTGCGGTCACTGCAGGAATTGGAGCAGCAGTCCCAAGAGGAACAGAGAATAAACTGGAAATTGCCTCAAAGTTTGTTTTCACCCGACTTGATTTGGTGACTTTCCACCCTGACTTCCGGCGATGTCAGCAGACATAGCAAATCAGCGCCACCTACTGGTTGAGATTATAATTACAGTCTTCAAGTGCCCTGTGGCTTTCATTCCTCCTCCCATTGAACATTTCGCACTTATTATTAATATGTGAAATGTAGCACTAGACAGGGAAGCATATTAATGATCACCGCTCCTGGACAAAAACGATCAAATAAACCCGAATCTTTAATCTTTTTATTAATCTAACAGCGCAGAAAGCACATTACTACCTTCATGTGCTCTCCACATAAAAGTAGTAGCTATATGTTTAAAGAAAAACGTTCGTGCACATAAACGTACTTGCTACTTTTATGTTTCACTTTTGTAATGCATCCGCATTTAATTAGAAATTACAGTACTCGTTTGGCAAAACATTTTAATCTGACAATGTTTTTTTATGTTTTTTATTGGCTTGTTGAAAAGAAACAAAAGGATATCAAGCAAAATACATTGACCAGCCACTCAACCTAATGTTCGATTTATAATAAAATATTTAAAATGTCAATGTTTTAGTGTTGCTAATTCATAATTAGCAGTAATTCCTAATGTAATACATTGAAAATCTTCAAATTGAACATCATTGCATTCTTTGTGTCCTTGACAATATATCAAATGATACAATGCTGCTTTTGTGAGTGCATTTGGAAGAACAGCTTAAACCCTTGATCTTATACAAACACTGTTGCTATATTCGAAACAGATTATATTAAATCATATATTTTATCAAATCTAAATGTTATTTTATTTCTTGCAGTAAACATGAAGATCACAGCTCACATGCAGTCACATCTGATTTGTTGCTGGTATCAAGCTCTTATCTCTGTGATATAAATCCTTTTTTTATCAAGGCATAATTATAGGTCCCACCTTCCCTCTAAATTATTAATCGCCACCAGCATTGTCAATAGTTGGCTGTGTTGAGACGCTTTACCAAGGTCGAGAAAGAGTCACACGCTGTTAGACAAAGGCCCATAGTAAAAAGTTACATGTTTGATTCTGTTAGACACCAAGGTCCATTTCTCACGAAAAAGAAACGTTTTCTCAGGCCACAGAGACATGGTGTGATTTCAGGGAGTGTCTTCAGTCCATATAATCAGCTGCCCTCCTCTTTCTCCTCGGACGCTACAGACTTTTTTAGAAACTCTTCTCGGATGTAATGGTAAAAGCGTCTCCTTTCAGCGCTGAAAGTGAATAAAATAAGTAAAGTCTGAATGCTTTTCTTGGCTGATTTTGTGCTCCGTGTGTCAATACAAATTATGATTCATCGATCGGGATTTCCATTCCCAACAGCTGCAAGGAAAAACAAGTAAAGTCCAAAAGCTCTGCACTTCTGTTGTATCTCCTATACAACAACATAGTTACATAAGTTTTTTATTAATGCCCACATAATGCATAATTACGACAACTGAGTGATCATTTAATTTTTTTATTGTAAAAGAATTATTATCGTTCTCATGTGACCATATTTTTGGATTTCGAAATAAAGCATAATTTGTTGGTGAAACCTGGAGATAAAAAAAAAGAAACTTGGGGTGACTGCAGTATTTAATATGACATAAAGTTAGTGTTTTTTTTTCAAAGCAACATACAAATTAAGGAGAACTGAAGCTGCAGAACGTGAGGAGAGTTTGTTGTAAGCCCCAAACTTTCAATCTGTTGAAATGTTTGAGTGTGAGAAGCTCAAACCCCGGCGAGTTTCAACAAAAAGGATTTTAGTAAGAGGAGGTACATGGATGTCTTGTGTAACATAACAACTTCAACAGATGACAGTGTCAATATTTATTTTACTGATCTAAATTAACTAGAAAAGCACATTTGTTTTTGCAGCACTATCCATTATGCAAACAAATTTTAACAGTGATGGTTATGATTGTTGTTAATAAGCCTTAAATGACTTTCCTCTTTAAAATAGTTCACCAGTAAAAGTCCCTCGAAGGCATTTTATTCTCTGGAAGGAGACAAAATGACACCGCAAGGTTTAATGATGTACTATTAGAAATTCACTCATGATCATAATCAATGGCCTCCCGGTCATTACTCCCATTTTACAGTCCTCATTGATAAGGAGGAATTTACGGTTATCGAGACGATATTTTTTGCTATCAAAACAGGTTAGCAAAGATTAATGTTTTGATCAAACTTTAGTCTAATACATTGCAAATGTATTAGACTAAACCTTGCATTTTTCACCAATTTTTGCTTTAAATTTGCAGCCTGGTTGATATAATTGTTAACATGACGCTTATCAGTCTAATTGAAGTGAAGATAATGGGAAAACGGAGGCATAGGTCAACCTGGTAATACGATAAAAATTCTTTGCAAGAGCCTCAGTGTTGCTGATGGATTGAGGAAGACGTCCAGGTAAGGTGCATTTTTACTTTCCGACTGCACAGTCGTCTCAGTTGCTTTGCTTACTAAGGAAAAAAAATATTAAGTTGGTTTTCTTTTAATAAAGCTTACAAATAACATTGCCATTAAACCACATAGAGTAGTGAGTTACTTCAAAATTTGTACAAATGTTACATCCATCCAAAGGCCCTAAGTGAAACACTATTTTTCCAGTAAAAACAACAATCTGAGCTTTATCTTTATATTCATTTTTAAATGAATAAATCATGTTTCTCCTTCGATTTTTTTATGTTTGTATTACTATTTCAGGTTAACGCGGTATTGAATAAGACTGTGTTGGCTAGCATGAAGAAATCTAAGAAACATGATCTATCTGATGCTGATAATACAGGCAAGAAATTAGATTTTAATTTTCTTATTTTATATTTCTTTTAAATCTGATAACTTTTTTAACACTGTCTTTTTTTTTCCAGCAGGCACTCAGAGCAGGTAAGTTTATAATGAGATGCTTTTGTCATCTTTAAGATTACAAGTTTAAAGTAAATACTTATATTATTTCAAGATTTACCTAAGTGGATTAAGAAAGACATTTGTGTTTTATTTTTCAGAGATGACAAGGAAAAGGAAAAAACACTAAGCATTGGATACTTTCAGCTGGTAGTTATTTGCTTTTGTTAAATTATTTCCTATATCTCCTGGTTTTTGATATCAGTTTCTTTGTCATAAAATTAAGTGTTTTATGACATTGTAACGTTTTTTTTTTCTTTTGCATCTTGCGGTCATTGGATCCGTCTGGATACTCTGGCTTTCTCCTACAGTCCAAAAAACGTGACTGTTAGATTAATTGATTACTCTAAATTGAGATTAGATGTGTGTGTGTGTGTGTGTGTGCGTGTGTGTGTGTGTGTGTGTGTGTGTGTGTGTGTGTGTGTGTGTGTGTGTGTGTGTGTGTGTGTGCGTGCGTGTGTGTGTGTGTGTGTGTGTGTGTGTGTGTGTGTGTGTGTGTGTGTGTGTGTGTGTGTGTTTGCATGGTTGTTTACCCGGTATGTTTTTGTGTTACCTTGTGATGAACTGGTGATCTGTCCCGGGTGTATCCCGCCCTGGACTTAGTCATTGCTTAAGATAGGTACCCACCTCCTACACCTCTGCAAGGACTGTAAGGCATAGATAATGGACGGGGGATGTTTTTATCCCTAAACCTGGTATTAGTATATAGGCTGTTAAATGCTTTGTCTTCCTGAGCTAGGTTGGATTATGGTTCAGCGCTTTGGTCAAATTGTTCATCAACAGAGCACCAGTCCCATCGTGCCCCAGTTTGTTCCAGCAAAGCTTCATGAGCTTTGGGGGATCCTGGATTGTTCCTGAACTCTGTAACCACATTTGTTTCATCTGAGGGGAACAGTTTGAGTCAGATGGTTGAAATTTTGGATACAGCTGGGGGTTCTAGCAGGACAATGCTCCTTAACACATAAAACCTTGTGCACCCAATGCTTGTTTGTAAAATGATTGAAATATTTCTTTATATAATCATTTCAACAAAAGGGTGGTTTAATTGCATATTTAAAATGCCAGACTGATGCATAATGAGTGTATGGAATGACTTGACCCTAAAGCTCTTTGTCTTGCTTAACATGCTACAAAAACTCTCCTAACTCAGGATGACAAAGCATTTAATGGATGCTGCTTTTATTTTGAAACATAACATCAATATGATGACACTGTGAAATGTCTGCTAAAACATATATCAGTGTTCGGTACAGAATCCGCACAAAGTACTGGTCCGGGGTCCATTTAAGCTTTCAGGTCCTGAAAGAACCCAGGTTGCTTTCAGCTCGTCTACATTGTTGGCTCTGATGTACTTCATCTTTGCTTTAAAATTTTAATTGACTATCTATGTGGTTCAGGTCAGTTTTCTGGCCAGTCAAGCACAATGGTCATTTAACCTGATATTGGTAGTTTTTGCCATGGACAGGTGCCAAGTTGTACTGGAAAGTAATATTTGCATGTTCATTAAATATACGTTTTATTCCCATTATTGTATAAAAAAAGCACTTGTATATATATTTCTTAAAGACAACCATTTATGACAGAAACTCTGCACTTATTTTCTCTACTTAAAGTTTCGATTTGCCACCTGGAGAGACAAACTGATGATAGTGGTGGGAAGCCTGTGTGCCCTGATCCATGGCTCAGCTTCGCCTCTCATGCTCCTGGTGTACGGCATGATGACCAACACTTTTGTGGCTTATGAGCTGGAAGTCCAAGAGCTCAAAGACCCAAACAAGGAGTGCATAAACAACACCATTCATTGGACCAATGGCTCCATTTATGAAACAACTGACAATACCACGGTTTCTTGTGGGTAAGTCAGGAGTGCACCGCCGAGGTGATTAATTATTGATTGTTGCTTTCACTTCTCTGTCTTCACAGGGTGAATATCGAAGCACAGATGACCATGTTTGCATATTATTACATTGGCATCGGGTTAGGTGTTCTGATTGTTAGTTACTTTCAGGTTTGTTTAAACATTTAGCTTTAATTTGAAAATCTTCTGAGCACAAATGCATCGTAGATGAAAGAAAATGAAATACCGTTGATTCTGTGTTTTAGATTGTCTTCTGGGTGTCAGCAGCTGCAAGACAAACTCACAAAATCAGAAAAACGTATTTCAGGAAAGTTATGCAAATGGAAATTGGATGGTTTGACTGCAACTCTGTTGGGGAACTGAACACAAGGATATCTGAGTAAGTCTTCAGGTAAAATAACAAAAAAACTGTCACTGTTGCAAAAAGAATTACATCTGATACATTGCTTTTTCTTCTATCCGCTCTCCCCTCATAGTGATATCAACAAGATCAACAATGCTATTGCCGATCAGGTGTCCATTTTCATCGAAAGGATCTCAACGTTTGTGTTTGGCTTCACGGTTGGATTCATTGGCGGGTGGAAGCTGACTTTGGTTGTCATAGCAGTCAGCCCTCTGATTGGCATAGCTGCTGGACTCATGGCCATGGTAGTAAAATGACTATGCTTTACAACCAGCAAATAGATGACAGTTTTTAATTTTTCTGAGAGTTTGTGTCCTCTGCAACTTAAGGCTGTGGCCAGACTAACTGGAAGAGAGCTGACAGCCTACGCAAAGGCAGGAGCAGTGGCAGACGAGGTCCTGTCATCCATCAGGACGGTTGCAGCGTTTGGAGGGGAGGAAAAGGAAGCTGAAAGGTAATTTTGTTAAACTGTATGAATGATAAAACAATTATTTTCCTACTGCATTTAGATATGTATTTTGTTCACCTATACTTGTACTTTAATGATTTGTCATATTTAACAAAAAATAACACATTTATTCTTTTTGTATTGGTTATTGGTTTAAGCGTTTGATTTTAATCTGTGAAGCATTTTCTTGTTGCTGTTAATGTGAACAGTGCAACATAAATATAGTTTGATTGATTAATTGATGTGTGACAGGTATGACAGAAACCTCATTGAAGCTCAGAACTGGGGTGTAAAAAAAGGTTCAATTATAGGAGTGTTTCAAGGATACCTGTGGTGCATCATCTTCCTGTGCTATGCCTTGGCCTTTTGGTACGGGTCTAAACTAGTCATTGACACCAAGGAACTGACTCCAGGGAGCCTAATTCAGGTAAACGAAGCTAAGCACAACATATTTTATGTTGAGTAGTTTTTTTATTTATTTATAGAAATATTACATTTAAAATCTAATATTAAGTTTTTGTCATAAATGAGACACTGAGCATCTTTAAAAGCATTTAGGATGCTGAAGTTCACATAATATTTAATCTATAAATAGAATGTACTACTACAATGAATAATAGATGTTTTTGAAAAAAAAAAGTGCATTGTACTTCTGCTTCAATGTTTGGTTGCCCTGTCGTATGTCAGGTTTTCTTTGGAGTGCTGATGGCAGCTATGAACCTTGGCCAGGCCTCACCATGTCTGGAGGCCTTTGCTTCTGGTCGGGCAGCAGCAAAAAATATTTTTGAAACAATTGATCGGGTAATGTAACATGTTCTCAGAGGAAATAAAGTTTGGGCAGAGCTGAAACACAATAGCATAAAATAATATGCTTCCACTTTCACAGGAACCAGAAATTAATTGTTTCTCAGATGATGGACATAAATTAGACAAAGTAAAGGGTGACCTGGAGTTCCACAACATCACCTTCTTCTATCCATCTCGACCTGACGTTAAGGTAACTCAACTTGCCCAATGTCCATCCTGCTCTCGCTTTGGTCTTAGTAAAGCTTGTGAAATTCCAACTGCTTACTCAGATTTTAGATAACCTGAGTATGCAGATTAAGGCGGGAGAAACGACTGCTTTTGTTGGACCGAGTGGATCTGGAAAGAGCACCACAATTCAACTCATTCAAAGATTTTATGATCCACAGGAAGGAACGGTAACAATCTACCTGCACGGCTAAAGCACATATAAAACTAAAGGCTTCATAATAATCTTTAATTGTAACTCTCATTCCCAGGTGTCTTTGGATGGCCATGATATTCGCACATTAAACATCCAGTGGCTCCGTTCTCTCATTGGTATTGTGGAGCAGGAACCAGTGCTGTTTGCCACAACTATTGCTGAAAATATACGCTACGGCCGGCCTGGAGTAACCACGGAAGAAATCATCCAAGCATCAAAAGAGGCCAATGCTTACAACTTTATTATGGCTCTCCCACAGGTACAGCTCTGTGTAACAATGCAGTGTACATGCTGGTATTGGATTTTGCATAATTAAAAACAACAACAACAACAACAAAACAACTAAAATACAATTTTGGATTGATTACACAGAAGTTTGACACACTAGTGGGTGAAGGTGGAGGCCAGATGAGTGGAGGACAGAAGCAGAGGATTGCAATAGCTCGAGCTCTCATCAGAAACCCTAGGATCCTGCTGCTGGACATGGCCACATCAGCCCTAGACAATGAGAGTGAAGCTGTAGTCCAAGAAGCTCTGGATAATGTTAGTTCACTCACAAGTACACTTTAAGGAAAATCCAACATTTCAACTTGGTCTGGGGAATAACAGCCAGATTTTCCTGCAGGTACGTGCAGGAAGGACAACCATCTCCATCGCCCACCGTCTGTCCACAATCAGAAATGCAGATGTGATTGTCGGATTTGAACATGGACGTGCTGTGGAGAGAGGAACGCACAGCGAGTTACTAGAAAAGCAAGGCGTCTACTTCACTCTTGTGACCCTGCAGAACCAAGGTTCATCCAACACAGCTAATGGTAAGACATCTGAGGGATATGACTGCAAATAAGACTAGAAAGTATCTATTTGTAAAGGTTTGTCAGCTTTTTGATCATTTAAATGTCCCAAATTAGTGTTAGAGTCTAGAGCAGATTAAAAGTTTTATATAAAAAGTGCATGTTTAAAGATTAGTTAAATTAAGGATGAGCATACTTTGGTTCATTTAAATTATTTTGTTACTATTTAATCCAAAAAATGAAAAAGAATATATATATTTTTTTTATTAAGTCAGTTTTTTATGCCAACCCTATAATCTAAGTTGCCTTTATGTCTAGTGTTAGCAAAACTGCAGATAACGAGAAAATATGAGAAAAATATAGTCCAATATCTGAGAATAAGATCCAGTGAAGCTCCAGGATGGATGGACTGATGGACTGTTGGACACAAATGTTGTGAACCACAATGAACAGCGGGATTATTCATTATGAAAACAGGGAGTGGGCAGGTTGAGAAAAGAAAACACAGAAAAGCAACCACCTAAGGAGGAGAGTTGTCAAAACATGACTGAACTTGAACAGAACAGAAAACGTTGCTCTTTGGAGGGCAGGACATACATGAAAAAGAAGGATTACTACAAAGTCTGTGAGTCAAAGTAGTTTTACCTTTAATTAGCACTATAGTTAGCACACTGGGTTGTATGTAATTGGATCTGTCTGCATGATTTGGATTGTATTGAAATACATTTGACTGACGTGAACTGATATGAGAGCAAATACTGAACATGAATTCAACCTCATTGTGTGTTCAGTGCTATGAGGTGACAATAAATGTATGTAATTAGAGCTACATTAGGACAGTAGAACTGAACTGAACTGAATTTATTTCAGTTGAATAAATGGTAGTGTGCATACACATTGGGAGTAAATGGCAGCAGGTACAGGGCAAGGTAATGATGATAAATCATCTCAGTGTAGGCAAGAAGTGAAACCAGCAAAACAAAACAAACAAAGCAAAGATTGCCATTGTGAATCAGCAGACTGCATAATGACTGAGTAGCAGGACTTGTCTTATGTTGTCTACATGTTGTTTTCCTTTTCCTTTGTTGTTTGATATTTACAGATGAGCCCATAAATAGTCACTGATCCATTTTTACAGCTGGATGTAAAATACACATTTTTGCATAGACAATGGTGAAAACATTACTCAAAAATTTCCTTTATTGCATTGTGTCCACTGTAAATGGAAATGTAAAATGCAAACACAGCATTACACACACCCATGACAAAACAAGCAGCTCATATAGCAGACAGATAAGCCTAAACACACCCCGGAGCCCTGCCTTATGCTGAGCAGGCTTTTGGTTTTTCCGCCTTAGCTCTCCCAACCTAAAATCATCAGAAAACTGTGGATGGACCCAGAAGTAGGTGCACATGTGAGAGAGCCAAAGAATCTCACAGAACTAGATGCGCCCTGCACAACGAGTAAACAAACCACAATGGAAAAACTCAGCTGGCACGACAGACCGTGTTGACTAATGGGAGTTGTTACGTTACTTTTGTTTTAAGATCATTTTTCTTGTTTGCTTTGTGAACATGTATAGCAGGAAGTTACAAATCATGTCACTGGTAGCTATGAAAAAGAGGTAATCCAATACTCTGGGAGTCTAGATATTTCAAACAGCAACTCAGGATAGTTAGCTTCCACAAACTTTATGTCTGTGTTGCATCGGGTTTTTTTTCAATACAAGGTTAGGCGGAAATCTTCCATTAAGTATACATGCCATTCATGCTTTTGGTTTAATTGGCTGGAAACTTTCAGAGTTGTTATGAAACTTCTTTGATCATTCTTGTTGCAGAAGTCATTACTGAGCCAAATGAGGATGAATTTGATCTAAAAGTTGGGAATTCTAGACATGGAAGTTGTAGATCTACCAAAAGGTAAAACAGATTGTACACTTAAAACATGAGAATAGCACTAGATTATCAACAAATAATTGATCTTCTCAACCTCAACCAGCAGGAGGTCTGTACGCCTGCGATCTCGGAGCCAACTGTCAAGTGACTTTGTCCCAGACGCATTGTCCGGAAGCTTCATGATCCCTTCGGATCTCCAGATAACACCTAAAGATGTAACCTCTCCATTTGTGATTAAGAACTGTCTAAATCTATGGCTAGATTCGCTTTCATACAGATCTGTCAGCAGGTGACTGAGGATGACCCTGAAGAAAACAAAGAGTCAGCTCCAGTTGCACGGATCCTGAAGTACAACCAACCAGAATGGCCGTATATGCTGTTGGGATCACTGGGAGCTGCAGTCAATGGCTCAGTCAACCCCGTCTATGCGGTCCTGTTCAGCCAGATTCTCGGGGTAAGAACTCCTCACGTGATGACTGTACAATCATGTTCTTCGTTACAAGTTGAGCTGGTTGGATTGGTTATTGTAAATATATTGTTTAGTAAATCATTTCTTTTTTAGATTTTCTAATTCTGTGCTTTTTTTTCAGACTTTTGGCGTTCAGGACTTAAATCAGCAGCGGAAAGAGATCAACGGGATCTGCATTCTGTTTTGCATTGTGGCTGTGATCAGTTTCTTTTCACAGTTTCTGCAGGTTATCTCTCTTTCTCCTAAGAATTATAAAAATGGTCATAACGTGTTTAGAAAAATGTGCACACATGTAGAATCTCAGGTGAGGCTGGTTGTTAGAAAATAAAAAAAATTGTGGATTTTTGGCAAACTCTACAAATTTAATACAAACTTGAAAAACATAATGAAAGAGCACATGTATGCTCATTGTACAACAAATATTGCCCATCATTTTTAGGTTGGAAAATTTGGAAGTAAAAATGTGAGAAGAAATATAATTATTCATTTTAATATTTAAGGCTCATCTAATTGCATAAAATTAGCATTTTAAATAGACATATGTTCCCTTTTGAGTGAAACTGTCCTCAAAGCAATCCATCCATCCATCCATCCATCCATCCATCCATCCATCCATCCATCCATCCATCCATCCATCCATCCATCCATCCATCCATCCATCCATCCATCCATCCATCCATCCATCCATCCATCCATCCATTAAGCTATCTGCATATATCACAAAATAAAGACATTCTTGAAACAATTCCTTAAAGTCTGCATTGAAACAGAGTAGATAAAAAACAAACTTTACAAACACTGGCTCATATTTGTTTATTCAGGGATATGCTTTTGCTAAGTCTGGGGAGCTGCTGACCCGCCGTCTGAGAAAAGTGGGCTTCCAGGCCATGCTGAGACAGGAAATTGGCTGGTTTGATGATCCCAGGAACAGTCCTGGGGCTTTGACTACCAGACTGGCCACAGATGCATCCATGGTGCAAGGGGTAAGTTTTTGTTTTCAGGGTTTATCTTACTTATTGGTGTGTTCTTTTGGGATGGTGATTATAGTTATAGCAAAAATAATTTCTGCAGGCAACAGGTTCCCAGATTGGCATGATCGTGAACTCACTGACCAACATTGGAGCCTCATTCATCATTGCCTTCTACTTCAGTTGGAAGTTAACATTAGTTATCATGTGCTTCCTGCCTCTTATTGGACTGTCTGGTATGTTCCAAGCCAAAATGCTGACAGGATTTGCAAACGAAGACAAAAAATCTATGGAAGCAGCAGGTCAGGTAAGCTGCTGTTCCTTCCCAGTACAAAACCAGATCATTCATTACTGAGCTGATATTTTGCTGTGAGTTTGAGAGCTACAAATAGTGTCTGTCCGACAGGTATCCAGTGAGGCTCTTGGGAACATCAGAACCATTGCAGGTTTAGCCAAAGAGCACTCATTTGTGGAGTCGTATGAGCAAAAACTGGAGCTGCCTTACAAATCTGCCAAGAAGAGAGCCAACATCTATGGCCTATGTTTCGGTTTTGCACAGTGTGTCATCTTCATGGCATATGCTGCTTCTTTTAGATATGGAGGTTACCTGGTCAGAGTTGAGGGGTTACCTTACATGCTGGTGTTTAGGTTGGTAAGACCCACAGTAATTTAAAAAATATATATATTTTAATATCATCCTTATGTTGATTCTGCACTCTTGCAATCTGTCCCTAGAGTGATTTCAGCCATTGTGATCAGTGGGACAGCACTGGGCAGAGCTTCCTCCTTCACTCCAGATTACGCCAAAGCCAAAATTGCTGCTGCTCAGTTCTTTCGACTGTTGGACAGGGTTCCTAAAATCAGCATGAACCACACAGATGGAAAGAAATGGGTCAGTGGGTTTCAAATCTTTAAATATTTTTTTTGCATTTTTATGAGTGTGTATTTTAAAAAGGACCTTATCCATTTATAGGAGATGTTCAAAGGAAAAATTGAGTTTCTTAATTGCAAGTTTACCTATCCGACAAGACCAGACATTCAAGTGCTGAGTGGCCTGGTTGTTTCGGTGAAGCCTGGGCAGACTTTGGCTTTTGTTGGGAGCAGCGGCTGTGGGAAAAGCACCAGCGTCCAGTTACTGGAAAGGTTTTACGACCCAGATGAGGGACAAGTGGTGCGTGTTGGTCAATTTACATGTTAACAGCACCAAATACTTAAAAATATATATATATATATACATATACATATGTATATACATATATATATATATATATATATATATATATATATATATATATATATATATATATATATATATATATATATATATATATATATATATATATACATATATAAACTGTGCTATTATTTCTTACAGTTAATTGATGGTCACCCATCCCATGCCGTCAACGTTCCCTTCCTGAGGTCTCAGATTGGCATAGTGTCACAGGAACCAGTTTTATTTGACTGCAGCATAGCAGAGAACATCCAATATGGAGATAACACTCGGACTGTTGCCATGGAGGAGGTTGTGGAGGCTGCCAAGAAGGCCCATCTTCATGACTTTGTGATGGGTCTACCAAATGTGAGTGGAAATGCATTATTTTAATAATGACATTTTAAAATAACTACTGTAATTATCATGTTATTGTGTTCACTTAGTGAATAAACTGAACAAAAAACGTTGTCATGTCCTGGTTAATGCTAGTTTCCTATGATGAAGATGTTAAATCTTAATTTGAGTGTTAAAATATTTTTTTCTTCTTCTTTTTAAGTCAGTCATCAACTGGAAAGAGTAGTCATCTATCAGGTGGAAAGCTAAGGGTTTGACTCCAGCTTTCTGCCCTTCCACATGTTGATGCGATCCTAAGCATTTAACCCCAATCTGCCCATCAATCTGTTTATGAGGGCATGCATGTGTGCATCTTCATTAGTGAAACTTGGTGATTGGGTGTCTAGTACCAAGCAGTATGATTAGAAACATTCTGCATAAATTAATCCCATAATATTATAATAAGCTTTTTATTTGATTTAGACCTACACAATGCTTTTGGTTATATAAAAACAAATCATCCCTTTTAAAAAAAAAACGAGTTGTCTACAAATTTGATTATTTTATGCATAATGTTTACTTAGGTGGCTTTATCACCTTTATTGTCATACAACATGTCCTTTTAGCTCAACTTTATACTATTTTGTATTGGCCTGTCACATATATCAGAATAAAATACATTGAAGCCTGGAGCTAAAATGTCACAAAATGTAAGCAAGTTTAAAGAGTATTTCTACATAATGATGTGTTATGGAGAACAAATGATAATCATGTTACTTTTTCATTCTCTTTACCACTTGAACACACTGGTAGAAATATGAGACTCAGGTTGGTGCCCAGGGTTCACAGCTGTCAAGGGGACAGAAGCAACGCATTGCTATCGCCAGAGCCATTGTCCGAAACCCCAAAATCCTGCTGCTAGATGAGGCGACTTCTGCTCTGGACACAGAGAGTGAACAGGTGAAATAAATAAATAAATAAATAAATAAATAAATAAATAAATAAATAATAAAAAAACAAACTTAGCTACATTGACAAAAGAGATTCAGCTGAACAAAGTACATTTTCTTTTACGTGCATTCAAAATGCCCTTGCATGAAACCCCAAAAGTATTTTGTCTTGATAGAGCTTTGTTTATCTGCAGACTGTTCAGTCTGCGCTTGATGAAGCAAGAAAAGGACGAACCTGCATTGTCATTGCTCACCGGCTCTCCACCATCCAGAATGCAGACATTATAGCGGTAATGTCCCAAGGAGTGGTCATCGAACAAGGCACACATGATAAACTCATGGCTAAGAAGGGAGCATATTACAAACTGGTCACAACAGGAGCTCCGATCAGCTAATCACTTGGAGCAACAAACAATATTAAGAATCTTTGATAAAATAAATCAGTACATCACTGTGAATTCAATGGTGTTGTGGTGAATACATGCATGTTTAAAACCAGAAGGTAATAATTTGAAATTGAGTTTTTCTGTGTCTAAAAAATGCATTTTTATACACTTTCATATCATTAAAATATACAAACAACTGCAATGCAAGGCAATGTTTAGCAAGGTTAAACAGTCTTTCAACAAATGCTTCTGATGTGCTCCCTGGTCCAATTTCAGTTATTATGGCATTATTTGTCTCTTAGAGAAAAGAACATAGGTAACCTGTTTTATTCTGAAGTTGCTATCTTTGTTAAAATAAAGTTAAAAATTATACTAATAATTTTTGCTTTTTGAGGTTAAGACTTTATTGTATACAATATTTATATGTTTATTGTTATGTTATGTAAATTGAGGGATTAAAAAAAACGATACCTGCATCTGACTATTTGTGTCTTTTAAAATAGTTTTAAAATAGTCTTTATATAGTAAAACATAATTCTAAACTAAAGAAAATAAAACATTTGATTTTGAACTTTAAAAATCTGCAACTCACATAATAATCCAAATTTTGAAGATTTGGATTTTTGAAATGTTTTTTTTCCCCCTTCTCTTTCCTTTTTCTTTGTTTTAGTTCCTACATACCTTTCAATGCATTTTGACCAAATCATCTTTTGGTTGTAATGCCTATACATCAATGTTTACTTCATTATCATCCGTACTATTTTACTTTTCATTGTAGTTAAGCTTGACCACAGCTAGCCTCATCTTTGTGATTGCTTTGGCCCCCTGCTCTCCTGGATTCCCTCAGACAACTTTAATTAGCACAGAGTTAGAAATCACATAAAATCATTGCTATGAAGCTCAAAATTTAGCTGTTTCCACTGATTGTTCTTGAGATGTTTCTACAACTGAAATGGATTTCACCTCTGGTAAATTGGACTTGACGTGAAAATGACACATCTGTTTATATAAGGTCCCACAGTTGACAGTACATGTCACAGGTTAAACACCAAGCATAAAATCACAGGAGCTGTTTGTTGTCCTCCAAGACAGGATTGTCTTGAGGCTCAAATATCTCTACTGTTTTGAAGGTTTAAATTATCTCTGTGGCCTCCACTTGATTTCAAGGGGTGTGCATAAGACTGACAGGACACTGTCATAAATATCACATACCATCTGTCATAAACATAAAGGAGTCTTCATGAATGTTTGCTAAATCTATGCTTTAAAAGTGCCATCATTTACTGAATGACGCTTCATGACAACAGTCATAAACATTCATGAAGATTCCAGGTGTTATGTCATGTTTGTGACACTGCCGTGCAGTCTTATCCACACCCCTTCAAATAAAGTGTTAGCAAAGCCATTCCTTAATAAGAGCTTCATGGCATCTTGTCTGGAGTTTGCCAAAAAAAGAACGTGAAAAACTCTCAGATCATGAGAAACAAAATTATCTGGTCTTATGAGCCAAAAGTTGAACTCTTTGGTGTGAAAGTCAGGCTCACCTTTTCACCAGGCCAATATCATACCTACAGTGAAGGATAGTGGCGACAGCATTGTGCTATTGGAATGTTTTGAGACAGCAAAAACTGGCAAACTAGTCAGGGTAGAGGGTAGACGAATGCAGCAATGCACACTACAATGACATCCTGGACCCAGAATCCTGAAGTTTTATTTCAGCTTTGGCAAAGAGCCTTCTCTCTCTCAAAGCAGTTACATCATTCAGCGCTGGGCCTCAGGTGCATCCGATGCTAAGCAACCAGAGACTGAGAAAAGATGAAATGGGTCTCTACTCAGGAGTTTAATTAATCCATATAATCTGGTTACATCAGAGACTCTGTTCTGCATCATTACTTTTAAATTGATTAATATCTGAATTTTCCCAGAGAAACTGCTAAGAGACACACAAGAGATTATGTAATGCACCCTGAGCAGGATGTACACATTAGCAACGCAAACAGAGAGAAGTATGTGGGTGATTCTGTTAATTTAACAAAGTCAAGGACTTGAAGAAGCATAAATGTTTGGTAATATGTTCCAAAGATAAACTTTATGGTGTATTCACGTTTTAAAATTGTATTTGTATTTTTATAACCCCTTAACAAAATAATATTATGCTATCACCAATCTGCATCTTATGTAAGAAGTGTTCATAAGAAATTTTGACTAATGCAGAGAAGGTTTTTCTGTTCAAAGTTAGAAAGTTGTTTTTTAACAATTAACCAATTATTTATTTGATTCATGTTTAGAGCAAACACAGAGATTCATAAATTGACAAACTCTGCTTCTAAAGTGTTTAAATCGTCATGTTGTAGGATTGTGCATAAATAATTTTCATTATTGTAAATTAGATTAGCCTTCCTTTCAAAATACAGTAGATGCAATACCAAGAACACATACATAACTTGAGAAATCTTCTCATCATGACTGGGATCAAATTATACAAATGTATTATTTAAACAAAAAAATTTTAAATTTTTTCCCATATAAATTGCAGTTTCAGTGCTTCTGTGTCGATCATCATTTTCTACAAATTATAACAAAAAGTATTAAGAACAAAGGCTGCAAAAAAATAAACAGTCCTTTTATTTTCTAACAGAGTTTTCTCTCATCGTCTCTGATTAGCAAACAAACACAATAAGGTATGACAGCAACAACGCCAAAAGGAACTGAAGCACTTTTGCAAAATGACAGTACATAAAACAGAGCCTCGCTGTGATTTGGCATCTTGACGAGGTCATACAGCTGCAGGAAGGTGAGATTTGCAGTCATACATAAGAGTTTAAATACAGTATTGCAGCCGTTTTTTCCCTTACAGCTTTGAATGAACATCTCAGAGTTCACCGCAAGTCCTAGACCAAACAAGGCTCCCAGGTTCCTGCATAGTCCGGCAAAGGGTGTGGTGTCTAGATGGATCCAGTCTGGGTTTGCACACCACATCTTGGCTTTGGCAACCGACCATAAAGGATCAAAGTCCAGAAGCTTTAGGAGCAAGTAAAAACAAATGGCAAACGAGAGAAGAAAAACATTGACCAGGAGGTACCGTTTTAGGCTTGCATTATAGATCCAGGTAATGTGGTCAAAGGCTTCAGCAACAAGCATACCTAAACATTGTAAAGATTAGAAAAAGATTGTCATCTCACATGTAAAGCACATCTGATACGTGTTAACATGTGACAACTGAGCAGAACGTACCAGTGACAAGACCGAGAACAACTTGATGAGGGAAGTGAGTTGCAATGAAAACTCTGGAAATGCAAACACTTATCTGAATGACCCAGAAAGCTGTCCAGAGAATGGACCTCAAGAGATGAAACCTGCAGAAAAAAAAAAAAACGTTAGACATTCTGATGTAAAACCTGCTTCTGACTTTGTGAAAGCATCACATAAATGTCCACCTTTGAAAGCTCCAGACAGAGGAGACGCAAGAGGACCTGGTGAAGGCTAGAGCAGAAGTGACCATCACATACCACACACATGATGAGCCCATAGCGTGACCAGATGGACTACCTGTAAAAACATAAATCAATGAAAGTGTTTTTTGGAACAACATTCTTAAACTCAACACAAACCTACTTACCAGGTCCTGTTTCACACGTAATGTGAAACTGATCCAGATATGGCTTTGAGCTGTTCTGGAACAAGTGGGTTTCGTGAACCCACCAATAAGGTCTCTGTCCGTACAGAATCCTGAGTAAGAAGATGTTTGATTTGAATTTCTAAGCTCATACTTTTAAAGATAAAATGCCATTATCCGAGTAGACTTACCACTTGAAAATAAGATTGAACCAGTCTCCAACAACAGCCACCCATATCATCTTAGTGCCAACATTATGGCTGAGATGGAACCAGAGAGGGAAATAGACATAGAAAATATTACGAGGGTCACCCACTGTTGACATGAAACTGAGGAAGCTGTTGTATTCTCTGTAGTTGTTCTGCAGATGCTGTATAATTAGGACACCTGATGTATGAATAAAATCCATCATGTTTCCTTTCTTCGAGCAGCTGGTTTCTTTTCAGCACCAGTCAAAGCAGCATCATGATGCCCTACCTCTCTTAGCAACTCTTTTATATTGCAAACTGGGCATCACAAATCATTCATCAAAGCCATGGAAACAAGAAGTAAGTACAAGTTGTCTGAGCTCATATGGAATATAATAATGTGTTCCCAAGTCATGAGAGGTCAGCGTTTTAAGACATGTTTAAAAGACTGTGTACAACATGACAGTGTCATTAGGATATTTCCCAGAACATAGCTTGTACAGATGTTAAATATTAGCCACTGCAAACAAGAGAGAGAGAGAGCACTTCGCGTAACCTTCTGCACCACTTCAGCCTGATTAATACAGTCATTTTCAGTGACCATAGCAACAAAATGGGCTTCCCTTTAAAAAACAGAGCCCATCTGGCCTCCTCTGCTGAGGTTACTGGGTACAATGATTCTCAGAGGGTTTCTGGACATCAGATTATAAAGTTAGATTTCTTAAAAATCCCAGTTAAATTTGGCACTGAGTTGGAAACTTAGTGTCATTAGCCAACCATATTATAAGCAAGGTCATATTTTTTCCCAATCTATTAGCGCTATGTATTGGGCCCTATGTATAGGACCTCTCAAAAAGCAATAGAATATCCATTGTTACCCCACAACCCCCTCCATAACCTCTCCAAAAAGCTTGTGTTGCCCCCAGATAAAATGACATCCTGAGTCATGAGCCATGATAAAAATAATAAAAACCCTTCACTGCTCATAGAGACAGAAAATAACTGATTTTAGTTTCTTAGAACTCCCTTCAAGCTGCGATAGTAGCGCTTCTCACTCCTTCAGACTCATGGCATCTTGATGTCCACAACAAAATTCTAAATGTACTTTAATTTCAAAGAGTACTTTGAGACTCTGTCGCTTAATCCTGGAACTATGGAACTCTATTAATCAAGCTCTCTCCAATTGAATCACATTACATCTTAAATACTTTTAAAAGATTCTTGGACAAGATGGATGTTGCAACATGTTTGTTACTTGCAACAAACATGTTCTCCGTGAAAACTACAGTTTTTTTCTCCCACACATCAGATTATGTCAGGACACATGACTGTATATGAACAGCTAACTTCTCTAGCAGTGACATTTTGTGGATTATGCTCCTTGAAATAGGTGTCAAATATGATCTGCTGGACAACCGCCTGCCAGTTCTTCACTATCATTGGTTAGGCTGTGATATGGACACCTCAATTTTTTTGCTGTAAAAATGTTTTTCTTGTTGGTGCTCTGTAATATTTTAATGTTATGAGAAACTGAATTTCGGGCTTTAATAGTCTGCTATTATAATTAATAGAAGTAAGAACTTGAAATACACCCCGGGTGAAACGAATCTGTGTGAAGTTGCTCATATTTACCACCAGGGGGAGTATGAGATCGTTGGGCTGCATGGCTTCACAATGAATTTCAACAGAAAATCCCGATAAAAATAATAGTAGTTTCAATAATAGTTTGGTAAGTAAAATCATGAAGGAAGCACTTCACCTTGTGAATTTTGAGACTTTATGAACCTGAGTATAACATCATTTTTAAAAGGGCGTCAAATTGAAAATACGTCATTTCCGGCGTACAGTAACCGCCCTTTGTGTACAAACCGCGGATTTTTGAAAGTTACCATTTATGTTGTTGCGATTATTAGTCAGACGGACAGCATATTGTTACACTCTTAAGCAGGTGAGTAATAAATCCATGTCCTGACAAATTGACACCGTTTGAACAAACAGCCGAATTTGTGTCACGGTAATGCTGAATGGAGGTAAACTACGTTATGGCTACCAAGCTGATTATTTTACCCAGTTAGCATAGCTGCTAACATGCTAACGTTGCTACGTAAATGGCTTTGAAAATAGTCACTATGGAGCTACAGATGTTGGTTATTTGTGTTGCTGTTTAAATAAAATGCATTATGAGCGTAAGATGTTGCGTAGATATGTTAAAAATTCAAACTGCTGTTTGTGTTTTCATAACTAGTTGCAATCTCACATGCTAACATTGTACTAAGCTTATGAGACGAAACAAATTTTCACGAATAAAACAACGGTTTTTGTTTGTTTTGTTGTCCCGAAGATTAACCCTCCTTTTCATTTACTTCCAATAAATCGGCCTTTTTGTTTGTAAATGGTTCAATCTTTTTGAGACATTTTCTTTTAATCAATGACTGTTTTTATGTTTCTACCATATTATCTGAGACTTATCCTTCACCACGATGGGTGCATCTCCCCCGATCTCTTGTATCTTCATCGTTTACCAGGAGCAAAATAATTGCGTTTGCATATATTTTACAACAAAGCAAAAACTGTACATTTTGCTGCCAAAGATTTGTTTCATTACAGAAGAGATATTATCGCGCAATTAATTATTCTGATTTTGTTACATAGAAGTGAGCCCTATTGTATTGAGACTTTTACCTAACCTGTTCAATGTGACGATATTAGGGCCGCACAGTATTATAAAAGAATGCAACAAGCAATAATATTGCTAAAATTTGCAATCAAAATATGACTTGGTCATTCTCAATGTGCATAGTGCACAACAGGATGTTGCAAGAACAATAAATTAATTTGTTTTTTTTCCCCTTCACTTTCAGCCTTAATCTTATAAAAGTCTGGTAAATTAACCCTCATTACCATAATATTCAACTGGTTAAAACATGCAGGGTTTGTGGTGCATAAATGCATGTCGATTCCTGTTTTGCAATGATTAATAAGCTGCTTTTTGTTTTTCAGAAATTACAGATTGTGTCAGAACATCATGATGTCTATTACCGACCCAAGCATGAGTGACAGGTTCACCAGTTCATTGGAGGAAATCCACAATAATCACCTTAAATCGTATGCAGAGATAATTGACACAATTTCAGAGTTATCTCACAATCAGTTTGTAAAATCCGCTGTTGGTAAGTTTAATTTTATTAATCATATTTTGTGGAATAAGCTATTACGATATCTCAAATGCACAATTTAATCAAACAAACAACTAATATGATAAAAAATATAAATTTGAACAAATCCAAAAGTTTTTATAATAATACATCACATTTTTAAAGCGCTTTTTTTGGACACTCAAAGATGTTTTTTGTTAAGGTACGTAAATGATATTGGAGCTATTCCATTATAGTACACTCATGTCACTTGTGTTTCATAAATTTGCTTCTGTTCCTTCAAAATACATATTTTCGGGGATTAAGAAACGGACAGAGAAATCTAAGAGAGAAACTGGAAATCAATAGAGTTGACAAAGACTAATCTTGGGGTTCCCTAGTTAGTTAATGAAATGACTCTTAATTTAACTGTTAATTTTAATATTTTTTCTCGGCACAGACACGTGTTTGAAGAAAGGCAAGGATGACAAGAAGCTGTTTGAGACGATACAGGAATTTAAAACGGGTAAGTTTCTCTCCCAAACCACCGTAACCTGTGGATTAGAATGGTCCTGCAAATGCATCTAACATCACACAGATGTTGTTGTGCAATTCTAGAGAACAGTGAGCGTTCCCCCCTGATTTCTTGTTCCAGCAGTTTAAGGGAAAAGGAAAGTATTTGAAATGCGTCCTCAAAACATTCAGTTCGCTTTCATCTTGTTTTGACACATTGTCTCTGCAGACCTGGAGAGAAAAAAAATGGCACTGAAGGAGAAACAGCGCGCCATATCAGAGGTGACGTCTGAGATTCAGGAAAAAGAGATGCAGAAAGAGCACATCATCCTAAAAATTCAGAGACACAAAGAAGACCAAATGAAGAGAAAAGACTGTAAGATGTGACTTTTTTTCAATATCGGAAATAATAATAATTGTAATTAATAATACACACACTACTTCAGTATTTTAAATTCTTCTTATGAGATGTAGCTTACAATAATCTCACTTATGTTCCGTATTTCAGTAATCGAGTCTCAGAACAGAGCAAACAAAGACAGACTGAGAAACCTCCAGAAAGCCAGGCTTGTTTTCCAGGATCATTTGGGGCTGGAAATTCGAACGATTATCAACAAGACGCAGATGGTCAAAGGTAAGCCAAGCAGACTAAAAACAGCACTCTAATACTGTTCCACAGAGTTGGAGAAAACTGTTCCTGCTGTTAAAATTGTTAAGATACTGAAGGACGTGATGAAAGGACTGAGGTTGTCGGTGGCTGTATGGCGCATAGTACTCTATTCCCACCATTCCCACCTGTTGCTGCACAGGTGGGAATGGCTGATGGCTACTTATGTCCCTAGTAGCACTGTGTTGTTCTTGGTGAAGTTTAATTTCTGCACAGTAACCATTTGAAAACTACTAATCAATGTCACAGATAATTTTGCTCAAGTCTTTAAGTCAAACTCAAATAGCAAAAAAATAAATGTAATATATTATGATAAAATAGTTAAAATCAGTGGGTTCCAAATATACATCTCGTCAGCTTCATTTCATTTTCTGTGAAAACGCACAATCACTTTACAGCACACGAGCTTAAGCACTTTCTCCTTTTCTTCTTTCCTCTTTATCGAAGAAAACCTAATGAAGGATGAAAGATTATGCAAGACCTGATCATGCTGCATAAAATCTATTGAATTAAAACAAAGGCCTCGACTCTGTATTTGCGTGTTGCCGTGGTGATGTGATAAATTAGTTGAGTTAATTGCCTCTTTTCTCCCACCTCCTCTAACACACAAACAAGACTCAATCTCTTCATACAATCCTGGGATTACTCTGTTAGGCCAACTTTCTGGATCAGAAAGTTGGAATAATGACTTTCTAAAATAAATATTACAGAAGTTTAGTTTTGCTTTTTACTTTTTTAATAGGTGAAAAGTTGCAGTTTATTTTCCGAAACATCAGTCTCTCTGACCAGGACAGCGCTTACGTCATTACAATGGGGCTTAAAGAAAATGGATCTTACCAGAGTAAGTCACACAAATGTTCTCTGAAGTTTATGCTAATTTTATATACATAAAGAAACATAATTGATTCTTCTAATATCTAATAATAAAGTATTGAATATTTACAGTTGTGTCTAGCGATCCAGCACTCGAGTGC
The DNA here is from genome assembly GCF_904066995.2 of Poecilia reticulata. Taxonomy (NCBI): domain Eukaryota; kingdom Metazoa; phylum Chordata; class Actinopteri; order Cyprinodontiformes; family Poeciliidae; genus Poecilia; species Poecilia reticulata. Next base: position 31,656,198 of record NC_088831.1, read on the forward strand.
TTGCCAATCTTGGAAAGCCGACTCCAGGAGACCAATAATTTACCAGCATTCCTGGCTAATGTCAGAAAGGAGTTCATCTCTAAGGCTCGCTCCTGAGATTTCACGGTATGCTTACAAAAGGCGGTGGTGTTTCTACTGCAATGCAGACTGACGGAAACGATGGTTACATTGAATTTGATCAAAGGGATCATATTCTGATCATATCATATTCTGATCTGTAACCAAATTGTCAACTTTGTCAAGAGGATGAATTTGCTTTTAAATTTCAGATGTGTTTTTACTCAAGTTCTGCCTCTTACAAAATGTATATATTAGATCTTCAACATGTCATGTCAAATAACTAATCATTTAAACGTAAACAGTTTTAATTTATTTTTGTTCTAAAATCAGTGCTCATTTTACAAACATCAGGAACATCAGTGTTTTTCCCCTTGTGCATATTATTTTCTGTTTGTTGTAATAAACTACATGTTTTTAAAAGTATTCTCACTCTTTGAGTTTTGTCTGCACATGTATTGTAAAAACAGTTTGTTATAAAAGTGCACAAACAGCATTAATGCTAAACATACAAAGAAATCATAAATGAAGATTGTCAGAAGATCAATTTCAAAGTTACATTTTTTTTCAATGTAGAAGACCTGAATAAAATATCACGCATGCAGGCTTTAAATGTTAAGAGGCTTTTTTCCCATTTGTAGTCCAGTCATTCAGGCATCAGATGATTTGCTGGTGTTCAGTACAGGTAGCTCCTCAACATAGCTTGATGGGAAATGGCCTTTTCGTTCATCAAGAGCTCCAATCCACCAACCATTTTCTTCCTTTTTATAAATGTCCAGAACATCACCTGAGAAACATGTTTGTTTTTTTTTTCAGTAAAGAGTTCAGTTGTTATTTTGATGATCAACTTTAAGAGAACAGCTTACCTTCTTTGAAAGTCAGTTCATCTTCGTGTTCAGGTGTGAAATTATACAGGGCTTTGCATTTTCCGATGCTGCACAGCACGGCTGCTGTTTGATCTGTTAAATATATATTTCATACATTCAACTTGACATGTAATCTGACACAGTAAATGGAAAACTGTTCTGTGATGTGCTGAATGAATGACCTTCTGTTTTGTCATCATCTCTGGTTGGCAGAGTGTCATTTCCAGTGCTTCCACTGCATTCTGCTGTGTCCTGAGTTGGTGTTGTGGAAGTGATCTGGTCAGCAGTGTTTGGTTCTGGTTTTACAGCTGGTTCTGTTGGAACCTGAATTGGTCCTTTATAAATGATGGAAGCTCTTATTGATTGTTGACTTCTTAACGGCGTCTTTCGGAGTTTTACTGGACGGCTCAACTGAACAATGCTATGCTCACAGTCCTTAGAGGAAAAAAAAAAAGGGCAGGACTCATTATTTACCTTTTTAAAAGGAAGGTGATAGAAATGTGGGATAACTATGTGGATGATTTCAAATAATGATGCTGGCCTTAGGAAATAATTGACACTTGTCTGTAACTGAAAATCAATCAGCTAGAATTTTGTGTAAAAGTTTCAGGGAATTTTTTTACTTGCTACCAATATTCCAGACTTTCTTTTATGTTTTTTTTTTTTTAATCCTTTGGAGTTCTCAAAACCACTGAATTTTGGGGACGTTGTTCTGTGTTCTCAATCTTATTCTTCAAGCATTGATAGTTTTCTCCACTATCTGTAGTGTTTAGTCAGCAGTGCTGTCTAACATTTTGCTGATCAGGTGAAAATGTCAAAATGAGATACATTTTTAAATGGTCCAACTATTTGTCGATTAATTTAATTTTCACCTGATTTAATTTAACTCGTTATTATATAATGGGAAGCAATGTTGCCTGAGTATTGTTAAAAAAGGGGTGCAGTTTAAAGTAATTCAATATTGTATTACATATTGTATATATTTTGCATTTATTGTTTACAGTTTCTTAATATCGAACTTTCTCTGTGTAGCTGCGGTGTGGGTCAATCTTTTTTTTTAATACGTTTGCTTTATTTAGCTGGCTTTAAGAAAGTCAAATTTGTTAATGTTTCATACAAAAGTTTTCATTTTGCACTAATCTTACCTTATCTTTCCATTTGAAAATGCTGCTACCAAATCGTTCAGATGTCTTGGGTGTCTCTTCAAATTCAGAGAGGCATAAGGAGAGTTTGTAATGAGTGGCCTCCAGGAGGTCCAGTTTGAGAGTATTCTGCAGTAAACAAATGGCATTAGTGACTACTTGACAGTCTATCCCCCCCCCCCCCCCCCCGGCATTAAGCACGTCTTTGGGAGCATTTTTGCATGCTTCCCCTCAATTACCTCATCACGGAGCTCCTCAGTTTCCTCAAGGTTCTTCTGATTTGAAAAAGATGAACATTCAGTGTAGGTCTTGATCAGTTTTTCAATTCCTGTATAATAATAATCAGGCATTAGAATGATGCCACATAACATCTTTATGAGTCATGTATAAATTATTACATATAGTTACTGACTTACCTTCACATTCTTTCTTGGTCTTAGTAATGTTTTCTTCGAGACGCTGGAGTTTCAGCTTGATCGCGTCTTTTCTTCTGTCTTTGGTCATCAGTGATTTGCTATCCTCCTCCTGAACAAACAAGCAAATTAATAATTTCACAAGTTATATAAGCTTTAGGTGGAAATTCCTGTTTCACATAGTTGATTTAGATTTGTTTCTCCCATCATTAAACACTTAAAAAGCTGCATCTTATATGTGTTGATATGTCTTTGTCTGATAACATGCTTGCTCTAAAATATTGAAGTGTGAAAAAACAGAAGAAATTCTTTGCAAATAAACCAAAATTAAGCTCCTTACTTGTATCACCTTTTTAGCGCTTATTGCCTTTACTTTGATTTATTGGTAAACTATATGTTTAGCTTCCGGTTTTTATTTGATGCTTTTATTTTGATAAGACAACTTCCGCTGTACATATAGAACGGCAGCTTAACAACAAAGAACGGAACAAGTTACAACAGTGTTGAAATGTATTTTGTTTTTAGCGGTCCCCTTAAGGGCACAAGGTATGTTTATTTTGTAAATACGGATATTTCTAATATTGGTCGGTTAAAAATGTGAACATGTAAACACTAAAGTATAGCTTGTGAATTGCAGTTGATATTTTTTTAATAGTTGAAAATAAAATGTTCAAAGCGTGTGGAGCATTGTCACTTTGACTGTACTGGCTGTATTTTTTGGGCAAGTTATGAAAATCAGATGGAAATTATTATTTCCTATCTACTAAGGTAGATAAGAGCAATAAATACACAACAAAACAAAATACTTACAAAATAATCAGCCATCAAAAACTCTATTTTGTTGTCTTCATTTGTGTTGCCACTTTCTTCCATCAGGGTTTGTATGTCTTTATCCACGTCCACCCTTTGGGCAGTCTGCTCTATCTGCTTTTGACCCTGGAATGAGCAGTAGTAGCTGCAGGTTAACGTGTGTTCTTTCAGGGATTCTATTTGTATTTGTGATCAGGATGCATTGAAGAGTTTCTTACATGCTTAAGTGTTTGACTGAAAGTAGACATGTGGAGGTTATATTTGCTCAAAAGGTTGCACAGAACTTCAATTCGATTTTTCTCCAGCTCTTGTGTGACCTAAGCAAAGCAGAAAGAAATCATACAGCTATTAACAAGCTCATTATTAGCATCACCCTCTGATAAACCACCCATTGCACAAAGCTGTGACAGGACTGCAGAACACACCTTTGCAAGGCAACATTAAGACTTTGATTTGATTTTCTCCTGTATTTTTAATCCCTGCATCATACAGGTCAACTAGCAGACTACATACAATGACTTGACTGTTTGAATTCAATGTTCAAACATTGTAGATTTTATTGGCATTTGATCGTCTACTGAAATGTCTTTTTTCTCTCTCACTGATTCAAGTTATTCTACATAAATTAGGACCTAGATAAATTATAACATTTAGTAAGGTGTTTTCCCACCTGACAGCAGTTTTTCAGAGTGTTTTGCAACTTCAGTCTCATCTGATGACCCTCCATGTTGACACTATAGTAATGTTCATCCACTATGGACTGCTGCTCTGCTGACTTAGTCAGTCTGTTACACATCTGCTGAGAAAAAATACCATGCAATTTCAATCTTCAACAGACATATTGATAGCTTTTCCAAAAATTATATTTTTCTTGATCCTAGGTGAGATAAAAGCAGTTTACCAACAGTATTCTGTACCTTCTGTTTTTCTTTCTCTGTGCTGATGTGCTTGTTGTTTTCTAGATAGTTGAAGAGTGCCTCGTGTTCTTTTGTCAGCCCGTGCAATCTTTTTTTCAGCTGTTTTAGTGCAGAGGAAACCAGGAGAAACAACATTTTATCAGTTCAACTTATTGCGAGCAGAGCATTGAGGATCTGTTGTTGAATCATTGAAGAAACGTGACTGACATAAGTTGAGTACTTTTTTTTAAGCATCTGTAAGCTGTTCCAAAGAGAGAATGCCATAAAAGGGTCCAACAGGAGGAGCAAAATATCTGTATGAGTACAATAAGTACTTCTTAGATCAAATAAAACTTTAATTTAATTACTGTAACTAGACAAATGTTATGTCTTCTTACATTTGTAAAGAGTTTTGTATGAATAATTGTAGGGGTTCTGGTTATAGAAGCTCATATTGCATTCCTTCAGGTTCTAATGTGTGTCTATTTTTATGTCTTTTTAATGCTGATGACATCTGTGATGAATCCACCGTTTTTTCTTGAAAGGTAACGTGGGACTGTGAGGACTGAGGTTATAAAGATTGTACAAATGACCACACCTGAGACAAGTCATAGGTAAATAAAGGAGGGATTAATCTTTGAACTGTGTTGTTATTCTTTTCCAAGGTTACTTTCCATTGAAACAGGACATGATGAATTACTAAAGATTGCTTTGTCTTTAGCTGAAGCTCACAAAATCACTTAAGTGCTTTACAATTTCAACTTTAAATGACTTTTCTCAAGTTTAAAAAGCTTACACACACTACTTCAGTATTTGAAATTCTTCTTAAGCTACATGACTTCCGTCAAACATTTAGGATTTCTTCCACAAACTTCTCACTGTAGTGAGAATTTGCTGGAACTTTGGCCCATTTCCCCTGACAAAACTGATGATTCACAGTTAGGTTTGTTGGTTGTGTTGCTCTCACACACACCCTTTCAGCTTTGCCAACAATTGTATAAGGTATCAAGGCTCGTGAAGGACACTCCAAAACATTATCTTTAATTTCTATGTACATCCTTGCAGTTAGGTGCTGTCGGTCAGATGCATTTTACTTATTTGTCACCAGCAGATTTGATCAACTCTACAAAATCATTGGTTTTGAATAATTTGCTGGTCTGTGGGACACAGATGAGTGTTAACACATCAGCAATGACTTTGAAGAAGCAATTGTTGCTTCCTGTTAATCTTGAAAGGGTAAGTGGGAAATGTTTTGATTTTTGAAGTCCATCCCTCTTGAAAGAGGGCATCGTGGCAGTTTTACTCAACATTATCAAGCATTACTTTACAAGTTAAATCTGACTGGACAACGAAGAAAAAACATTTTGGAAGGACTATAGGGAGAAAGAATCTTCTGGAAAAACTGTCCATTGGACATTGAAATCAAAGTAGAGCTATGTTGAGCTAATATCTAGTGCCCTGTTTGGTAATAAAAACCAACACAAACTAAAACCAGTATCTCACAGCATAACTGGTGAACAAGATGATGGAGATGTGATGATTTGATTTTGTTTTGCAGCCATACAAGGCCTGGTCAAACATTGCAGGCAATGAGTCTATTCTAAAGCCAAGTGTGTCACTATCTGTCTGACAGATGAAGCTTGGGCTAAATTGGTTCATGAAACAGACAATCATCCCAAACACACTACAAAATCTAAAGCATAATGACAGTACAAGGAAAGAAGGTGTTGCAACAGCCCAGTCAAACTTCACCCCTCAACCAGGCTAAAGATTGGACTAATTGTCCTTCAATTTTAAAAATGAGTTAGTACAGAAAATGAAGACATCAAGTAGTTGATGCTGACCTTAGTTGTGAGATAGTGTATAATGGGGTGTGCTTAGTTCTTCTCATGACTCTGTTGGCAGTCATAGAAACTTTCTTCACTGCCATTATCTCTAAAAATATCTAATAAAGTAACACAAAAGGTTTTATGACTTTAATTATCTGCATTTACTTTTTCTTTTATCTCTGCAAGGACATTTACCTCTTCATTGATCCTTGTTTTCAATAAGAAAAAATATTCCTACCTTGAGTTGCTCATTCCAGTTTGCTGTGAAAAGTTTTCCACTCCTTTCAATGGCAGTGTCAAGCTACCAAAACACAAGGAGGCTCTGATGAATATTAGAATTAATTGGAAGTAACGATTAAATGTTTTAGCACAGAGAGAAACAGTAGACTACACACAGGCCTTTTTCTTTTGCCGTGTTCATCTAAGACTTGACGGATTTCCTCAGTGGCCTCTTGTTGAAATGCATTTCCTAATGTTCTGAAAATAAAACATCAGACAGCATATATCAGCAAAATCTATTCAGAATGGGTCGTAGTGTAAGATCATGTCACAAGGTTAATCCAGGGTCAGATCTACCTGTGTGCGTCTGCTCTCGAGTACATCTCGTTTGACACTTGACACCAGGCGGTGTAGGTGGAACTGAGGGGGGAGCCAGCATGAAAAGGTTAGTGCTGTGGGCTAATTAACCTGACACCTGCTCATGTTTTGATCACATCTACATGCAGGGTGCATGCTATTTCTCATGATCCTATTATTGCTGTACACCACGCCGTAGCTCATCTCCTGGGAGTGAGTGGACATGTTTGACACCAAGCCCAGAAAAAAGGCAGAGCTAACTGAAAACTGACAACAACACGATGTCTCTTACTTTTTTGGCATTCCTTGGCATGCTTTGATTAGTTTCCCTGCCAGCTTGGCAAGGCCCTTGGAGTACGTAAGTTCCAGCTCAGCTCTAAAAGCGGGAAACGTTGCAGCAAAGGACAATACTTGTCAAACATAAGTGCTTTAACTGCAAAAAAAATAAAAGTGTTAAACCTACCTCTGCTGAAAAACTGTTTGAAGTTCTTTCAAATAGTTGTCTCCATTTTTTGAATACTGCTTCAGATTTTGATACAGGTGGTTATACTGAAAGAAGACATGTTCTATGAGTTTAAGTCCAGGGGAGGAAAAAAACCATGTGATCTGTCTAACACTAGGTTGCATTTCCAATCCTTTGCCTCCATGAATCTTAAAACCAAACATTACCCTTATTTTTAAGTTAGAGATACTTACAGAGCACGAGTCGATGGGGTCCTTCATCTTAAGGCCTCGGCAGTTAATTAACTTTGAAACTGGAACTTTGACCATTCTCCTCACAGAGCCACTCATGCGGAAATGCCCTGAGCTCTTGCTGGCGCGCAATAAACAGAAAAATTCCAGGAGGAGGGCCAAAGGACCTATAATGGTAAACTAAAGCTAGATGGCTAGTTAGTTTACTATAGATACAGTGGGAGGGAACAAAATGATCAAAACCATTCTTCTTTTGTAGTACATTAACTAAGTTTATTGCTGTTTTGTTTGTATATTTGAAGACTTGGCTTGTTTAAAATTGTGGGTTACTTTGTTACTTGAAATAGATAAAAGGAAAAACTTTTATTTATCATAATTATTGTATATTTTTGTTATTGACAAGATCATTACTAGAAAAAAAAGCCATTTAGCCCTTGAAGATTTAGAGGACAAAGTTTTCAACAGTAATTACATTACAGTTAGTTTCTCGTAAAAAAAAAATAATAAGTTTTTAAATTTCTTTAATAAATATTATTACTATTAATATCTTGCTTCCTCTTGCATATACACACTAGGACACATTTGATATAATTGCAATTTTTTTTATTATTGAATTATTCAAACAACTCATATATACCTCATGAGAGGACAAATTGCCTTTAATTTAATGATAACCAGAAATGTACGAGAATATCTAACAAAATGAATGGATAAAGAATACAGCATCTAGCCATACCTGATGCACACAGATACTACCGTTATTGACATCTCATATACATATTGAGTGAAGAATGTATTTCCAAATGTGCATAAACTTCACATTATCATTCATTTGTAAGTGATAAAAAAAAACAAACAAAGAAAACAACTCACGGTTTTGGCAAGTCTTTGGGGGTGTAGCAATAAAACTGAATCCGGCTAATACTCTGATGTTTAGGTGAAAAACACAGCTGTTTCTGTTTTAAGATTATGTCAACACTGACATAATGAGAAGAAGAAAAGATGTCTGACTAAAAACTTGAAAACATGTTCATCCAAATCAAATAACAAAAAAAAGACCAACTTAGCGGGGAAAACACCCGGTGCAGTGTGTCGAACTGCTGTAAATCAATGTAGCATGCTTCGACCATCAAGTGAAACGCTGTCATTCGTTGGCTAAATGAGTGTGTTTTACTGATTCCCTAAATTTGCCAGTGAGTGTAGTTTGATGCAAATATATAGCTGAAGAGAAATAAATTGCACAACAAAATTAGTAAAGAACCAATGACAAAACAGCATTCACATAAATCTATCAATAACTTACAAAGATGAGATGCTCATGTCTCCACCATATGCCTAAAGTCACTCTCCCACACACACACACACGCATACATATGCTGACACACAGATAAGTGGGGTAGTGTCTGCAGCATGGCTCCATTTGCGTGATATCAGCTCGGTCAGTGTTCGTCTGGGTACGGGACGCCTGTCAGGTAGCCGTTGGTCCCGTTTTTGTTGGTCCCGTTGGTGGTGCTGCTGTGGTGCTTCTGACTGGGAGGAGGGCTGTCGTCCTCATCAGAGCTGGACTCGATGTCACTGCGGTCATCTTTAGAAACCTGCAGAAATGAAATGATCGTTTAGAGATTTAATTTATCTACACTTTTTTAATTTGATCTTTTAAATGTGGTTGACATATTATGTGACTGTTAAAAATATGTATTTTTTAACAGATTAAAACAGGTGCTGGTTGAAATGATCTCACTCACTCTATTGTGTTTATTGGAATAAGAACTTGACGACTTGAGCCCTACTTGTGTTTCATTGCGTTCATAATAACACACTGATTATGTATCAATAAACACAGGCATTTTGCACTTAAAAACCTAAATCTGAAAACACTGTTGAACTCGAAATCACAACATTTTAACTGTGGCAGTTCATTTGATCTGAAAGAAACAGACAGAGGCTTTTGTTTACTTTTTTATCATGACTGTTAGTATTAAATGTCTAACACAGAACAACAATTTTGCATGTTTGCTGGTAATTTAAGTTAATTTAAGAGGGATCTGGTTTAAAACTCATTTTTACTTATTAATACCTAATGTTTTCTGTTATTATTGTTAGGAAAACATTTCTTAACCATTAGCCTTAGTTAGTCTGTGTTAGCATAGCTAAATTAATTGTTAGCACAATAATTTGAGCTTTTGTGGGCTAATATAAGATTTACCATGCTATATGTGTGGATACTACAAATGGGGTTCCAGCATGCAAAAATAAGTGTTAGCATAGCATGCTATTGTAAGTGTTATTAGGATGTGTATGTAGATTTTAGCATTGCTAATGCTTGAACTCATAACATGAAATAATTATATTCAGAGAACTTTCAAACAAATTCCATACACACACTGCAAAAAGTCCCCTTTCAAAAACAAGAAAAAAAAGTACAAAAACAGGGTATAATTTTCTTAAAATAAGAAAAATTATCTGCCAACAGAACAAGAAAATTTATCTTGTCAAGATTTTCTAAAACAAGAAAAAATATCTTACCAAGATAAACCTACAATATCTTAAAATTAGTGTATTTTTACTTAAAACAAGCCAATTTTACTTATACGAGTAAGATATATTATCTTATTTTAAGAAAAATTATCTCAAGTAAAGAAAATGTTACTTGACACTGAATTTCTTAAAATAGCGTAAAATTTTCTTATTTTAAGACAAATGTTCTATGTATTAAGAAAATAAATCTCATATATTCTATTTGTATTAGTAAAATTGGCTTGTTTTAAGTACAAATACACTAATTTTAAGATATTTGTAGGTTTATCTTGGTTAGATATTTTTTCTTGTTTTGGAAAATCTTGACAAGATAAATTTTCTTGTTCTGTTGGCAGATAATTTTTCTTATTTTAAGAAAATTATACCCTATTTTTGTACTTTTTTTTCTTGTTTTTGAAAGGGGACTTTTTGCAGTGATATACCTAAATCTAGTTTATTTTTATTGTTGCATAGGATTAAAATATATATTTTGTCACAGCTTTACTCAAGGTTCTTATGCTAAGACAAAAATCCCAAAATTGATCCTGTGAATACTGGAACAAGAGATGTTATTGGCTTGCTGAAATGAAGACATGAGTTCAATTACTTTTAACATCTTTATTACGTTTAAGTTTCACATAAACACAATAAAACATGACTACTGGTCAGAATTTTAAGTCTGGATGGGCATCTGATTCTGAAACAATCCTGTAAAATGACAGAACAATGACGATCTGACACATCTGCTGCACTAAGAGTCAAGCAAACCAAATTGTCCAAAGCAAAAAAAAAATCTTGGGATTAGATGTCAACAATAGGAGCTTCCCCCGCAATGAACTTCTTCCAGTAAGCCATAGCCTTTTATATGTGGAAGTCTTGCCTCAGTTACGGACGGCGTTCTCAAGACGTCTGTCAGCAGCACAGAGAGGAGTGGCCACAGACACACGGATGCTGAAAGGTGTAGTAGCTGTGATGTCCTCCTTTCAGAAGATCAGGGCAGGCATGGTTCCAATGGCCAGTAGAAAGTTGGTTTCACGATCACCACAGAGCTGAAAAGTGGTCTTGTTTGAAGTTGTTGGGTCATCTGCTAATTGGAGCACAGACAGAAAAACAGTCACAAAACAAACCACGTTTTAGGGACTAATCAGTGTAATGATGAATCAGTATCATGAATTTCTTACCTCAAGAATGTGAAGGATGCCGTCACTTGCAATTCCCAAAGTTTCTTGTAGATGGTGCAATACGTGATTGGAGATGTGTCTGGCATAGGCTTCACCATGGCAACAGTTTGGTTTACTTGAAAAATAAAACAAGTCTTATTTTAGTTTATGTGCTCAATTACAATATTACATGAATTCAAGATGGCAAGAAAGTTATTTTAATTAAATCAAACTAGGACTACTTAAATTCACAAATCAAAAATAGTGTTTAAAATATCCTGGTAACAGTGTGGAATATCTAACCTAGGCTTTTAGACTCATTGCATTTAAGTTTTTAAATTACAGCACATCAAACACCCTCAGTTAGTGAAATACTAGGCGGAATTGCTCTTTAACCATTTCCCGAATCAAAAGCTACGAATGAGAAGCCATATTAGCTATGTTAAAAAACGGAAGCTACCAAGACTCGTGTCGATATTTTTAAGCCACAGCTATTGTGGTTAATAACTGTTCAAAGCTCATATTCACAAGAGCGGCTCTTTAACCGCGGATGAAAATTGGCATATCACGACATGCTAACTAGCTTCAGTTAGCTTATCTTAGAAAGACAGACAACTTTAAACTTACCTCTCAGTACAGCAGCTGTAGGGTCTATACACGTAAAAAAGTCCTCCATCTTCATTCATGTCCAACCGAGATTAGAGAATTTGCCAAAAGAAAATCTTATAAAAGTACAGTAGATAAAAGCTTAGTTAGGCTGTTACAACTGAATTAACCGTTAATCAGGGCAGTTAAATGATCTCTGGCGTTGCCGTTAGTGATGTGCGGATTGATACTGAAATATCGATTCTTCCGATACCAGAACTTAATTCTTTAAAATCTATTGTCAGATCCAAGGATCAATACTTTCAACACTTTAGTAATTTGAGATAATGTAGATTAACTAGAGTACGTTAAAAAGTAACTAAATTATTGAGATCTTGCCTAAATGAAACGTTGTTAATGGGAACTACTTTTTCTTCCGCCTGGTAAGTATGTAATGTGTAAGGACGTAATGCCCAAGCGCAGCGTGCTGCTGACGCTCACTCACTCAGAAATGAACATGCTGACAAGATTATAAAAAAAAGTGACATGAAGCTATTTCAGCTGTCATTTTATAGTAGTTTTAATAATTAAACAAGGATGTATTTAGTAGGGTTATTACTTTACTAATTTTCTTTTTTTAGTTTGCAACTCCATTTTCATATGTTTTGTATATTTCTGCTGAATTAAAATAGCTTATAGTAAACGAGATTGTTCTCAATGTACTTCTGAGTTTAAAATGAGTGCATCAGAGTACATTGTGTTCTTTTTATGAAGCCAAGATATGGATTACATTTATTTTTTATTTAATTAAGAAACAAATTAATTGTCTTTTGCACAAAGTATGGGATCTGTATTGCCAATACCACCTTAAATTTTACTCTGTATTGGATCGGAAAGAAAATCTGTTGTATCGAACATTAATACTATCTCACTGACATTTTGGGCGCTTTCCCATGTGGATTGTATGATGTCATAAAAGGGGTTACAAACATGATGAATAAAATATTGTTCAAACTAATATTAGTAACTTATAAAGTAAGAATTTGAAATATAAACCAAAAGTTAAAATATTTATCATGACATTGAGCTAATCAATATTGTTGATTCTAATCTCATTGTGTGGAATACCAGCCATTTCAAATCACACATCAACAGAAATTTCATGACATGTCAGTAAGAGGTCCCACATCTTGCATCAAGAAGATCAGATTAAGGTCCACAGCAGACGGAAACATGCCAAGAATTATCTTGATATATAAACTGATATTGTTTCTGAAATTGTTGTGTTAAATGTCAATTGTTTAAATATTAAATTACAATTTCCTGTACACTCTGCCAACTTATACAAGAATATAAGTTCATGGGTTTTTTTAATTTTTCATTGACAATAACACAAAGGATTCCATTTGGACATAGTCTGTTTTAATTATCTGAATACATTTAATTAAGTATGTGATTTCACTTTCTGTGCTTGAAATAAGAAATTTTTACTTGTATAAAATAAGTTCTAGACTTGAAGTTTGATTGGTAAATATTGATATTCTAGATTCTAGCACATATTTACTCATAATAAGTAATATTTTCTTAACATTAAGCTTTTATATCTTACTGAGATAATTAAGTACAAAAACACTTAAAATAAGAAAAATATTCTTACATAAATCCCTCTTGGTGAGAAAAATTATCTTGTCAGAAAGAAAACAAGAAACATCTCCTTAATTTAAGATATTTAATCTTACTAAGATTTCAGTTTTTGCAGTGCAGCAATTTAAAAACATGGAGCAACGACGTATGACTAATCAAAAGAATCTGATGGTTAAATAACTAGGACAGTACAGGTCTGAAATAGATAATAAGTATACTGGATATACTGAAACGTGGTAGCTATGCATTTAGTTGTGTAGAACTACTTACATGTAAAGGATTCCACTTCCCCACCTGGAAGATTGCAAAGTAGCATGAACATAGAATAGATATGTTATTTGATATTTATTTATTTATTTATTTATTTATTTATTTATTTATTTATTTATTGATGCAATAAAACATCAAATTCAGATGCTAAACATTACAAATGTAATAATGTAATTGTTGGGGTGACATTTATTTGCAGTTTTTTCTTAAAAAGAAAGTGATTCTGTGAAAAACACAGGAACAACACAGCACAAGAATACTAACATTAATGGAAAAGCTTTTTACCGCACGATACAACAAAAAGCATACATTTAGGAATGATGCCGAGGAGAAGAGTGTGGCGACTCACCTTTCCTTTGGAGATGGCTCTGCATGCTGTCTTCACTATGAGGTAGGACCAGAATGAGTGAAGAAGCTGCAGTAAGACCAGAAGGAGGTTGAAGACCCACCAGGATGGGAAGGGGCCTACAATCTCCCAACTCTCAAACAAAGTGGTGTTTAAAATCCTTCAGCAGCAGCAGGGAGAGAATGACATGTTAAAGTTTTACGTTTTGAAAGGAAAATTTAAAAAGGTCAATTCTTTTTCTTATGTAAGAAAAACATGTGTTGGATACAAAAAATTTAGACAATAATCCTGTCATCAACTATGATTCTCTTAATTTCTACTCTTCTTTTTAATATCTGGGGCTTTCATTTCTAATTCAAATGCAAATTCCTTAAGTCGAAAGTAGGACTGAGCAGCTCTTTAGTCTTTTTGTTATCACAGAAAACCTGCCTTTGACATTGTCTCGAGTTCAGGAGAGTCTATATGGGGTGACTTTTAAATCTGATGTCAGAATCTCCCCCAAACTATTGCATGCACTTGGTGTCACAACTTTTTGTTTTTTTGATGCTTTGTCTTTTTTGCTTGGTCATACCTTTTCCTTCCAGTCAACTTTCCAGAAAATATGGCTGAATATAGAACTCTGATCAGACAGTTTCATTTGGAATAATCTTTTGTGGTCTAACCTTTTTCTGGAGTGTTTTAGTGACTGTCAAGTAAGGCAGCTGTCAAGGCAGCAGGTTTTTTCAAGATTGTGTGTACACTACAGTTCAACCATAATGTGTCAGTATGATTTTTTTGTTGTTTTAATTTTCTAAAAAATAATAATAATTTAAAAAAGTAATTAGGGGGTCTCATTAGCTGTAAGACATAATCATAAAAATATAAGATATACATATTTTAAATGCATATATCAAACATGTAAATTTCTTATTTTTAAAGGAATTATTGATTTAGGTCTATATATTTTAATAACATTTTAATATAATGAGATTTACAGAGAACAGAAAATTAATCAAAACAGTTAATGAATACAAAGACATCATCTCCAGTCTCTATTTCCAGTCTCAATGTTACGTTGAGGATCTGAGTTCAATTCATCCCTGGTTTGTTCCTTGCAAACAGCAGCTTGTGAACCATCCTCCAGATACTGAAGTCATGGCAACAACTTTAAAAATGGTGCAATGGAGGAACTGACTAAAATATGGTGCAGAAGCATTACATTACAGTTTGAAATTAAAAACATGCAACTAAATGATGCAGATTGGTTTGAATAGCTTAGAGCTGGTTTAAATGCCACAAAGGCTTTATATAAAATAAGTTATTCAAATGCTGTCTTTAGATTGAATTTTAAACATGCATCAAAATAGCATAAATAGCATTTGGAGAATGATTAAGAGCTACTATCAGAAGCAAAAATGGAAAAAAATGTAGTTGCCTGACCCAGAATGTAAATCATGCCTACATTCATTTAATGAAGTCCTGATCACGCAGCTGCTGCTGCTGACTGAAAGATGACTGTTGTGTATTCAAGGGCTGAAATTAGAATTATGATCTCCTAATATCCGACAGACTGGCCAGTTTTAACCGGCATTTTCAAGGGAATGTAATTACACAATTGTTTGGGTGGAAATTTAAAAAAAAAAAGTAAAATTAAAACTACTTTTTTTTCTCTAAAATAAAAATGAAGTTAGATTAGCCACACGTTAGACTATATAAAAAAATTCCCCAAAAATAGAAATGTTTTCATAAATAAACACTCATTTAATGTTTCAATAATGTGTAATAACATTATTGTCTCCAGTGGTCGAGTAGAACCACAATGATTTGCTTTTCATGTGCTGGTTTGTCTTTTCTTTGAAAGGTTAAAGCTGTAGTATCCATAGTAACTATTACTTAGCAACAACATTCACACAGATCTGTCCAAATCGCAAACCATTGTGGAGAAAGGGGGTTAAAAAAAAGGACTGAGATCTTGATGGTTTTGACATACATTTTCGAACATTAGCTACTAAAAGATGATAAGGAGTTCAGGCTGCTCGGGATTTGAAGCTCTGGCTGCTTCTAAGACTACTGAACTGTGTGCAAACGCAGGCACCTAACACCACTGCACTTAAGTCTCTCATCAACTGAGATGCCAGCTTTGGATCACAGAGAAAGTAAATAATTCTTACCAGATGGGGTAAACTCCCAGCCTGGAAGTTATGAAGAGACTTGCAAACATTGCAAACAGGAGGTTGCACAGTATCTGACATTTGGCATAGTTGGCCATCTTGGCAGCCTGGAATAGAATAAAAACGAAAACCAATGAACAAATATTACCGACAATACAACAGATAGAAGGTTCTTTAAATAAATCTCATTCAGTCTAGATACATAAAACAAAACAGCTAGAAGAAATAAATAAATTTTGAAGTTAGCTAAACAGATAAAGCTAAAGCTGAATGTGGAACATGGATACAGCTTCATCCACAATGTTTGAACTTTTTTTCCTCTGTGAATAGGGTCAAGTTTATACATTTGTTTTTGTAGCTATATCCTGTTGTGGGATAATCAGCTCACACTTGCCTTACTTAAAAGGCATGTCCTCCTGCCTTTCAAATTTCTAACAGTTATAAGAAACTGATCTTTGCAGGGAGAAACAAAGTCGTGAATAACTAACTAAGACATTCTACAAACTCCAATTAGCATAAATAGTCAAGTGTGAATAACATAATGCTTCACTCACATGCATTTTTAAGAAACTGTTCCAGATACAAACAATACATCTGCAATCATACGATTGCTTCCTTGAGCAAAACAACCAGTACATATTAATCTGCAAGCACCAAGATAGATCACATAATTGACATAAAAGAGGATCCACCTTGTTTGACAGATGAAGGGACACGCTTAGTGTTGTACGTTTTGCCTTTTAACTGCGAGCCACAAAGCAGGGTCAGGATTTACACATGGATTGCAGTCCATTGTAATGAACACAGGCGTATGAACATATCTCTGAACACCCTGCTGCTGACATAAGCTCATTTCTCAGATGCTCATCCATCTACATGCAACGTTTAATCTTCTGGCAGGGTCTCACCTCTATCAGCACGTCGGCTGCATCGTGTAGACACATGACCAGAGTTCCCACTCGTGCCATGTTGTTCACATAAGAAAATACGATGAGAGAGATCGCCGCCACGTGATGCAGGAACATGATCAGAAAATCCTGCAGAGACAGTTGCCGAGGAAATATCAGGCATGTACAGAAAGTATTTTTAAACATCATCTCATAAGGTCTTTAAATAGAATTAGTTAATGCACTTTTGATATCCTCAGATTCATGAACATTTTGTGCTGCAAGTTGTTGAACTTGAGTTTGGCAGAGCATGCAAATTTATTCACAGTCCTTGAAGTTTGCTAAATTCCACAAACGTTTATGTATTTCATTGGAGCTGAAGTAAACACAGGCAGGACATAATTGTGGAGTATAAGAAAATGGCATGTGCTTTATAAAATGTTTAATAAATCAACCTGAAAACTGTGGAACGTTAGGGAGGGTTTAGATGAGAATGGAAAGCTCCTGCATTTTCAAGGTTTCAAAGATCTTTGTTGACGTCCTCATGATGAGCCAGAAATGTCAGTTCCCAGACTCCTTGGGAGAAACTCTATGATAACCCAAGCATCAGTAGGTAGTGACTCAAAGTCCAGACAGAACAGACCAGACTTAACAGACACTGGACATGCTTGCTGTTCTCATTCTTGCAAGAATTTATAAAGTGCTGTTTGAGTGAACATCACCAATCTCTGCTTGGTAACTAAGTGTGACAGTTCATCAGGGGAAGCTCCTCTTTCTTCATTTACATTTTTTACGTTTAGTTTGACTAGACCATTTTGGCTTTTAGTCATTTTAGCTTTAAGTCTGACTGTATGTTAGTGGTTATGAGCTCACTGGAAGGTGAGCCTCCATCTTAGACTTCACCATTTTTATTTCCCTGTTTTTAGCTTCATCTACCTTGTCAGCAGCCTTGACCAGCTTCCCTATTCCCACAGCATCATGCTGCTACCACGATTTTTCTGAGACGGTGCATTCATGCTGAGGTTAAATTACTTATCCTTCTCACTTTATTTCACAATAAAATTCACAGCTTTATGTTCATCTGTTACAATAAATTCCAATAAATGACATCAAAGTTGCATTTGCAACGTGACTAGTATCAGTGAGGTTTTGCAATGGTTATGACTTCACACTCAAGATCAAATTGTAACATTACTACTACAAAATACCCTAAAAACAAAAGTAAAAAAATACAAATAAAATGAAATTAGAAACCAAATGGGACTTGAGCTGAACATTACTGTAACTTAATAATAAAATCAGCCTGTAGTACCACCTTAGTATCGCCCCTTAAGTTTGGGATAGCTTTAAATGGAGCTCCATGTGAATGAAAATGCATGTAGAGACATGGGCATAAGTGTCCTTGCAATTCTTTAGCTACCGGAAGGTTTTAGCTGCAAGCAATTAGAACCAGCGAAGAAGGTTAAGTAAATTAGGAGGGAGGATGAAAAGGAGCAGGATGGACACAAGATGCAGACTGAAAACGAAGGCAAGAGTGTGCAGGGAGAGACATACTGGAACTGGCAGGAGATGCAGAGGACCCTCCTCAGTCTAGTGCTGTGCATGAAATAAACTGAAAGGAGAAACAAAAACAGAAACACATGCCAACAGTCAACAGAGAGATGACAGAGTGAAGGCAAACAGCATGGCATCATGGAGTCTGCTCTGAGTGCAGAGAGTTTAATGGGAAGGGCAGAGGGCAGAGCTGTGGACGAACCAGAGGAGGGAGTAAAGACCATGACTGTGATGCATGCAAATGAACCAAAAGTGTTGCCAGTTTTACAAAAAAATACAATACAATAAAAACAACAACAAAAAAATGGATGTGAGAAGATATGGGTTGGTGAACTGACCAAGTTGAACTTAAAAAAAAAACAACAACAGAAAACTACAATATCTTTTAGCTACTAGAGTGGCAGAACACATTGCAAGTATTGCATCATCGCAGTGTTTAATTTGAAAAATCTCAGTGGTTGGTTTGGAAATTTACAAGCCAATAAAATATTCTGCGTCTTTGATGATGCCCGTAGAAACCCAAACATGAGCCAGCTAGTGTTGAAAATACCAAAGGTCAAAGTCAGAAGCACCGTAACGGCAGAGGAGTCAGAAAAATTTAGATTTATTACAAATGATCACATTGTTATGTGATTTATGAATTCAAGCCCTGATATCTAACAAAGTAAAACTTTAGGTTATATTACTAATGAGAAAAGTAAATTACTTCAATTAAAAATGGAGTAATGTAAACTTACAGCATGTTACTGTGCACCTTTTTGGGTGTTATTTCTTAACAATAAATAATTTTCTTAATTTTGGCCCTAAATTAGAAATCCTATTTCCCCCCTCATGCAGTAAATGCACCATATTTAGCACTAACAGGTCCTGTGAACAACAACACTATGCAGTATAGAAAGAAGTACTAAGTGAAGTTATTTTGAGTATAAGCAGGATGTTCAAACACGATGCTTGAGGAAGCACAAGGACGTAACGCAGTTTTTCTATTTGGTTTCGGCTGCTAGGCTTACTAACAACACTGTAATCATTCTGTCTGTTCTAAAATATTATAGAAGCCTAAGTTTTTTTTCCTCTTTTCATGTGTACTCCATCACACTGTGTAACATCGCCTGGCCTCTTTCATAAATAATCCATTATAGGATATGGCCAAAAGGCTTGAAATGTATGTATACATTTAACAGACCAATTTCTAGACTTGAAAATTGTGGGAGTTTTACAGTTGTAAAGGATTTTATGAAAAAATAAAATAAAAAATGAATGATACTAAATATATATTAGGCAAACAGCTGCAAAATAAGAACAATGTAAGGGGTATCAGTTGGGAAATACTTGCAGAAACTTTTGGGCGTCACAAGATTTTTAGATTTTTGATATTTTGCTATTTCCCACATGAGTAAGGCAGGAAACCAACTTCAGGCCAGACAGGCTATGTATAACTGTTTCTATGCAAGAGCAGTGAGTCAGAAAAGGTTGGTATTCATGACGACAATGGTATTTTCTATAGCGATTCATTCTAAAGTGAATTATAGGTGTGATTTTAGAAGGAATGTTGTCTGAGTGATGCTGTAGTCATCCTTACCTTCCTCCTGATGTCTGTGAAGCGGGAAAAGAGTAACGACAGGTAGAAGGACAGCTCCAGTATGTAGTAATAATGGACATCCACAGTCAGAGGCTGCATACGTATAAGGAGAACGTCTCAGAACATTTTAAACAGAAGGAGATACCTTTTTGTAAAGTTGTTGGAAGGTTTTTCTTAACTTCTACCTGGTAAGGGTAGTTGTACCAGCACTCCTTAGTGTTCCACAACCATGGAGTCTGAAGGAAAGAATCAAATCATAAATTTTGACCTTAATTATAATGTCCCTATTACTAGAGGTAAGAGTGGCTGTAATCCTGGATTAAAGAAAAAAAAAAAAAAACTACAGTGAATGAGACAAAGAGATTTACACTGCATGTTCTGGTGGGAAAAGAAGCTGAACTAAAGAGCCATTAGAGGCTACACTTAAATTCTGAGTAAATGTGTTACGAGCAAACTGTGACCCGTCACTGCGCTTGAGTTTAGTTCTCCTGCACTGCTTTCCAGACCTGCTCTATTAATAAATCCCACAGAGGCTGGAGGCTGGCGCCTGCAGTACCAACTGCCGGGGAGTGAGCTATTTTTCACAAAGTGCTTCGTCATGCAACTTGTGTCTCAGAGACTTTTTCTTTTTTTCCAACTCTATCTCAGCTCCTGCCGTGATTGCTATTATGTATGCACTTTCATGAATATATGCATGAAATATGTGAAACCTCCTGAGCTCTATTTTTCAGTAATAATCAGTCAGCAGACTCATTCTCAGATTTATCTCCCGTGGCTTTTTGTTCTTAGCTTTCAGCAGAATCAGTACCTGGCAGATTTTTAACTAGGAGTACCGGGAGTACTGGGAGGCTCTGATAAACATTGTTACACTATCACTAAAGGTGATAGTGTGCCTATTTAAAGAAGATGCTTTGGCGCAACAAATGCAACAAAAAAGAATAAGGAATTGTCAGCCCCGATATGAAACATAAAGAACTTTTAAAAAGCTAAAGTTTGTAGCAAAAATCAACATTTTAAATGACCGAATGTGAGTACGGTAATAATGCTTTTAAAATATTGAATGCAGTCAAAGAAGGAGAACTGGCAAAAGAACATTACTGGAAGAATCATTTATTATCGTTGCTATTTTACTGAACAAAATGAAAATTGTAAGAAAAGTGTAACTTTTGCACAACACCGTTTAATAGCCATTATGCATTATTGAGGACATTTTTAGAAGCCTATCACACTTAAAAATTCAGATACAAAGACTGTTTGTATCAATGATTGTCATTTAAAAAGTCACAATATATTTACTTGTTACAGCTGCAAGCTGTTTGGGGCATGATTTACCTGACTTGCACAGGCAGCTTTTGCAAAATATCTCAAACTTAGTCAGATTGGATGTAGAATCTCTGTAAAAGAGTCTCTGGTAATTCATGTTTATCCACAGATTCTCAATTTGACTTTGCTGTGACTGGGTCACTCTAAAGCATAAATACTAAACCAGTCTTTTGTAGCTCTAGCTGTATGCTTATTGTTGTTGTCCTGCAGGAAGATTAATCTCTAACATTTTTAGTCTGAGGTCTTCTGGAGCCGCTAACAGATTTTCTAACGTCACTGTTCTGTGTTTGGCTCCATCCATCTTTCCATCAAGTCACACCGGCGTCCATGTCCCTGCTGAAGTAAAATTTTCCCACAGCAAGGTGCTGTATGCTGAATGTCCTTAATAGATTTGCAAATGTAGCATATTCTTTCCGTTTGTGGATAACTGGATTAAGTAGTTAATCCAGTTAACTACTTAATCCAGATGTTTAAAGCTTATGATATTGTTTTATAACCTAACCCTGGTTTATACTTTCCCCTGACTGTAGTCTTTGGTCTTCATTGTTCTGCTTGTTTGCTAATGCTCTCTAGCAAAACTCTGAGGGCCTTAAAAACATCTGGATATATTAAGATTAAATGACACACTAGTAACATTGGATTTTAAGGGTTGATCCCCAAAATTATGAAAAAGCTCAAGGGTTGGGATTACTTTCACAAGGCACTGTATGTACTTCTAGTTGTGACATTTACAATATGAGACTGGGGGTAAAAAAAAGCTTACCTTTTTAAGAAAACGCACTCCATAGGTGAAAATATATAGGTAGAAGGTAAATCTCCACCTGGAGTAAATAAGAAGAACACATATTCAGAGTGAGACATTGTTTTTCTAAGAATTTGGCCAGTAAATTGCAGCTACATTATGATTAGACTGTCAAGGCCATCATGACCTTGACACTACAATAATTGTAACAAGTTCTTTGGAGCCTTTGGATGTTTATCTGCAAATCCATGTTAGTTGCAGGTGAAATATTTCACTTCTCTTAGCTTCTTTTTTAATTAGAAATTTACAAAGGGATATTTTCAATGTTTTTGTTGAGAAAACTGTCGAATCGAAAAGAAGGTTTATTTTCACAAGTAAAGAATAAAAATATAGCAATATTAGGATTTCAAGGGATCTTATACCACAATGTGCTGTACAACACTAATTTATTTCTATCACGAGATAATTGTCCTGCGCAGACAATCGGTGACGTGTTCCTCTTAGGTCTGCTTCCAGCCTTCCCCGCTCTGTGCTTTAAATAATCCTGCATATACTTTAGTTTCTGCACAATGATGTGATTAGGAGTTCTGCCTCTGAGGTTTACAAAGAAGATATTGCTGGAGCTGACACGGCTGTGATCAAAGACTTGCTGACAAGGAAGACGTGCCTACTTTATGAAACCGGTTCTTAACAGTCAGCAAGGGAGAATGAGAATTTAAAACTATCAAACAAGCAAAGGCAAATCTTCAGCTAAGACCATGCAGGCAGGCTACATTCAAATCAATCGAGCTCAGTTGAAAAATATTATATTAATCCCGCTGGGAAACGAGGACACAGGATTTTCTTGACAAAAAAAATAAAAAATAAGTAGGTGGATGAGAGAGTCGAGACATAGCTTTCCTTTTTGTTTTTTCAAACAAAGATGCTCCAGCTGACTTCATTTAGACCCGAAACCCTCAATAACTCAATGGAGAGGAGCATGAATCTATATTATCATCACAATGTGTCCATATCAGCAAAATCTAGTCCTTTTCTGCGGTTGTTTGAAACATTCAGTTGTAAGCCTTTAACAAATAGCAGAAAAATAATCACCAAGACAACATGCAGCTTATGGGAAAGCATCATTAGTTGCTTGATGTGCATGATCAAAAGTATTGTAAAAGCAAATTAAGTGGACGAGCGTACCTGGCACATAGTAAAAACTGTTGCATGGCAACTGGTTGATCGAGCCTGCAAGAGTCTTTCTCAAAGTGTTGCTGAAATGCTGCCATGCACAAAAAATATATCCCAATGACTCACAACAGCATCCTTTGAATAGAGTTTCTGAAGTCAAACACAGATGTTTTTTTTTTTGTGTCGAAATTGCTGACACTTTTTCAGACAGCACAACCTGTTGAGATAAATGAGGATTTGTCATTTAATTATCAGCAACTTCTCATTAGCACCCCACAGAGGAATGCTTGTTAAATGTAAACAGTGACAATTTTGTGCTATGATGAACTCCCCCTATGGTACAAATAACTTACAAAACATTGTTTAAAAAGTGTTTTAATAACAGAAAATAAACAAGGCTATCTGAAATGCTACGAGACAAACACTGTCCCTTCAAAATAACCACATATTCAAACAATAAATTGTTCCTGATAGTAGACTGAACTGTTTTAGCTCTTTTAACTGAGCATAGCAACTTAATGAGGTTATAGTGAGGGATAAAGGGGCAAAGACAATTACGCATTTATTCTGCTTAATGACAGGAACAAAATAATAAAAGTCAACGCTGCTTCGTTTACTTTACCTTCTCCACGTAGGATTTAAGAGTATTGATTGGCACTTAATGGTTTGTTTTCACGACTCAGCTTTTTATCTTTTGTTTAATTTATTAGGAAATTGATTTGCACAAGTAAAAAAAAAAGGTAATGGCCTTTTATTCTAACCAGCAGACAGTGTCTTTGGTTTCAAACTATTTCAAAGAATCTGTAAGTCTTGAAAAACTTACTACAGCTTCGACCAATCAATATGTTGTAGTTGTTTTTCTATTTTTTTATCTCAACTGAAAGGGGTCTAGAGCAAAAAACAAGAAAACTTCAATTGCTCCTTAATTGTACTTTCTTAAATGGAAACAGTTTTGGAGAAGTCAAACTGTGTTTTAAAGAATTTCTGTTTAGTGCCGAATTATCCATTTCTGATTTGGTCAGTGTAAGTATTTAACATTTTCAAAAAAATAAAAAATAAAAAAATCACATATTATTAAGGTATTATTATTTTTTATTTTATCGTAGATCTCAAGAACTATTGAGTGGTTCTTTAAGTTTACCCAGTCAGAAATAATGATTTTAGATATTAACTTTTTTTAAATTTTGCTTACATTGTTTACAACACGGGGGCGCCAAATCCCCCTTAACTGGATATTTAAATATGCAACAGAAAACACACAGCTATCGGAAATGTTTTGATTTTCTTCTTATGCTTGAGACGCCCCTTGACAACATGTCACCCTGACCAGTTTGTCTATACCAACCTCCCCCCACCCCCACACTGCCTATATTGATTAAAACCCAAGTTGAGGTGATGACAGAAAAGATAATAATGACAGAAAAAGAGAAGTTCAGCAGCTGGAACCAGTGAGGACTCCCAGCCTACTCTCATCTTGTTGTAATGAAGAAAAAGCTAAAGAGAAGATGAACTGTAAAAACCTCACTGCAAAAACTTCACTTTCATCATCTAATTTTATTTATTTTGATCCAGTTGAAAGTTTCATTCCAGGAGTCATCCCACTATAGGTTTCTTTCTAAAAATAGAAGCGTGATCTTAGTTACTTTTTTTGCAGTATATTTGGGGTAAGAAAAGACAAAAGCTTCCAAACAAAAGCTCTATGCAATCATCATTATTTCTTAGTAAACATGCTTTCTACACACTGTGTGTTTGCATAATGAAAAGAATACAAAACAGATCAGTGGCCCACACAATGGAGAGACAAAGAATCCTATCAGTCAGGGACAGCTGGGCACGAGAGCTTAATTACAGCACAATTGCTGCAGAAGGGACTGAAGCCAGCCTGGTTTGGAGACCTGCAACAACCGAGGCAGACGACCTGGACAAACTATTGCAAAGCCCAGAGGTCCGCAACGCTAATTACGCTGCAGATAACAGCGTCCGCTCAGTTGTTTCTTTAGCCGCCTGAAAGCGTGGTTGAAAAGCTGAGAGGGGCAAAATTCCAGTTTCTTCTTGAGCAAGAGAACGCATGTTTTTGTCTTCTGAGAGTCCTCTGTGATGTTGTAATACAAGTCCAGTGGTCTAATCAGTCAAATGTGTTCTCCTGAGAGAACAGCAGCCTCAGGCGGATCAGGGGATGCGAGGCTCCCCGTGTCTCAGACTGTCAGATTTGCTCCGATGGTGTCAGACATGACTCGGCTCTGACAACAAAACTGGCTCTTTGGCCTTTGACATCACACTGCTAAGTAACTACAATCTCTCGGATGGCAAACGCATTACTGCAGATTAGCCGGCTCTCTGTTCGCCGTCTTGAGTGGGTTTCTTATCAAATGGCTTTAACTATTAACCCACAGCATGAAAGTGGTTAACTGGAACTTAAGCATCATTTTTTCTCACTCAGCTTCTGTTTGCCAAAAGGACAAAAAAAAAGAGAGAAAAAAAAAGAAGAGATTATTAGATATCCACTGGATATGTTCTGAAGAGCAATCACATAAAATCTAAAGATAATTGAACAGAAAAAAATGTTTATTGTATTTTTAGTTCTAATATTTTTAAACACTTTCCATTTTTCTTTGTTTATTTTTCTCATTATGGTGCTAGTGGCAAAGTGCAAAACAGAATTACAGTTTTCTATTTACAAAGGTTGTGGATGCATCCCTTGAGTTACGTTAATGATTTTAGTAGTTGTATAGAGTTTTCTGTTAGCTTATTCTGTGTTATGGCATAGCACCATAACACAGCGTGAATGTCCTGGATTCAAATCCCAATCAGGAACCTTCTACGTGGTTTCCATGTTCTTTCCATGCATGCTAGGGTTCAATTCTTGTTGAAGTGTAATCTATTTTGGATTATTTGGCTGCTCTAAACTGTCCACGGGCTTCAATGTGTATGTGTGTATACATGGTTGTCTTTCCTTTGTGACAACCAAGTCTATCAATGGACTTTTGGTAGAACGGAGATCAGTTCATTGAGCACTGGAGATAGGCACCAACTGACCTCTGACCCTATACTGAATAAACCTCATGGAGCATGGATGAAAAACAAGGTTTTACTTCTTTTTGAATTGCTGCATTGTCTTGTTTTGTGGGTGATGTAATGGTACCAAGTCAGAGGCTCCAGGTCAGTTTCACCCTTTTAACAACTCACCCCTCCATGATGACATTTCACACCATTTTACTTCTATTATCTACCGGTGAACAATCCGTTTCTTACGCATGGTAATATTAATAGTATTTTAGGGTTGTTTTGAGAATTCAATAAATCAATAAATACATACAAATAGCTTATGAAGGATTGTGGTTCTGATCATGACAGTCAACTCATGAAATATGACAAATGAACCAGCAATTAGTCCCATGACTAAATTTTCCTGCAGAAAAGCAATTTAAATCCTTGATAGTCAAATCAGGTGTGAAAGGGAGACGCCTCTATTTTTACACCTGAAAAATAAAAACTGTACCCAGCATTCATGGATGTTGCCTGATATTGTACTTTGCAGACAAAACAATGTAGACTTCACTCTAAAATTTCCAAAACTCAAACTGACATTTTAAGCGCTCTACATTACGTCTAATTTGTCTAAGTGATTCATTATTTATTGCTTCCTGCACAAGGCATGAGAGGGAACTTTCAGTAAGCATGAAAACCTGCTCTGATAAGGTTATCTATCGTCCCTGCTTTTACTACTGTCACTGCCTTTCTTATTGATGCATGGCAAAGCGGCACAACCTATTCAAATCAGCCCTCACTTATACATCAGCTTTGTCAGGGAGCCAAAGCGAAGCACTGATGCAGCAATCAACATTAGGCAGATACACAGGTCACTGTGATAAGATTTCCTTGGCAGGTTACAAATCTGTCATTTGTTTTTTAGTCAAACTTGGGTGTTGTTCAATGCAAGATAGATGACTTGTGGCTAATTCAGGAGTGATAGGTCTTACATGCTTTCACAGAATCTGGCGAGGGTGCTCGGCTTCTCCTGGTTGCGCCGTTGCCGAAACCAGCGCTGGATGGTGCGCACATCCCAGTCGAGCTGCTTGGACAGGCCCTCCAGCCTTTTCTCATCGGGATGCTAGCAAAAAAATAAAAATAAAAATTAAAGCACCTCATGTGTCGAGTTAATATTTTTGATGCAGAACAAATTTATTAAACATATTACAATCAAACATAAAAGCACATATCCTCACCTTGGTTATAGCAGTGAAAACCTTCTCTAAGATAGCATTGGGCTGTGCCTTTTGTGGCCCGTTGGCCTGGATCTTCAGGCCCATTGCACATGGCCTTGCAATAAACCTGCAAGAAAACACACATCATAAGAGTTCAAAACAATGCTTCATGTATGAAAGAGCAACAAAGACTGAAGGTACTTTAAACCGTTTAATAGTCTTTTATCCAGAGGCTATTAATCCTATATAAACTTCAGGTTCATTTTGAGTGCTAAAGCCACCCACAGACAGAATGGTACCCTTGGCAGAAAGCCATAACTCCCACATTAAAATTCTCTGCTGTGTTTGATTCAAATATACAATATACCTATGTATTTGTTAAACTGAAACACAGAAATGAGGAAATGTGTTATCTTGGCTGTTATGTATTCTTTTACAGAGTTTATTTCTCTGACAACTGTCACTACAAAAATATAAAAATAGGTAAATATATATATATATATATATATATATATATATATATATATATAGTATGGTGGCTTATAAGTACAAGTGATAAAACTATTTCACAACTTTCCAACTCTACCTGACTGAAAAGCTGCAGCAAATCAAGAAGAGTCGGAGAAATTACCTGTCTCCACAATTTATTCACCCTATTTATTTTACTGTGGAAAGAGCTGAAATATGTATGATTTTGAAGGAAAATATGTCAGATATTCTAAAATAATTAAGAAAACAGTGGAAATGACTTCCAATTCTACTAAATCAGTTGTGTTATTTTTTTGTAACAGGTTACACTTTGCACAACACAGGGAGAGCACACTACACATTGACTGGACATGGGGATAAGCAACAGAAAACTTAATCTTGGTTCACTTGACAGAAAATATTTTTTGTTTTTAAAGTGCTAATACCTTGACAGCTGAGCTGTCAGCCATATACCCCATATCAAATATAATACACCTTTTGATTATAACATACATAAGTATTTAGTAAACTAAAAAATAGAAGAGGAAGTAATAAAGTAAGTAATAATTAATCATTAATAAATAATTAACAACTATCTGTGGTTGCTTGTATGCACAGCTCATGTTGGCCGAGACCTTCCTGAGAGTGTTCGTGCTGAAAAACCTGCAAAATGTATGATTCCACAGTTTTTTCCTCTTCTAATTATTTCATGACTAATATAGTCTACATATTGAGCCGGTCTTTGCAAGGGATGTATGGAAAACAAATCCCAGACTGGACTGTCCATAATAGTCCCACTAACTGCCTATATGAGGTTAAAATTGGGACCCAAATGGGTCTTGATGCAGTGTATAACTTAAAATCATTTTCTTAATACCCATTTAAACTTTAGCTGATTTAGTCAACTGCCGTAACAACTGTCTCTTATCTAATGACTGCTGGAGAAAGACACCAGCCCCCTGTGACACTGCAAGGATAAGCAGGAATAAAGAATGGATGGATTAATAGGTAGATGGATGGATTTATGGATGCAACCCAATTGGGATGCATAGACGTAGTATTTTATGCGCTATGACTTACTACCCATTCGAATGGGGCAAATACACACATTTTAGCCGCCAATTAAAGAATATAACAATATTATATGTCAAACAGTGTAAGTGATTCTGTGGTGGGTGTGGATAATGGGCTTAACTGGAAGTAGGGCACCTGGCAAAATTCTGCTTTGGGCCCCATGTAATCTTGGGTCGGCTCTGGGTTTAACTCAGATCTGTGAGGCCTCGGTGACTTTCTATGATTGTAACTGCTGTGATCAACACAATATGAGCCATTCTGATTACTCCACAATAAAACTCAAAAACAGGCAAAACTCAATTAAAGCACAACCCGATTGAAATAAGAAGAAAAACACGTCGATAGTTAGGAGCCTATTTCGTGTTTTGTGGAAAAACAGGTTT
Organism: Poecilia reticulata; assembly: GCF_904066995.2. Classification (NCBI taxonomy): domain Eukaryota; kingdom Metazoa; phylum Chordata; class Actinopteri; order Cyprinodontiformes; family Poeciliidae; genus Poecilia; species Poecilia reticulata. Next base: position 31,685,540 of record NC_088831.1, read on the forward strand.
GGTGTGCAGGGACAGGTTAGGTCCGGTCAGTCGGCTCTGACAGAGGCATCAAAGGCAAACAACGCTGCAGGCCTGCAGAAGAACCGTGGTGATTTGTGAGCTATCCAGATAAGATGCCATTGTTTAGGAGGGGGGGTGGGGGGGGGGGAGACAGACAGCGGACAGCGGCGCGACGTCTCATCGACACAACAAAAGCGCATCCCCATCACCACCTGCTTCATTCAGTCACTTCAGAACCCACCTCTCAAAAACCAGCCGTATCATAAAGATGCAGAAAGCCAGAGGACAAGCCAGATAGAGATCCTCGGCTTGCGGGAACGTCGCCTCATCTGTGTTTTTTAAGTCAGCCCAGGTCACATTATGGGGGAGCCAGAAGCGTTCGTTCCAGAACCACGCCAGAATCCCGGCCATCTCCCTGCAGCAAGACGCGATGGAGGAACGGAGGGCTCGCTGCGTCTCGGAGGTCTCTGTCGGGGGAGATCCGACTCGCCTGATGAAGAGATATCCGTGTGCGACCGCCGTCCGTCCGCTTCCCTTCAACTATCCCAGTGTAGGGAAGTAGACTCAATCAGCTCCTCAGCAACTGATTGGTGCGTTCAAATGTCATGTAATAGCCCTGTCAGTGCGCGTAATAAAAATGTAATACTACGGGTCTATCAATCTAAACCAATTGGAAAATAGAAAATGTCACAATGACACTCGGTATGGGTTATTTGTGTAGATGACGCGTACACATTACTTCTTTTATAATGCTCATTTGATGTGTAAGTCTACAACCTGCGATCACCTGCCTTCTGGGTCAAGAACGTCATGTAAAACATTCTCATAGTCAAACTCAACTGATTCTTCATCAAATTAAGCTAAATGCTGGATGAGAGACCACAAAATGCAGCAACGTTGTACAAATACAAAGGGTAACTTGTCAAACTCTGACACCTTCTGACCAATTTGAGGTAGTACCGCGGATATGTCTGAATTTTTAAAATATTTTACATCTAGCTCTTCTGTTCAGCTCTTTCGGCTTGTTTCTTTTTGCTGTACTACTACTACTACTACTACTACTACTACTACTACTACTACTACTAATAATAATAATCTTTCAATCATTTTATAGCAGACTACAATGATTTCTGCTCAGTTAAAGTTTGTAATTTTTGTCATTTCTTAAAAGTCACAATAATGCAATAATGCATATTTTGGTATTGATCCAATTCTAAGTAAATACAGGGCAAGTATCACCGATACTGATACCAATACCAATCCCTATACCAATACCAACATCAATACCTATACCCATACCTATACATATTCTTATTATTTAAGTATGATTTAACATCAAACTCATAATACTAATTTTGTGGAGTTATGTGCTGAGGAGTATCTATGATTGATAACATTATTGATTTATGTGCAACATTGGCACATAGTAATCTGTGCCCATTGATTGGTTGCATTGATGGGTGAAGGAAACAAGCAGAAGAAGATCTAATTGAATTCTTTATTTGCAAGACTGTGATTATGGGTAAATGTGTAAGTGCTTTTTTTATTTGTTCATATTTTTATATTTTGCTGCAGGTTTCAGCTGGCAATTAGTAAATTGTCATGTCCCTTTATCAAAACAGTTTTATTGTCAAAAGAATAGTAATATAAATATTTAATACTAGATCTTGTACAAGAAAATGCAACTGCAACTTAAGGAAAGATGTGAAGGGAAGAAATCTAGTGCTCTTTAAGCTTTCTATTAAAATTGACAAAAAATTTCCCCTTGTCCACTGCAGAATGTAAAAACGATCTGTTAAGTCTTTGGGACGATCGCGCCATCTTCTGGCCAACATTAGAAGCGTCAGTATCAGGGATGGGAATTTCGGCACGGTGCCAGGATCCGCACCATTTATCTTCACTCACTGATCAAGTCTGTTCTAAATAAATATATAAAAAAAGACGTCTCAAACAATATAAAACATAAAATAATCATGAACAATTACCACTGTAGACACTTGTCACACAGACAGTCTAAAACATTTTGCCATTGATTTTTTCTCCCTACACAATGTTGCATTCTTTCTGTTCTAATCAAATAAAAAGTTTGACAAAACTTTCAACTTAGCACTCAGGCATTTAGGTAAATGTTTTTAAACACTAATTGTAACATTAACACTTAACTGAAATAAAGTGAACAAAAAAACACAGCAAACCAGCAACTTCTGTTTACATTATATAGTATATAATTTCAATATCATATTGGTGACTCTGACTCTTATTTACTCGTGTCATAAGTTTATTTGTTTTTAATGATGATGTCAAAACTCTCATTTTGAAAGTCCAAATTTTAAATCTCATAATTTTGAATCGCTTGGTTTGACTTTAAATATCACAATTATGACTTTAAAAGCCAGTAATGGAAATTTCAAAAATTAGAATTATGACTGTGTCTTATATCACCTCGAAACTCAAAACTGGACTTTATATTTTACAATTTTGTATCTGAATGCCACGATTATGATTTTAGCTAACATTATGACCTTAACTGTGACATTTCTGTCTCTCAAATGACTGAAAACCTCAATCATAGAACACACAACCACTGTCAAATAAAAAATAATTAATAAAATGAAACTAGACTGGTGTCTGATCTCTTCGTTCAGTCCGCTAAATGAACCGGCACACTGAGCCGGATCAGTCGCACCGGGCGCATTTCTACTCAATGTGACTATATTAACTCGTCACACATACGTGTCAGTGTCACTAATTCTGAAAGCTGCCAAGCCATTTTATGTGATAATCATGCAATTTAATTAGGGATAATTTGTTTTTAATATATTACTTAATGATAATTGAGACCGTATTTATCAAATCTTAATTCGTCCAAACAGATCATGGTTTCGAAAATTGTCTTCCTCTGTATAGTGGCACATCGTGTTGTGAACTGACAGTGCGCGCGCGTGCTTGTGTGGTTTGTGCCAGTGAGCGCGCGCGTGTCTCTCTTCTGTGTGTGTGTTCCGTTATTTTCCGGGTTGTGCTCAGTCAGTCAGGCAGGGTCTGTGGTGGTTGTAGCGCTACAGCTGCCAGCTGACACTTCCACCGAGGAGGAGCTGAGGTCAAACTTGGCTGTCTCTGTTTCTCTGTCTGTGACCGAGGCGGCATCATCACCACCACCACCATCATCATCATGGCGGATCAAGGCGAATCTCTGGTTCCCGTCCACCATCCACAACCTACCATCAGCTGGCCAATTACCAGGGAGTCCTACGAGCTGCAGGAAGTCATAGGTTAGTACCCGGAGAAGCGGTGTTGTTGTGGTGGGGAAGCAGCCCGTGGTGGGTTATCTGTCGTGAGCGAAGGAGAGGGGCCTACCGGCTTTTTTTTTGTTTTAAATATATGCAGCAGCCTCCTCTGCTTTGCAATGCGGATGTTAACAGAGACTGTCGGAGTCTACCGGTCTACAGTAGATCTGCGCAGACAAGGCGGAATCTCTGCATGGGGGGTGTAAATGTCACATTGAATAAGTCCTCTCTCTTTCAGCGCTCACGGATTAGACGCTAACGCTCCAGCGACAAACTACAAGTTTATTAGTTATTGCTGAAATCACTGTTGCTGTGCCCTTCCTGAGCTGGCACGCGAGTGGAAATATAAAACAGATTGAAATCATCCCAAAATTAGTAATGTTCGCGATGTACTTTTCAAAATGAACAACTTAGTCAGAATGATCCAACATTAACAGGGACTTTCTTACTCTTAATTCAAAAAAGAAAAACATTTGAATGTACTCTGCAACTACCTTTTTTCTTACCGTCAGTCTTTTTAAGGGAACTCGAGTCATCTTTTGAAGAACAGAAAATCCCAAAATATTCAATTTTATATGTGAACATTTGCAAGTATTCAAAGCAATATGTAAACTGCAGTAAGTTTTTTTAATTTCTTTATCACTAGAATAATTGGTAAAAGTACTACAGCTGTCCTCCCTCCCATACCCTGCAAAAAGTTTCAGTGCAAATAAAATAGCTCCTTCCATATTTTTATAGTTCAGGTCATTTTGTTCTCAGTGTTTTATTATATCTTGTGTTACAACTTTTTTGTTTATACATTCATCACAACAACCGTTATTTGTGTGACAAGTCATCTGGTCTATTATGTCATTCCCAAAGCATGTCATAACATAATTATGCTGTTGAACTTGCTATTTAGATACACACACAGCCCTCTTTCCCCACTACAGCCCTTCACTGTTTGACAATCAGACTAAATGTTTCATGTTTTAGGTCAATGACGATTACACAGTGTGTGCATACCTGCATTTATTATATTTTTTATTGACTTTTGCGGGAGATGAAAGGTAGAATTGTTGTTTATACAGTATGACTTGAGGAAAGCATTTTGGTTTCCGTTTACTTTTGCAGCTAATTCAGCAATATGTTTACGTCATTGTCCATTTGAAAGACCCACTTGTACCCAACCTTTAACTTTTTGTTCAGTTTCTTGGGACATGCAGAGTTTCACGCGTGCAGAAACTGCACGCGTTTCCTTGTCTTACATCCAATGATGTAAGACAAGGAAACTGTATTTGAAGTATTGCCTTAAAATAGATCCACAGGTCTATGTACTTAAATGCTGCCAATGAACCATAAGAAGTTTAGTTGACTTCTGAAAGGAACTGATTGCACCAAATTTAATTGGAGTATTGCACTAAAATGGGATGAGTTCATATTTTTGCTACACTTTTCAGATTTAATTTGCTAAGAAAATAAATTGAAAAATGTGTATCCTGTGCACAATTCTGCACTACTTTTCATTGGCTTATTATGTGAAATGCAAGTAAAATATGCAAAAGTCTGTGGTAATGTTTGTTAAAATGTGGGGAGTTGTTTAAGAGTTACTTGTTCCCACAATCAGCAGTCCCATCTCACATGACATAAAGCATGCCTTATCCACCAGTAACAGTTGGCAGAGTGCCGTACGTCCCAGCAACATGATGTCGTCGTGTGATCGTGTTTGAAAAGAGTGATGCACTCTGCTTGCATTTGCTCCAGTTGTCACAGATGAAACATGAAAGCTGTTACCTAAACACAAATGCCTCAGAGGGATGTTGAAATGTAAAGTCCTCCAGCTGTGCATGTGACGCTAGTCCCTCTTGGCTCATATCCCCCTGTGCTGATGCTGATGTGTGGTTGTGATTCCAGGCAGTGGGGCCACAGCTGTGGTGCAGGCGGCCCTCTGTACCCCCAGACAGGAGCGCGTGGCCATAAAGAGGATCAACCTGGAAAAATGCCAGACCAGCATGGATGAGCTGTTGGTAAGCACATTTAATATGGGCTATTTTCTCAGCCTTGTGCTTTTACACCACTCTCTAATGATTTGCTGCTACATTACCTCTGATAGCTACACCTTTCAAGTTACACACATTTCTACGGTTAACTTGAATCCTTAGGGATAAAATGTTTTGATTTTTTTATTAAATGTAAAGTGTCGTGCAAATGTTCTTTGCCTACAGAAAGAAATTCAAGCCATGAGTCAGTGCAACCACCCAAACATCGTCACCTACTACACTTCCTTTGTTGTGAAGGATGAACTTTGGTTGGTGATGAAGCTCCTGAGTGGAGGTGAGTTTAGTATGATGTAAAGTTAATAGTACTTGAGGTGCAGCAATGAAAAGCTGACACACAGCTTTTCATTGTATGTCATTAAGATTTTTATCTCCTTTCTTTGATTTTCTCATGTCAGTGATCGGCATTGGTATTTCCTATAATACCACAGGCTCATCAGGCTCAATTGTAAATTAATTCCAGCGAGATCTACTGTAATGCATTGTACTGTTGTTGTTTTTTTGTCTGTTTAATTTATATGTTTGAAAATCAGAGCAATACCTCTTCTTGTGCTTGATGTAATTTAGGCTCCATGCTGGATATAATTAAACATGCGAGCAAAGAAGAGGATAAAAATCTTCGAGCGTTAGATGAGCCAATTATTGCCACGATATTAAAAGAAGTTCTAGAGGGCCTGGACTATCTCCACAGAAACGGACAAATTCACAGGTAATACTTTTGGTTTCTGTATATTATTTCTAATACGAAGATATTTTTTCATTAAAAATATATTAGTAAAACAAGTACTTGTTTTGCGAGAGCACACATTCCCATGTGAAACCCTGAAATAATTACCGGGATGAAGCGAATGAACAAGCTGCCAAAGTAAAATCCTAAAGTGAAATACAAAGTTCTTTGTGTTCTGTTCACGTCCTTGATTTCAAGGTCAGTGTGAATATGGGGCGTAAACCTCTATGAGCCCCTCGGGCACAGTTCTAGATAGTGATAGTCAGTGGGATCTGTTAACATGAATGGAAGAATCGATGTTGTCCCACGTGACTTTGATGTTTTACTCCATTATTGTTTTGCTGACCTTAGGGATGTGAAAGCTGGGAACATCCTACTGGGAGAAGATGGATCTGTTCAGATTGCAGGTTTGTTACATTATCACACTCTCTTCTGCTTTTTTTCTTTTTAAAGAAGCAACGTGGTCCTAATTTAGAGGTTACAGCATTACTTTCTGGGCTCTGCTGTAACACATTGGCGTACTTTGGCCTTGCAGGGACATATTTTTTTTGTAATGTTCTGTTACATTTTGTATTTGCATAACGTTGAATGAATTCATGCAAATAGAAAAAAACTGTCCAAAATCTGAGCCTGACTGATTGGAAGATTTGTTTGAACCATACAGAAACAAAGGAATTTGGAAGTATTTAAAATTGGTGCGTTTTAATTATTGGTACTGTTTTAAGCAAAAATATTTTCAACGTGGATACATTTTTGAATGTGACCCTCAAACTTATATTAGCCCAAATAGTGGAATAACTAGCTAAAATCACAATATTTTGATAATAATATAATTATTGGATATACCTAAAGAGCATTTGACAGTGCTTGAAAAGCTAGAAATTATTTAAAAAAAGAGTAATATTCTTTGTAGAAGTATAATTATGTAGAAAGATGACATTTAGAAAACAAAATATAATTGCATAAAGGAAAAACAAATAAAATTCAGCATATCCTCTCGATGAGGTCAGTTTTAGATTTAGCTTTAAATACAAACATTATATATTTTTTCACTATTTGGTGCATCACATCCTGGACCTTTAACCATCAGTAATGTAGGATCAGTTTCAATATCTTAAGTGGAACATTTTTCACCCAGTTGAAGTGGAATTGCAGTGATTCATCCTGAAGGTGGAAAAAGTGAAGGCAGGTTTTTCAGCACTGCTTTGGAACAGGATGGTTCGGGTAATATTCCATACATGAAGGAACAATGCTCAGTGGACTTGGTTTGTGGAAAACAATTCCAGGGTCTCTCAGTGTAACACTGAAGGCTAAACAAGTGTCACAGAGAAAATTTGGATCGACAGTGATCAATAAACACTTAATTGAATGTGTGACAATCAAAAATTTGGGATTTTCTTTGTCTTGATGCAGTCCTCTTTTAACGGAAGATGTTTGAACTCAGACAAATTTTACAGAGATGAATATATAAGTCCATTGAGAATATTTAGGACTACTTCCTTTGCTAGAATGTACATCTTAGCACTGTCAAAGTCCAGCAAACATGCAAAGTAAAGACATTTTTCTGAAACGTCTCACATTTTAATGATGGTAACCACTATGTTTATGTTTTGTTACTACAGATTTTGGCGTAAGCGCATTTTTAGCTGCAGGGGGCGACATGACGAGGCATAAAGTTCGAAAGACTTTTGTTGGGACGCCGTGCTGGATGGCTCCAGAGGTGATGGAGCAGGTAAGTCTTTTGTACTTTTCAATTATTTCTCTGTTTGCAGATACAGATTTATACAAGCATCGTCTTTATCATAGCCATTTTCTAACTTGTTAAACATACATTTAGAGATCTCAGAGACCATAAACACACGCATTAAGTCAATGTTTAATTTTTTCTGTGAAACAAAAGTAAATTAAATAAAAAAAGTATTAGTTGTTACTGGAAATACAAATGTAAAAACAATGTGAAAATCTAAATAATTAAATAACACATCAGATGCAAAGTGTATGATCAGCATAACTTTTCTTTTTATAAATTAAAATGTTTTAGTTACATTTATTTTTTAATATAAATTGTTACTGGTTCAGATGAACATGCTGATGTTGTTAAGAATAAGAACAGAGTTTTTTTCCACTTTAAATAAATGTACTAATATTAAATCAACCATTTCTTAGAACTTTTTAGTGTAAGATTATGCAACAACATTCACTTAAAGCCATTTTACATAATTTTACTTGGGACTCCAGTAAATATAGAGAACGTTTTAAGCTCCAGATGTTTTCATTGTGTCCTATATTAGTTATGCTTATCACTAATCATAAATCCTCTGAGCCTTGCATAAGTAAATCTTATTGTCTTTTATAACCCCATGTCTGCAGGTTCGAGGCTATGATTTCAAAGCAGATATATGGAGTTTTGGAATTACAGCAATAGAGTTAGCAACAGGTTCTGCACCCTATCACCGATACCCTCCAATGAAGGTAAGTGTTATGGACAAAAACATTTCTTAATTTATTTCCATGGAGTCAGTTAGATAGAAATGCCGTAACTTTGCAAGACTAATTTATGTCCAGATCAGTCAGATAACACCCAGTCTAATGCTCAAATTTATATTCAGTAACATATAAACCAAGTCAATCCTGATTGTATTGAGAAAGCTCAGGCAATTGAATAAGTTATTGACATTGCAACAATCTATTTTCCTTCTTAAAATCCAATCATCTAAAAAGACATCATGTGTTTGCCTCCTTTATTTTCCCTCCTTTTGATAGTGCTGCTTGGATGTCTGGATGTTTTTTGACTGTTTTTCCTTGTGCTTTCAGGTTTTAATGCTTACCCTACAGAATGATCCGCCCACTCTGGAGACGGGTGTTGAGGACAAGGAAATGCTCAAAAAATATGGAAAATCATTTCGAAAGCTTATAACTACGTGCCTTCAGAAAGACCCTGCAAAAAGGTTGGTACCATAACATATGAATGAGCAGAGCTGAAGCAGTTTGTACTAAATAACGAGCACTTGATCTTATTTAACTTTTAGACAGTGCTCCAGTTTTGGACATGCATAATCATGACTCTTGTTTTTCCCCTTTCAAGTTAACCAATCAGAGTTTCTTAGGTTTTTCCTTGATGTGTGTGTTTTTTACTGTAGCATTTGTTTCCCATGTCTAGGAGAACTCTTTCTGCACATGTTGGATTAATCGAGCATGATTCTTTCTTGTTATATTTTTCCAATGGCATTTTCACTTTGTTTTGTCTGTAGGCCTACAGCAGCTGAGCTTTTGAAGTGTAAATTAATCCAAAAGGCAAAGGTATTTCTTTAATCTCAAATATTTGCTGCACTGTCTTTGTTTGGTTTTATTAACATTTGATGGGTTGAAGCCATATTGGATTCTATTGGTTATTTTCATACACACAACACACTCAGTCATTGAGGTGTAGCCGACTTTTCATGTAAAATAGACCATTTTTAGTTGACTATATACTCAATCATTTCGCTGATTTTGTTTTGGTAAATAATAGAAAAGAAGGGGAGGTAAGATGGATGCATCTCAACAAAAGTAGAAAATCATCACAATTTAATTAAATTCCAAATCTGAAATTTGTATAGATTTTTTGCTTACAGATTTTTGTATTTTAATAAATCATTTGTAATGTTTTTTGATGATTACAGCATACAGGAAATGAAAGCCCCAAATTCTGTATCTCAGAAAATCCCAAGATTGAAAAATTTAAATATTACTCTGTGAGTAATAAATCTGTTTAATAATATAAGAGTTTCAGATTTTTATACTGAACTAACAAAATAAGTGCACTTAAGGTAGATATTACATTTTCTGGGGATTCTCCTGTTTTTAAATTACTATCTTATGTTTCTAACTAAGTATTTTTTGAATAGACAACATTTGTATGCAATCTAAACTTGTGCCAAACCAATAAATAAGAAACGTGATTTTAAGGATGCTTGCCACCACTAAAAGGTCTGCCTCAACATTGTTGTTAAGTTGCATTTAAATTTTTTAAACTGTGAGCTACATCCCATTCCCTCTTTGAGGAGTCATGTGGCCAGCTCTGTTCCACAGAAGCTGATTAATATCAGAACTGTAGATAATTTGCAGAGTTTGCGGCATGATGGGGCAGTGATTATCAGCGTTGTCTCACAGATAGAATCTCGGCAGGGTCTTTCTTCTCCTTTTGCTGCAGGCGTTTGGGTATTTTTCAGATCTACAGCATGGAAAATATGTTGCAAGTCATTGCCAAATACTTTCCTCTTTGACACCTACGATACTTTTCAGATTGACTGAATTAGGATTTTCAAAATATGCTTTCAAAGTACTTGTCTTTATGTCTTACTGATTTACTTGTCATGCATACTTTTTTATGTCCCCTCCAATGTTTGCGAGTATGGGAAGGACCCTGTTCAAATTACAAGCCATTTGTGGTTTGCATGGCATTATTCAACTTTGATGATTTTAATTTTTTCTTACTTTGTTCATTTTGTCCTGCAGAACAGAGAATATCTTGTTGAAAAGCTTTTGAGTCGTGCACCAAAGATATCTCAAAGAGCAAAGAAGGTATGTTCATGTAATTTTTTGCCCTCTACAATAACACAGTTATTGGTTAAACATAAAAAAAAAAAAAAACTTGTGGATGGATGGACTGCTTTCACTCCAGGATGTTGAATTTACAGTCAACACAACATATGCACTCTGTCTTCCTTTAGCACCTACAACATCTTTTACCCCTATGAATAGACTATATAAAAATGCGGGCCACAGTAGCATAAGAGTCATGCTGTGCAGATCCGCTGACCCATGTGTTAGTACGACTTTAAGAGCAGCTTCCTGCGTATGTCAAGACAAACCTGGATAAATGGATTGTTAACATAAGTTAGCAAAACTGTTATGGCGAACAGGGAGGAAGTGCAGTTTTTCAGGCACAGCTGATGTTGGCTTTACATAATACTCCCCTGATGCCCAGGTCTGAGGCAGGATCAGAAGGAAGAGTGGCTGAGTGGAGGGGTGGAAATTCACTGACATGGTTCAGTCTAAATAGAGGGCATAGTAGACAGGACAAGCATTAATGTTCATGACGTTATAATTACGCACAAACGGGGTAGGGTGGCAAAACGTTGTTGATGGTTTATGTGTGAACTACAGACAGGCTTTCAGTGCCAGTAACAGAGGGAAAGGGCACAGTCTGCTTTGTTATTCAGGAGTTTTATAACAAACCCAGACAACATGCTTTTCTGATTTGCTGTCATGCAGTTGTGTAAAATCAGAAGTAAAACGAGCTTCAGCATTGTGAATTTGGAGAGTATTACTGTACTATAACATTATAACAACCTTTTCAGAATGGATAATTGGGAAAACTGAAAACTTATTTTAGCAAATCCCTTAATGTCTACATTACTTTTCAGATATCTTAAATGAATAGTTCTGGAATTTCGGACTGAGGCTCTATTAAAAGGGGTCGGAATATTATGTAAGACTGACAGTTTTTTCAGCCTCTGGGATCAACTAATTTGGATTTATTCTAAATGAAGATAAAATTAGAACTATTTATTGTATGTAAAATGTTGGCTGTTTATAACTTTTTAGCAGAACTGTGCTTCTGAATCCTTTAAAACTATACCTTTACTATTGATAATATGGGTTTCTAAAGGTTTTTTTTAACTTTTCTTTTGGATTTGGCTGCTTTGTTTTCACATTTTTTTGACCTATCCAGTATAATATGTTTGTTATATGAGTCATTTCAGTCCGGTCTATGAATAATGCAAACATAAAAAAATATTTTGAACTTGTGTGATAAACCGCTGGTTTGTCTAAATGTAAAACACAACATTGCAAAACCAAATTTTAAATGTGCTCTTTAAGCACTTTCTTTTTCACAACTTGTTGAAAACTCAGGCTTGGTTCCCCTTTCTTAAGTTGAGTATGAAACCTGCCAAAGATACAGTACATATTTAGCTTGGATCTGTGGTGTCCATATGTGGCTCTCAGGATCCACTTTCCTGCGTGTTTTAGATGTGTCCCCTCTCCAGCAAACTTGACTGGAACGACTGCATTACTTCTTCTGAATTCAATCAAGTTCTGCAGGAACAAGGTTAAGGACCTCTGCACTAGACTGATAAACTGAAGCATGATGCATGTCCTGTGTTAGACTTTCTGTGAAACATGTTCCTATTTTCTGAAAGACATGACTTTAATATACTGTTCATCTGATGTGAATTTTATTTTAGTCCTGCTACTTCTTCTTTTGTTTTTGAGTCTTTCTCATTTTTTAAGTATTTTCTGCATGATAATAGACATCAGTTCCATGGACTGGATAAATTGTGAGTAAAAAAGAGAAAAAATGTTAAGACCCAGAGCAGTCTGGAGAATAATTGTTAAATGCAAAAATTACTTATTACAGATTAGGCTATAAAGGATGTAATTTAAAACCTTCCCTCAATGTCGTAAAAATGTACACCATGAAATACACAGTTGAAGGTCTGACTCAATGATGACTTTGGCTGTAGAAAATTTGCAGCAGAGTTGATGCCCTTGCTATTTTGTATGGATTTGACCTACAGAGTCCACTGCATTATAAGCTCAGCAACATTATCCAAAGCCTGCAGATACAAACAGTACTGCAGAAACACAACCACCTCAGGATACTGTGACCTTAGCTGCTCCCAAACCTCACTGTTCAGCTCCTCTCTTTGCACAGCCTCCTTAAGTCTCTTGACCTTCTTGATCTGCAGCATTTTCCCATTGACCTATCGCAACCCTTGTTGCTTGGCATTCAGTTTTTCTTTTCTTTTCTTTTCTTTTCTTTTTTCTTTTGCTTTGTGTGAAATTTGGTAGTCATGGTAAAAATATCGACATATGTAAGAAACAAATACTGATAGAGTTTAAAGTAAAAGGACTGGAACTGCATATCGGGTACACCTTCTCATTTTACAAGGGAATGAGAAAGAGATGGCAGATTCTTTCATCAGGAAAGTAATCGTAGATGGTATCTAACAGATGGTATGAAAACTAGAAAAATAAAAAAAACCTTTAATTTTTGGAAATATTGGATAATGTAGGTAGAACAAAGCAAGTATTTGTTGCATATTAAATGTGATTGTTAATAAAAGGAATATTGTGTTCACTAAGGTAGGTAGTTTTGAGTTGAAGAACCAGGATTGCCAGCAGATGGCGCTCTAATACACACAATACATACTTCACAATAACTTGGTGGATCTGTTGTCAATGTAAAATACTGCAATCAATGTGGGTTTGAATTATTGATTTAGCACATGCAAAAAACAAGCTGAACAAACAGAAAACAGATTTATATTGAGTTTAATTTTATGGTCCAGTGGACACATGATAATCAAAAAGTTATTGAACTCTGTAATGATGTTTTCTAAATGCTAATTTTCAGAAGAGCTATCGATACAGAATGCGAAGAAGTTGTAGCCTCTGAAAACATCCAAATCTGCCTGTTGCTTGAGCGGGTTTGGCTTCTAGCTGAATCGATCTGTCTGTTTTGCTAAAGGACCCTGCGCAGAACTGGGAAAGCCTTTGTTCTCAGTCAGATTTAGAAGGTAAACCTGACTCCAGCTGGAAGGGTAGTGCTGCTTTAACTCTGACCTCGACCAAAGCCGAGGGGAATTTATGGTGCTGGTTGCTCACAGATCTGTGTCAGATCTGTGTCGTCTCCTGTGTAATACTTTGGAGCTGAGCTCATCTCAGACTTACAAACTGTCCCAATTTGGGGGGCATTTAGTGTGGCTTTGAATAGCTAATTTTCATGTAAAGCTCTGTAATGTTTGATTAAACAGCTTTACATAGAGTGACTTTGCAAAGCTATTCATACCCCATGAACATTTTTGTTACAACTATAAACTGCAACCTATTTAATTTCAAGTTTCTTTTTGACATAGATCAGTAAAAACAATAAACATAAACTTTGTAAGTAAATTGCTTATAATAGTGTGTGGTTTTCAAATCTGAACAGAATGGTGTGCATTTGTTTCTAACCTGCTTTAATAGGTTACTCCTAAATAAAATTCAGTGGAACCAACTTCCTTCAGAACTTATCTAATAAGGTAATAAGAGTATTCCTTCAACTCAGTTAAAATTCAGCATTTCCATTCAGGGCTCAGGGGTTTGTTAGCGAACAGTAGTGAACAAACAGCTTCATGAAAACCGAGGGACGCACCAGATAGGTCAGAAATGGTTGTGAAAGCCGTTAAAGCAACGTTAGTCATAAAAAAATATATATATTTCAAGCTTTGGGAAATTTTACAGAGCTCAACTGGTATCCAAAATAATTAAAACAAGGTCCAACTGCAAACCTACTTATACATTAAATTAATGTAATCAGGTAGGGAAAACTGTTGATAGGACAAATTATGACTTGTGCACTCCACAAATTTGACCTTTATGGAAGAGTGGCACAAAAATGACAACAAAGTGACACCTAAATCATTTTTTAGACGTTCATGCAAAATGCTGTTTAGTGGTAGTGAATGCTGTGTACTGTAGTGAATGACTACAAACGTACAGATTTTGAACAAAGCATATCCTTTCATGTGTTACACTGGTCTATTCAAAGTTGATGCCTAAATCCTATTAAAATATACAACTTAAAAAATGATGTTCACATGCATGTTTTATTCAAGCTTGATCTATTTCAGAAAGTAGAATTGGTGCAATTGATTGAATACTTTCCAGATGTGCTGTATCCCAAAGGCTTGCAGCTGTGAAGAAAGAGATACGTGTTTAATTATTTTTATTTGTACATCATTCATCACTCTCAATCTGCTTCACATGCTCTACTTCTTGTTAATCTAACATAAAATCCACGCAACATACAAGTTTGTGATAAAGGTTAAAGGGCGTTAATACTTTCGCAGACGTAAAAGTTTAAGTAAGTCTAAATGTGCTTGTGGACTCAAATAAAAAATAAAAAACAAAACAAAACAAAACAAAAAAAAGACACATGTAACATTAATGTCTGTCATGCTGGTGAAGGTGAGGAGAGTCCCAGGCTCCAGTGGCCACCTGCACAAGACGGTAGACGGGGACTGGGAGTGGAGCGACGACGAACTGGATGAGGGCAGTGAGGAGGGTAAAGCAGCGGTGAATCAGGGCAGGGTAAGTGAGGCATTACAAATACATTGCATTTTTTCATAAACAAGGCAGATTTACTGCTTTAACACAGTTGTTTTAAAATATTCAGGGTTACTAAGGTGTTTTATGTGAAGCATAAACCAGCATGAATCCTCCCCCTCTGTTTTTGACAGCGCTCATTCCTCCCCTCCTTGATCAGTTAGTTTTGTAGACATTAGAGGCTTGTCTAGAGTTCACTGTAGTGAGCTGGAAGATCATTGTAAGAAGTGGAGGAAGGAGAAAGCAAAATGTATTGATCAAGAACCCTTTGATAAATATGATATGGTAAGGAGACGTTATGTATTACACAATAAATAACATTTGTAATGATTTAAAACAGAAATTACTGCTGATAGAATATCATTTAAGTTTTCTTTTAGCCATCTCTGGTAGGTTGCTTTCAAAAAGTTGAGAAGCAGATTTGAACATCCATGTGAATGAAATGTAAAAATATATAAAAAATGAATGAAGTGTCTGAAATTGATTATTTTATCGCTCTGTTATTAAGATTGTAATTATTAGTTACACGGATGAATGTGTAAATATGTTTTTTTCCAGTCACGAAGGGTCAAATATGAGGCCAAAGACGTAAGTTAGATTCTCATCTCATTTATTATTTAAGGAAGAAAATTAACAATATTTACACACTTTTTTTTGATAAAGAAACAATTAGGTAAATAATTTAACAAAAATGTACAAGTTTGGCTGCATGATAATTAGAAAACCAGATAAAATGCAATTATTTGAAAATGTTTTGTAAAAATCACAAGTTTAGCACTATTTTACACACATTTAGTGCATATTATTATATTTCTTGTGACAATGTATTGAAGTCAGCCAATCTCTCTTCTTTTAAGCCGCTCTTTTCTGTTTTTCTACCAAGATGATTTTAAAATTCATAATTTGCACAATCATGCCTCTCAACTTCTTCCTCCCAGAATGAGGAAGATGCCAACAATATCCCTATAGAAGGCTTGTCTGTACAGCATCCCCAGGTGAGGGATTCTGCAGAAGCAGCGCTAATTTGTCATGATTCAATGACCTTGATGCTGCAATGATTGTCTGTGTGTGCATAATGTACATGTGCAGCTGACGCTATATGTGTGTGTTGGTGCATGCGTGTGTGTGTGTGTGTAAATGTGAGAGTGTCTGTCTCCAGGATGGATGCTCTCAGCAGTAATAACTCACAGTAAATGGCTGCCTGCCTGACAGTGCCAGCTCAGTGGATAGGTGTATCTACTCCCAAGACTTACTGCCACTGTGACTCATTTTCAAAAATCTATTGTCATTGTGAAAGTGAACCAGAGCATTTTTGGGGTTGTCTTATGTCCCACTTAGAAATTATCTGAGAAGACATTTTTTACTGAAATTATCAATTCTTTCTAACATAAAAGACCAATAATATCGCAATATAGACAAATAATGCATCAAACCTTTATTTATTGTTCCTTTTCTTTTCCCCTTACTTTCCCAACTTTCCCTACAGATTAGATAAAGCGATTCAATCATGCATTGCATTATAGATTCAGCTCTGCACACACTTTGGATTTATTCTGATTACATGCTCCTTTTTCACTGCAGGGCATGATTTTTTATTTTGTCTGTGTTGAAACTGCATAAAATAGGGTAAACTGATTCATTCCCAGGTATTTTCGATGCAGGTGGAACCATATGAGAATACACCCTTCATTCAAGGTGCTGTGAACATGGTACTGCGGCTACGGTAAGGCTGAACATAGTTTCCTACATTACTCACATACCAAAAAAACATTCAGTATCTTCCAAAAGCATTCACTCCTCTTATCTTGTTTAAATTTGGTAATTTTTACATAGAAAGCTTTAATATATTTTATAGGGGATTTAAGTGACCAGATAACCCAAAGTGGTGTTATTGGAGAATTCAAAGGTGGCTATACTTTTAAATATATAAGTAAAAGAAATAACGCACAGAGACGTAGTTCTTGCTGCTAGGCCACAGCCGAGCTTTGGAGATTTATTACACACTCTGCCACGGAACTCCTTCTGTGGCAACTCCTTAAGTAGCATTTCCGCTCTTACAGTGTTAAATTGTGAAGTGGAAGGAAAATAATTGCTTTTGAATTGTAAAATGTGAAAAGCTTCGGGATGTAATTTTTCAAGTTGATTTAGATAAAGTCACTATTATTTCTTTATTTTAACTGGAGCAAGAAGGCTACAGATAAATCTGTTGTTCTTTGCTTGAAGGACTCTGTACAGATCACTTGGTTTTACCTGCAGTGTTTGGTGGCTTATTTTGCTACAATGTTCTTTCAAAAGACTTTTAAGCATCACAGTGACATGAAGAAGTGAAGTCTTGTTGTTCAGCTAAAAATATCAATCTAGATACTCGGCTGTTGTCAAACGACAAAATTTATTGGCTGAATTTGAAAGAAATGGCAATGAAAGTCTAAATGAAATTGAGCTTTTCATCATATTAGTGTGCTTTCTATTACTCTGTTGATGATTCAAAAATGTTAGAGATGTAAAATAGAACTGGCCTGAAGATGTTCAGAAATGGACAACCATTTATAGGTTTTTTTTGATAGTTCAGAGTCTGTGGCTCCCCGGTGAGGCGGCCGTCGAGTGCTGATTTGCTCATGCAGACATCTGAAGGAAGGCGTCAAGAACAGCACAGATTATTATTTTTTCCATTCGGTAACAAAACATAGGTCCAAAAACAACAGGTGGCAATAAACTGCTTACTGCAGAGTAGTCAGCACTTCAATACGAAGGGCTTTGATGTGTTCGGTTCTCTGTTCTTCAGCTCTGTAACGTACAGGGATTTTGCCCGATAGTGCTCATAGATAATCAATACAACGGACAGAATCAATGCGAAATGCATTTAATCTCTTCAGAGTATTTGACAAGCTATATTAATTTAATATAGCTAGGATCTGCTATAAATATTTCTGTAATGTGTGCGAAGCCACTTATACTGTAAATGGAATCATAATTTTGATGAACTCTGATAATAAAAATTTAATTTGAAGAGCATATATTTTCAAAAAGTGGATCCCAAATGGGTTTTAAAAAATATTAAATGACAAGCATTAAACGACCAAATTCATGAGATAAGAATAAACATCAAATTGGTTCTCATTCTCAGGCAAGAAAAGTTGAAAGCTGATTAGCATGGGTTTATAGTAAGGAGATTACCTCTGAAGCAAATAGCTAGCAATTGGACTAGTCTGATTATTTTTCGTCGTGTTTTTAGAAAAAGTATGGAGAAGTCTAGAAAAAAGAACTACAAGTCTAAATGAATGTATGCACATATTAATAAAAGTAAACTGAAGTCTACTTATAATATTCGAAACAAGATAGGAGCAACTGAGATAGAGGTGACATCTCCATGTTTCTTTACAAGCCTCTTACAGCAAATCCAGAATCACATAAATGTCAGACTGTTCTGAAACATGGTGCTAATATTGAATTTTGGAGAAACATTGATATTTAGTCTCAGTGAGTTTGTCTGCTGTTGTTTCTGTAAAAAAATATTCATAAACTTTAATCTTCTGCACAGCCATCCCAAGCTGCACACAAATTGACAAGAAATAATTGCTTTCCAGTTATTTACTTAAGGGATAATTTTGTGAGCTGCGTTTACCCTTTTAACAGGACAAAGTTAAATTGCTGAAATGGAGGAAGAAATCTAAAAAATTAATTTGGGGCTCTGTAAACTGGGGCAAGACTATTTACAATTTTATGAGAGATGTAGATATTAAATAATAAATCTGTTAATTGTAGCTGTAAGAGTGATAAATTGTATGTAGTTCCTTCAAACATTTAAAACATTGGACTGTCTTAAAGATTTGATTAGCTGAAGTACTTACATGTTCTGCTCGTCTTAACTGGGTTTGTCTGTGTGTGTTGCCCTCTTGTCATTGTTCTCAATCTTGTTTGTATAATTAGAACATAAAAATTGCTAGATTATTGAACAGAATCTCAAAGATCTGATGTTTTTTCTGGTCAAATAATGCAGTGTACCTAAGCACAAGTAGGCTTCAATTTAAATGAAGGAGACTTAAAGTTAAATGACTTTCACCACTGTTCAAACATAAAGTCAGAGGGGAGAAAAGAAAGTGGAAATTGTATGTTTATGGAGACTGTTAGCTATTAGTGCTGCGTTCAGTTTCTCTTCACAATCAAAAATCCAATCTGGAAATGACATCATTACCTAGTTCGGTATGTTTTAGCAGCAAGTTGGAATACCAGTGGCATGTGCTAAATTTTCTGTAACAAACTAAGTTGCCATTTCAAACTGTTAATGTATTTTTCTCTATTTGATACTTTCAAACACTTAAGGAACATGCTCATAAATGGAAATTATTCACTTGTACGTGTTCTACCAGTCTAAAGAAATATAAACTTGTGCTAAGAGTAATGTTACCTATATTACTTGCATTACATTTTGCAGTGAGTGAAGCCTCTACAGATAATGGGAAGACTCACATTATTATATTAAAGTTGCTCTGATTTATCCATTCGTGCTGCTTGTCTTGGAACACACATGGTTTGGAAATGTTGGCAGCTGTTTGGAAACTATAGTCTCCAAAGGTCTGCATTGTCTACCTAGGGAATTCACACAGACTGGGAAAAATCAGCCACAAAACTCTAATCAGTGAATCTCTATCAGTTGGTTCTTCTGTTTGCATGTGACAGGAAACAGTGCTGGTCTATACAGGCCAACTCTGGGATCATTCTAAGTGTTTTTTGTGTGTTTTTATATTAACGTCTGAGTGTTCATTCAGAGGTTATATGTTCTTCCTACACACCAGACCAAAATAGAACAGTGTTGGTGGATGAAGTGTTGTCTTCCTGTGACTTCTGCAGAATCTGTTTTATTTTTTTACATTGCTCCTAAATATTTTTAGATGAAGGCTGCAGAGTTTCAGGACATTTATCATAGCAGCTTTGATCACCATGACATGCTGCCTCATCAGCCAGCATTGGACAACCAGGTCAGTTTCCTGAAAATGAAAGTATCCAGGCTCAGTCATAACAAATTGAAGATAAATCAGAGCTAAGACTGTTTATAAAGTGCTGTGTGTAATAAACTCATTAGCGATCTGTCTTCATTTGTGTATGTCTTGGGTTATGGTTAAGTTCCTCACAAATGTGACATATGGGTTTGTGGAGTGATTTATATAACCGGACTGGAAACCAAATTAATCTCATCCCAGGAGTGGTGTTGGTTTTCAGCAATATCAGTTCCTGCCTGCCCCATAAAACGGAGGCTCCCAGAACACAAAAACATTTTCTCAGATTCGTACAGCCGTACAACTTGATCTACATAGAGAAAAAGTATAAAATATTTTACTCTGTTCTTCTATTGGAATGTTGTACAAAGGCTTGACTTTTTTTTTGCAACATCATAGCACACATGCATCAGCGATGCAGGTTTGATGGAGATAATAGGCAATTAGACAGCTGCTACCTTAGTACTTGTATCGCTATGTCAAAATTAAATTAATGAGATATGTCCCCTGCCCTACACGGTTTGCTCGTTGACAACAACATCCCATTTTTCCTTTGAAGTTGTGCCTTTATGGTGAATTTAATTATTTCTCTAATGAAGCTTGCTTACAATCATTGTGCCAGATAGTCTTCCTTTAGCACCTACATTCATTACACCTTTCAGTGTGAAAATTGTTATCAAAAGGTCAGATTGTGATGTTACTGGTAATGACAAAACTTCACAGGATTATCACTCACCTTTATTGTCATCCTCCCAATGGAGTGTTTGAACACCTGCGTGATGTTTTGATTTCAGAGCGCCTCCTCTTTGTTATAAAAAAGGGGGAAAACTTGTCTCTCTCTGTTGTGAGAGAGATGTTGTTTTCTCTCCCAACATCGAGAAAAAACAAGATTAGCAACTGGAATGTGAATATTGTGGTACACTGAGTAATGACTAGAGACACAAAGTCCTCCAAAGGTTTGGAGGCCAAATCAATGTGAAAAAAAGAGAGTTACTGCATTTTTTTTAGGATATCACAATTTTTTTTTAACATCGACAAGTATAAGGCTGAATAAGAATATATTTACCTACACAACAATGAAGTTAAGATGCAACATTGTTGTTCAGACATCAACAAGGATGAAATTAGGCTGAGATACATTTTTGTGGTAATAGCTTTCATTACTGCAACAGTGTCATCAAGGTACACAGTCTTGATTACCTTAATTGGATGGTTTATAGATGCAGTAATGAGGCAGAAATAACCTCTGACATTTTGCCGCCAGTTTTGAGCATCTTTTATCTTTTGTTGGTGTACAAAGGGATGCATGAGTAAACACGGGGACCATTCAGATTTACAGGACATTTTACTATGTGGTTATCGCAGCAATTAGAGTGGTCTACAAAACTCCATAAATTATTAAAATGACACAGCAGTAAGGACTTCCTCAAGTATTCAAACAGGACGCCAACATTTTCAGATCCTGACTGGTGCATAGATTTTGAAAACCAAATACGTCAACATAAAATAACATTCTGTTTTCTTATTAGCTTCACTGACAGTTGTTCCTACACTGTTACATTCTCCACAGTTTTTAATCACTAAAACAGTCCAGCACGACTTTCACTGCTCTGAATGTTTGCACAAGACACATAAACATCTATCTTGTTTCTTACTCATCTCAACTAAAATGTATTTGCAGAATATTCTCTGTGCCAGCAAGCAATCTCACAAATCAATAAAATATACCTACTGACATATTTTCTGCATACGTTTCTATGCACTGTATGAGCTTACTTTGAATATTGTATTACTTAAATGTTCAACACATCAGCCGAAAAGTCAGCTGCAGCATAGAACGATGGGCTCTAGATTGCTATCCTCGGGTCAATATCTAATCAAAGAATAATGTAACTAGTTTGACTACTTACCTAATGGGGGTAGAAATATACCAGACCATCTCTGAAGGTGGGAAAAGTGTGTTCAACAATGCTTTCACACCTGCATTTAGCACTATTAGAACATGATCATCTTGCTCAGGATGAGTTTTAGTGCCAAGTGTGAATGGGGTCAGAGAAAACCAACTAACACTTTCTTCTGCTGTCTTACTAAAGAAGGTGGTAAACTGTAGGAACAGTGTAATGAACAATAGAAGCAGTTTAGAAATTGTAACCTTGTACAAACTTGATATATGTTAATACTGAAAACCAGCCTGTGTTGACTTAGTTTGAAGCCTGATTAGTAGGTAAAAAGAAGATTTGGCCTTAGTTAAAACTGTGTGGCAGACTAGTGGTCCCATTTTTCTGTCTCTGCTCTGAACAGAATATGACCGAATCATCTGATTCAAGGATGTGGCTTTGTGTTTCTAAACACTTTTATCCTGTAGTTTATAATCCTATTATCTGTGCATCCAGACATGATCTCCTGTTTGTTCCCTAACCTTCAGCTGCCCAGTCATGTTTCATTCCAGGTGCAACCCAGTGGCTCATACTCCCCCTGTTTTCCCTTTCAGGAACTCCAAAAAGGAGCTGAATGACATTCGGTTTGAGTTCACCCCTGGGCGAGGTAAGATCTCAGTCTAAATTAATTTTCTTAAATTGCACTTTTCTTTGTAATAACATTCTCTCTCTCTCCTTATCGATGCATGTATATAATAGGCAATATCATTGCGCTGTGGGCAGCATCTAATTTTGTGTGTAACACAATTACCTGCTAAGTGGAATGATGCAAGTCAAATATTTGTCATGTTATTCCCTCACAAGACACTGCTGATGGCGTCTCCCAGGAGCTTTACTCAGCCGGTCTGGTCAATGGGCTCGATGTCTTAATTGGTAATGTCACACCTCTTTGTCTTCAATGAATTGTGTTTTTCTGCAGTTCATGAAGCCAGTCCTCTGTGAAACATCTGTAAAAACTATTTCTGTCATAATAATCAGTATCAACAAAGAGACTAAAATAATTAAAGGGAGTAATATTTTAAAAATTCCCTATCCACAATTTGCTTTTTTCCCCACGTACGTTCATGTAGCTTCACCATGGTAAAGTATTGATTTAAATGTTATCTTGATTATACAGTCTGTCACAGCACTGAAACGCTGTAAGTCAGACTTCACTTCTCTCATACCATCCTGACGTTTTCCCCAAAAATTTTCTTCAAGGTAATGCTACACATATCAAGATTGGGAAGGAAGTTAAAATGCTCAGATGGAATTTGTAGTTATTTTCCTCAGACAGTGAAAAAACAAGATGCTACATCAAATTATTGGTAAAAGTATTTTCTTACCCATTTAACTTGCTCATAAACAACTAACTATGCTCATAAACAATAATTTACGAGATCATCATAAACTACCAGATCATCACCTTGATGATCTGGTAGTTGACTCTACTTGAGCTAGTGACATTAGTTGTGAGATGAACTGTGTTGTTTATCTTGTTTATATTTGTCCTTTAGCTTTGGATTATTTCTCTTTCTCAAATTCGAGGTTTCCAAATGTGTCCAATGGAGGGGCTGCTTTTGATTGGAGAAATATGTCTTCCTTAACTGCAGTTATTTCCACAAACTCTCCCACATTTCTTGCACAGTCTTTGTAAGAAAGTGCTTTTCCATTAAACATATTTCAGTTAAAATGTCTTTTTTTATTCATGTATATTAAAATAATCTAATATGGATACTTTTGGATACATTATGGACATATTGTGTCTTTCTGTTGTAGAGGGGACGACTCAAATGGCTCCATTTACTTCTTAAAAGTGCATAAAATGGCAGATTATGCTTTATTTATCCTTCATGCTTTAAAAGTTTTTAGGTCTTCTGTTTCAAAATGTGATATTTGCCCTTTAAACTTCACAGAATCAGAAAGGATTGGCGATTATATTAACATTTGACTCTCCATGTGTTTTCATTTGGACAGTGATATTCTCTCTTTCCCTGTTACAGTTGCTGCTAACCTTCAAAAGATTGTAGATGACCCAATTACCTATAAAGTGTTGACCTTTAAGCTGGTGAGTTTCCAGATGACTGATGGCTGATGACAGCCTTAGTGGGTTTTGTCATGCCTGACAGGTTCCTCCTGTTAACAGCCTGTTGATGCATGGTGTGATGAAGGATTCAATTGCTGGAGTTACTGCTGTCTAGCAAAACAAATGACTTCAGGGTGAACCGGCATCTGTTGCTTGGGTTTTTCTGTTCACGACTCGGAGGAAAACATTTTATGCAGAATTAGATCAGAGCTGACACTGGAGACAACTATCTTCAGCAGATATGAAGTAATTTTTATTTATTTTTTTGGTCTAAGTTATAAAGAACACCATGACTAGCTGTTGTTTTGAAAATCAAAGGGAATTATAATTTAAAGGTTTCATCCCATTTTTATGCATTATTTAGAATGACACTTTCAAAGTTCCTGAGGTTTAATAACATACTTTTTATTTGGTTATATTAGAAAAAGAAATGACAAGGGACTTCAGACATATTCTCACTACTGCAAATGTCCCCCCGACGCCTTCTGTTCTTATTTTTCCAGATAAGATGGAAAATAAAATGAAATGTTGCAGCTCATTAGTCATTATTTCCTTCTCCACTGAACTTGTGAACTTGTAATAGTCGTTCCCCTCTGCCATAATTGCTGTGTTTACTATGCTGTTTTAAGTCACTAACATTTCAAAATTCACAATCTATCCCAAAAGACTTGCAGTTGCAGTGAGAGGTGGTTTTTTATTACGTATTGATTTAGAGCTCATGAATCCAAAAGTAAGATCCCACTTTTCAGGTTTTTATTTGACCAAAAAATATTTTACTTCACCTATACGCACTACTTTATGTTGCTCTGTCACATAAAATCTAATAATTGAAGTTTGTGATTGTAAGATGAGAAAATTTTAAAAAACTTTATCTTTTGCAGCTATTTAAACCTGTTTATTAACCAGTGAAACCAAGATTGTAGCATTTATTGGAACATCATGCTCTCAAATGTGTGAACTAATGTGTAGATAGATTCATAATTAGCAGTAACTTTGTTTACTATGTCTGCATTCATAAACCTGTCTCTGTGTTGTGGTAAAGACCTTAGCATAAATTACTACCTTTTGTTTTGTCAACAAACACAGTGCTGAACCAGCTCAAGTCACATAATCCAATTTAATATTGATTTTTTTTTTCTGATACAGTGTAGTTACTTGACTCATAAATCTCTCACAGTAAACAACATTATCTACACTTCTCCGCACAATGAGAATAAACATGTTCTTTGTTGCATTTTGAACAACCCAAAACATAATATTGTATGCTGTTGAATGAAGTTGTTTGCTTTCCTCGAAAAAGATATCCAAGATGTTCTATTTACTGCAGGAGAAACGCAAGATCCAGGGAATACCAATTATATTTTATTTCAGCCATGTTTTCCCAGTTTTCCCTGTTAAATTTTCCAGAGCATATTTTATTTGCTAAGGCTGCATCATCGAGGACACTGATAAATCCCTGCTCAACTCTTCTATTGTAAGCAAAGAGTTACGAGGGCAATACCATAAAAGCCAGGGAGTGACAATAATTACCCTCACAAGGAAAACAGCTCATAACACTTTATGTACATAATTTATAGAGTGGGTGTCTCTGTGACAGCTTTATCGTTGAAGTGACCAAGAGATCCAGTGGTCTCTGAGCTCAAAGCCGACCTCTTCTGACATCACTGCCTCAATGTTGCCCAGACAATCAGAGGTCTCAGACCCCTACGGTGGTCAGATGAGTCTCTCTGAAATGTGACTGGTTGAAACAATTATATATAGTCTCAACTTTTCTTTAGGGAACCTAAATGAAAACCAAATTTTAATTTTGATTTACAGAGAAATCAAAATGAGGATTTAATGGGCTATTGGAAGTAGATGCATATAAATGGTAATGACACCAATGCAAATGGCTAATGAAAAAAACAAAGTTAGTATCTACTTGGAATGAGCTGTAGTTTAAGGAGGAAGCTCATTTTAGCAGCTTCAATCTGGAGTTTAGCTTTTTTTGGTCATGATCCATATGCCATGACTAACGGAGAAGGTTATGGCGTAACATTCACCTCCATAACCTTCACCAGCCTTAAGGGGTTCGAGCTAAAGTGTCTTGTTCTTCAGTGATGGTAAGATGGGCTGGGAAATGGGGACTTGGACACATGGGCCAATATCTGCAGTAATAAAGGCGATCTTGTAATCTTGTTGGGGTGAATAACAAGCTGAACCAAAAAAGTTAAGTTCTTCATTTTACCATTTTTTTATACTCTTAGAGATGTCCCACATAAATTCTACTATATACCGATTGGCATATTTTACCATTTTTATAATGGACTACAAAGTCTCAGTAAAGAACCACAAAAGTTGAATGTTGAAAATCTTGGGGCCTAGTGAACATGAAATTTACTGGGCTCTAGTCATTGGATCTCTTGTTGTCACATGAGCTAACTGATGAGGAAATAGTCCAGTTTGAGCATGGACAAATTATAGTTTTCTTTTCTAGTTGGAAAGCTTCTTGGACTCCAGAAGATATTCTGTCTGGCAGATAGTTAATTGCTTTTCAAAATTAATTATGTCAGCTTGTAATTTTTGTGAGGAGGGCACTCTCAAGGGAAAACAAATTAATAGGCAAATTTTACACCCTGTACTTCCCTGCTTCAAATGATAAACACATAATTTCAAACAATTTCATATTAATTGTTTTATACCACCATAAGGAACGCTCTTTTATTATTATGCAGTTACATGCCTTTAATGGGTCATGTTGACTTTGATATGTACTTAAATAACTTGTTAGTAGTGCAGAGTCAGAGTAATGACAAGAGCTTTGTTGTCTTGCAGCATGTTTGACGTTTCTGGTTCTCTTTACAACTACACTGAGGTTGTAGAGGATTGACCTTTACTTACAGCTCTGTTTAACATCTTCACAGTTTGTCTCTAGTTAAAAAAAAACACACACAGATACTCAAGAAAACTTTATCACTAAAAGTGAGCAGTGCAAAAATGATTAGTTGCTTAGCGCCTGAAAGTTGTCAAGGTTTCCAAACAAAATACTTCCACTGGGAACCAACATTGGTGTGTCTAATGTCTGGGTTTAGTATGGATAGTATGCAACTCTTGTCTTGAGCCTCTTTCGCACTGCACGGAACGGTACGGAACGGAACGGTTCCAGCCCTGTTGTGTTCGCATTACACTGAGGGCGCCATCGAAGCGGTACCGGACGTCATTATTTTTGAAACTAAACAATGGTTTCGATGTAGTGGCCGGCTGTTCTCGTTCATCAGCGAGTAAGCGAAGGAAAAAAAAAACCTCATCATTAGACCAGGTGATTGCACTATATTGAGACGAATCCACTGCTAATTAAAACTAATAATAAACATATTGAAAAGAGTTTCAATATAAAACAGTTTCACCACTTGTACACATTCATCATACATCTATTGTTTTCGGGTTGCAGGGGTTCTCGGTACACGAGGGAAATCCACACATCTTTCTTCCCAGCATCTGCAATATTATTCTGATTGATCCCAAGGAATTCCTAGGACACAATAGCTGTAGAGTCAGCTTGGCTATTTGTGGATCTTTTCCTTGGTCTTCTTTTAGATGGACATGCTTAGAAAAGCTCCAAGAGGAGGCACCCAAGAGGCAGACCAGAGTCCCAAACACCTCACTTGATTTTTTAATAAAGCAGAGAAAGAAGCTACTATTCCTGAATGATGGGAGCTCCTGCACTCAATTTCTGAGGATTAGCCCAGCCTTCCAAAGGTGGAAGCTCATTTCATCTGCTTCTAGCCAGGATCTTGTTCTTGTAGTAGACCGGTAAATTGAGAACTTCATATTTTAGCCCAGCTTTTTCTTCATGTATTCCTGTGGACAAGATCCTAGTGTGTGTACGCGTCTATTCATCTGTCCAACAATCACTCACGGCAAAGACTGACCCATGACCTCGAGGAAGAAGCCCAGCCTTTACTAGTTGAGATGAATGCCCTGAGACCTAAAGAAGCTAAAGGTCAAGGCTTAAAGATGCCTGTAGAACCACATCAATTGCACAATGAAGGGTCCCTGAGGCTTCCAAACAGGACATCCCCGTCTTCATGACCAAGCTTTCAGATTCCATCCAGAAACACCAACAATAGGATTGTGAAAAGGGACAGAATCCAATCTGCGATTGCAGCTCTTGCTTTGGTCATGCAAAGACCAAATTAACTTTAATAGCAACTCTGGCTCTAAGCCCTGACGACACTTATCACAAAGTCCGTCAAGAGACACGGCCATATAAGTCTTCTCCAGATAACCAGTTGTTTCCAAGAGAAATATAAAAAATTGTAGGGAGCAGTCCTCCTTTTTATTGTCCTAGGACTTGAAAGGAAAAGGCTTTCATTCCTGGCACTTCACACAAGGCTTGGAACAGCCTTAGGGCATGCTGAAGGCCATTGCTTGAAGATGCACACAGCACCAGACCTCTAGGTGTCCAAACCAGACACCCTTCTCTCTACGACTACGCCTTGAAATCCCACTGACACTCCAAATTCCCACAAAAAGCTTGAGGACCAGATGGTTTCAAGCAAAAATTCTGCTACTACAGTGACTCTCGAAAATGCTCACATGCCTCTTAGTGTTCACATTTACTGTAGCTGTTTACGGTAATATATATTTATACAAGCAATTGGCCTAATTTTTTAAATGATTTTAACGTGTATTGTTTGCTTGTTGATGCTTTACATATTTTTTTGTCCTCTTTCCAGGCTTCAGGATGTGATGATACAGAGATCCCAGATGAGGTGAAGTTGATCGGCTTTGCGCAGTTAAGTGTTAGCTGATGTTCCCTTCATCTTTGAAGCAGATGAGGCAGGGAAGACAGTTCAGGGCAGACAGACTGAGGAACACACCCCGACCACCACCACCACCACTTCTTGCCATATCTTTCTCAACTCCCTCCCAGAAAAGCCCTTCTTCGTCTTCCGTCCTTCACTCTTTCTGACTTCCGCAAAGCTCTGCCGTCGCTTTACCACCACCTCTGTAGCATCGACTTCCCTGCTCGCTGTCCGTCGACCTCTAACCTTAACATTCCAGCACCCAGCGCACAGAACAGTAACCAGGATACAGCCCAGGAACCAAAAGATGTACTCAGGTGGTGAAAGAAGATGATAAATATGTAGCTTTGAATGTTTTATTTATTTTCTCACCTCCTTTCTTTAATTTACACTGCATTACTGTTCCCTACAGCAAAAATCAAAAAATTATTTATTGAAATAAGAAGATATTTTCAATTTTATTTTTCTGTCACATTGTTTTTGTTCCCACTGTGAAAATAAATTTTCTCCCACACTTAATGATTTATGAAAACTCTTCGGGGTTTGTGTCAGAATGTAAGAATCGGTAAACATGTAGATATAAGCACATTTTTTTTTTTATAACAACACGATGAATGTTTCAAAATAAAACGCCCAGAACGAATTGTTTTGTGTTCAGACCTGCTTAACTAAAAATGGAAGCGTTTGGTTGAGTGCGCCGAAATAAATGAGACCTGGATGTTACTGTGTTTACTTTGCTGCTCTCAACAGTGTTAACGCTTCAGAAAATGCTTGAGGTGCCTTGTTCATTTTTCCGTGCCTAAGAAAGTTGTCAGTGAGTGAGACGACACTGAGAGCAGAACTTGCTGATTGTCACTTCATCAATAAATTCCCTGCAATGAATCAGTTCACGTGTGCAGTCTTAGCCCGAAGAGGGAAGATGAAATGCACTTTTGTGTTGAGATGCGCAGCCAACGAACTGACTCTTAATTTACCTGCTTTCAGACAAGTAAAACCCGGTGGAACCTGCAGTTGTGTACTCTTGCTCTAATCGGTGTCTATCCGATGCCACAATCCAAAACTGGGATTTTTTTGTTTGTTTTGTTTTGTTTGAATAAGTGAAGTAGCTACCTAATTGTACTGTATGACATTGAAAAAATGGAACCAAACGGCGTCTGCTGAGTGTGAAAAGCCGTTTGTTTGTCCAAACAAGTCCAGTAGCACTAAATCATACTAGGTATAAAAGTGTTAAATAAAACTCTCCTAAAAGCTTTTATTTTCTGAAGTAAATTATTGTTTGTTTGTTTTTTTATGAACACTGTGCATCATTTCAACATATTATCCATTTCCCTTCTCTGTAATCAGCTAATGTCAAATTTCTGATGAGAAGCAACAAATAAAGAATATTTAAGAAATGTGTGATTTCTTACAAATTTAACTACAGGCTATGACTTCCCGTTTTACTGGGGTACAAATATAACAGGATACAGAGACTATTTTCTTTTTGACAAAAAAATCTCAAAAACTCACTGATAGAGAAATGATGCAGACGTTTTAGTGAGATATTCATATATGGAAGAATATGGGTAATTTTGACGCTATTTAAACATCTTGCATTGCCAATAAATATAGAGGGCACTATAAAAGTAGGGATTATTAGACACTGAGCTTCTAGTTTAAAGTGTATAAAATCCATCATTACACAATTAAACTCTTGCTTAAGCAGTTGAGGAGCATTGCTACAGAGGCTGAAGAAAGAAGTGAAATAAATATGGAAGATAGAGACCAAATTAAAGCCTATCACAGTGAAAATAGGCAATACAAAGCAGTAACAGAGTCTGTATTAAATATGCAAAATATTGTAAATTATGTTTGGCAACAACTTAAGAATGAAACACAAACCACAATCCTTATATCTGTGTAGCAGAGAAACTGGAAGAAGACAAGCAAGTGAAAGTACTGATTTAATTGTAATTATTCAAGTATTTCTTTTTTTTGTATAAAAACATACAATATATAACAACAATCCCCTTATGGGATAAAAGCTTTCACAGTAAATGTCACATTAGCTTATAAGACTACAAAACCTCAGTGAAAATAAAAAGGAAAAAGAATAATTGGCCACCGGAGCCACATTTTCTCTGAGAGAGCTAGACTTTCCCATGTTGTTTATACAGTGACAGTGATTCTGCACAGCCACTGATATGCCAGATACATATTACAATACATCCAGTCCGTAATGATCCCGGCTCGACATAACAAGAGTCTTGCACGGCACGATGCAATGCTTTTCCTGGTGCGCGTAGCAGCTGATGAGCTGAAACAGCTGCTGATATACAACACACATAACCAAGAGCAGCAGCTACAGTAATGAGAGGCTGGTAGCCGAGACACATAATTACCTCTGGCATGGAAACGCCAAAGTAGGAAAACAAGAAAATGTGTCTAATATCCAAAACCTACACACTGCTTATTTTGGAAGAAAAAAAAAAGGCAATGTGATGATGATTGTATGTAAACAAAAACATCAGGCGAATTCATTATGAAAAAGTTGCAACTTTTCCACACTCTTAATATAAACTCTATTGTGTTAGACTATCATTTCACCCTACTTGGATTTTGACACTTATAGTTGACTGTATTTTTTATATTTAGCCTCATTAAAAAGACGGAGAAAGGGAGTAAAGAGCATGAGGATCACATGCCAGAAGCATGGTCATCAAGGTTGCACTTGCAATCTCTTGCTTCCGAAGGTCTCAGAAAACTACACTTTTAGAGATCATTATTTAGAGCTCTAATATACAAGTAATGCAATATATATTTGATTTCTTCACATTCTTTTGGATTGCACTCCAGGAGGGTCAGCAGCTGGGGAGCCAGGAGAGATTCTTGCTCAAGGACACTTGCAGTAAAGGGGAGAACAGCTTTAAAATGCATGGGAAATGTCTGAATGTCTGCTCTGTCTCTACAGGGCAGGTCGTGACAGTTAGTGCTTTCTTCTGATTGGCATATTTCTTAGAAAGTAGCAAAAACCTACTAGTAACAACCCAGCATTTAAAGAGCTACTTTAGGACTTCTGAAGTGGGGCTCTGTCAAAACATTACACCCAGTTAATGTGGGAACATTTAAAAAAAACTCAGCTATATAAGTCACTGCTGCTTATGCAAACTTTCTTTTATGAAATTTTATATATATCTGTTAGTAAACATAAAATGTGTCTAATATCCAAAACCTACACACTGCTTATTTTGGAAGAAAAAAAAAAGGCAATGTGATGATGATTGTATGTAAACAAAAACATCAGGCGAGATATATAAGTCACTGCTGCTTATGCAAACTTTCTTTTATGAAATTTTATATATATCTGTTAATAAACAGATAAGCCCCACTTTGCAGAAAAGACTTTTATAAATAGGTAAGACAGCAAAAGCTCTGAAGACAACAACTAGAGAGAATCTGGGTTTGTAAAGTGGTAGCTCCCAAACTTTGTAACAAGTTGCCTTTAAAATTAGATAGGGGTCTTTTTTGTTATATTGAGTTTTTTTTTAAAAACATATCTAGTGCCTTTTGGCATAGTGTAAGTGGCAATTTTTCTTTTCTTTTACTTTTTCATTTTTCTTTTAATCTTTTCTTACATATACTTAACAATTGCTGTTCACACACACACACACACACACACACACACACATATATATATATATATATATATATATATATATATATATATATATATATATATATATATATATATATATATATATATATATATATATATATATATATATGTAAGTATATGTAAGAACTTTACAAACCCATATTTCCGTAGGATACGGTAAAACAACACTTTGAGGAAGCTGGTGGTGTGAAAAGAGGCTGTGATTGACCTCAACTTAAAGTGCACTGCAGTAGCCAAGATGAGTTGTAATGCGTGTATTATTCTCTCTAGTTGTTGTCTTCAGAGCTTTTGCTGTCTTACCTATTTATAAAAGTATTTTCTGCAAAGTGGGGCTTATCTGTTTATTAATTTTCCAAAACCATAATTATGCCCAATTTATTACCAATTTGCTCATAAATACTGATACGGCAAAATAAAACAACCTTTGTTTTACTTTCATTGTACGTTGGAAAATTCCGAGCTTAGAATGACGGAATAAGTACAGATAAAAAAAGAAAAGAAAAAAGGAAAAGACAGAATCCAAGGAACTCCACATGAAAGAGGTGCTGGAGTAGACAAAAACTTGTTGATATTAAGAGCAGCGCTTTCTTTTATTATGCCAGTCCTATGCTGTAACTCAATGTTCCAGATACCAGATACAAACTGTGGAATCAACAGTATCAAATGCTCCAGTTAAACTTTATAGTACAAAGATTACAAAGCTTCCATCATCTGCTAGAATTATATATTTATAAACAGTTAACAGTGCTATTTAGATGCCTAAAGCTAGTCTGGAAATCCTCCAAAATTGTGCAATTGTTCAAAAATGGCACCATGTTCAAAAATCTTTAGGTCTCTCTAGAGGAGGGGTCTTCAACTCTAGTCCTCGAGGGACCATTTTTAGATGTGTCTCTGCTTCAACACACCTGAGTTAAATAATGAGGTCATTAGCAAGGCTCTGGAGAACTTGACTGCATACTGTGGAGGTAAGTCAGCAGTTTCAGGTGTGTTGGAACATTGTGATGTTGTTTTCACTGGAGTGGCATAAGACTTTCTGCTTTTATCCTACTTTAGACTCGGTTTTAGCCTCTGGAAGAAACCAAACTACATTTATACTTACTGAACACGCTTAAGAGTTGTATTCTCCAGGGAGGATACTAAACGCTTTAACAGAACCCAACTTTAAAACTCCTAAACAACTGCTTTAAGAGTGAGTGACTGTACACACTGCTAATGCTAATTAATCCATGTGTCATAAAACATGGACTTGCAGAAGCAACTGCAGGTTCTTACATGATTAAATGTGACATTTTGTAATAAGATACTAAGGCCAAAGTAAATGAGGTTGGGTAGGGGGTCAGCTGGATAAATTGAAGTTGTTCTTTGTTGATCCTCATTTCTCCTAACATCTGAGGTGCTTCTTGCTGGACATGTCATTCCAGATGCGGTGCATCTCCTCCGGGGGGATCTGATGGACTGTGATGACGCGCCGGTACCTGCAAAGACTGTAGGCCATTTTCCAGTGGTTGAACCCACTGTTCTGATAAGGGTGGATGCCTAGTTTACGCAAACACATCCCCACATACACGTCCTCCAGGTGCAGCAGTCTTGTGTGCAACGAAGTCTTGTAGATTAGCTCGGCTACATCTGCGGAGAACACGTAGCCGGTGCCTGAGCAAAACGGTGGGTATTTGTTTTCAGGGTATAGGTCTCTGGGCATGTACCACTTGCTGCGCATATCTCTGATAGGACCACCGTTTATCACATAGCCCGTGAAGTATCTCCTTCTGGGCTTGGTGCTGGGCTTTAGAAGCTTGTAAATAAGATTGTCCATGTTGACGAAGATGTCGCTGTCTGTCTTCATGACATATTGAGCCTTTGGACAGAATGTCGCTACCCAGCGCATGCCCATTAGAGTCTTGAGGGTGAGATTGTGGTACGAATCAATAAAGTTCTCCACTACAATATCATGGAAGATCTGACTCTCCTGCTCCACCATCTGGTTGAGCACATCGTCTGTATTCCTCCCCAGAAGAAAGACGGTGAGAATGTGGATGTCGCTGTAAGTGCCCTCATCGCCCCAGGTCTCTCGGATGGCCTGCCGCGCGTCAAACTCCTTGTGTGTGGTGCTGATGAGGATGACCAGGAAGGGCGTGATGCTTTCACACTTCTTCGGCTCATTTATTACAAATTCGAAGGCATGTGGGTTGAGGGGGCGCGTGCGGATGTTGGTGAATGTGATGTTTTTGGGAGGAGGTTTCACAATCCTTCGTTTAGGCATAGCCATGTGGCCGACATACGTGGACGTCGGCCGCGAAATGCTCAAGTACCACAATGCGCTCGCCCAGCAAACCACTGTCAGGATGTATAAACATGATACTTTCGAAGGCATTATGCTGCTCTTAGGTGTATTTTGATGAGCTGGCTCTTATAAGGTTTTCCTTCCATTAGTGAGCTTTCACCCAGTGAGGCAGCATTAAGCTGCTCAAGCATGTGTTTTGACATTAATTGTCAATAATGGATTGCTTTACAGAGAAGAGATGCTTTTTGCAATTCAATGTGAAGCACTTTAAAAGCGAATGAATGTCCAGATTCTTGGCGAAAAGCATGGCATCTCCCTTTACATCTGAAAAAGAAGAGACAGAAACATCAGTATAAAATATATATGTGCGGTTTTAAAAATGTACATATACATTAATTATTCATAAGCTTTTATTTTAAATGCATTAATCTTTGTAGAGGATGTTTATGTACTCAAAATAAATGACCTAAACAATGTAGGGAAGCAATCACTGAGTGCTACATAAAAAAATCCCAATAAATTAGCCCAAGTAGTCAAAATGATCTACATAAATCATGTTTAAAATGATCATTTTTTTAATCTTTGGAATAAATTTTGCCAGGGGATGAAAGAAAAGTTTTCAAAGGAAATCAATGTATAAGCACAGTAGATCAAATTTTTGGGTAAAACTACGCATCACATACTGACATGTACATATGGCGGGATTCATGTTGAAAATCTAAAGGGTATATAAACATGTAGTTCATATCCTCAGGCTTTGATGTTTTCTGTGGATTTTTTTTGGTCTTTTACCTAGAGATTACATGCACTTCTCAAGGGAGTAGTTATAAATTTGAATGCATTTATCATCAGAGGCTGGAGGAACAACAGAGGCCAATCTGACCAGACGTTACATTTAATTCCACCCCAGAATATGAAATGAATTCCAGCACTGTGATTGGTTGGGGGTGGCAGAATAAAGGGTCTGTCCAGGTCTCATGTGAAAATCAACAGCAGCCCTAACATTTTAAAGCGCTGCTGTTGAAGGGTAGGTCTCGTTCCTTCTTACTTTTTCTTATGACTGTTTCAGCAAACACTGTAGTTGGTATTAGTTCTCTCATAATATCAGCTTCTGTGAGATCTCACAAGATTGAAAGGAGCACACAACTGCTTCCAACTCATAACTGTTTACTCAAAAACAAGAAATGCAAACACAGCAGAGTTTTCTTTTACTGCAGTGTCAAAAAGGTTTTAGTTGTCTTGTATTTATTTATACTCGGCTGTCGAGAAGACGGGCTTTTGTAATCTTTTATACTGGTCTTGTTTAATCTTTTCTTCTTGTTTTTTGAAGCTTGTTTAAAATGATTACTTGGAAACTCAATGCT
Source organism: Poecilia reticulata (assembly GCF_904066995.2). Lineage (NCBI taxonomy): Eukaryota > Metazoa > Chordata > Actinopteri > Cyprinodontiformes > Poeciliidae > Poecilia > Poecilia reticulata. The sequence goes on from NC_088831.1 coordinate 31,721,805, forward strand.
TGTTTCATTCATTCCATAGTTCAAATGAGATTTAAGGCAGTCAGATTTGGTTTTCAGAAAGCGATAGTAGGTTTATACAATACAGCACTTTCAGATACCAAAACTATAGATCCAAAAAATTTATAACATTTTTTACAATTTCATTCAACTTGTAAGAGTCAGAATGAGAGAACTAGATAAGCAGATTGCCTTGTGAAGATAATAAATTAATAGAATATTAATGCAAATGGTGGAAAGTTTGCTCTTGTGTTTGCCCTATATCCAAATATGCAATGCTTCCTCTCTGAAAACGTATTAAATAGAAATAATATGAAAACATATTTTGTCAAGTGGGTCTTTAGTACACAGTCAATTAAGTTTGGCTTGGCAGGAATTCTTGCTGGTTCTGTAGCTACTGTTCAATAACCCGTCAATGGGTGAGAAAGTAAATAAAGGTATACTGCCATTTTTGGTGATTTTAAGTTTGGACATTAGTGGTTCAAATGAAAGAATAGCCCTTGCAAAAAGACATATAGTATAAAAATAGAAGAATAGGCCTCTTTGCCATGTCAAGAGGTAAAGTGTTTCACTTTTAAAGCTTGGTTGGATGTAGAAAAAGCCTAAAGTGGATTCTGCTAAGAGATGCTCCAGCTGAAAAGAGTCTAACCTTAAATTCAACAAAGCTAAGAATAATTACATGCTTTCTGCTCTGCTGCACCTCCACTGAAAAATGCTTTCTAAATCAGTATTTGACTTTGGGAATGAAAGGTGGTAATTAGGATCAACACAAAAGCTGCCATTCACTGTAACTGTGGACTTAATAAATAAATATGTCACTAATAGGTGAAATACGCTTGAGATGCACAGAAAACAGAAAAATATGTTGTGAAGGAATTAAGAAAATCACTTCAATTAAACTGTCAGTCATGCATCTAGATTTTTGTCAAGACATCTTAAAATCAGACAAACATAAGAGTAAACACAAAAAGGCAGTTAAAAATACTTTTAATTATTAAGAGTAAATCAATCCAGACCAATATGGCCTAATCTGAAGTAATCATTCCTTTGGTTAAATTAGTAATTAACTAATTAACTACGACATTGCGGAAAGCTCAGTTTAATTTCACCTGCTGTACTAAGTCCTGGTGAATGCCAGACTTGTAGAATCACGTCATCCCTTAAATGCGACCACTCAAAACATGAAGTAACCTAAACAAAAAGCATCTTGTGTTTCCATGATCTGAGATGTGAAACGTTGACATTTGTGAGTCTGGAAATGTTTACAAAGTAATTTATATGTTTTTTGTGCTTCGGTGAGCCACAGTAATCCACAAATTAGTAAACTATAGTAAAGTGCTGAACCTTCTTAGGAATGTCCGACCAACCACAATTACTCTAAAAGTACATTGACGGCTCCCCCGAGAGGTTAAAACATAAACATCTCCAGTCAAACTCATCCAGATCTCATATTTCATTTCAGGTGATGATGTCAAAGTAAAGACAAGAACACTGGGTTTCCATCCCGACTGCACCTTTATCTCGTCTTCCCTCTCGTCCTCTTACTTAAGGCAAGAGAAAATGTAAATCTGCATCGGTAAAATGCTGTAACACTTTGCCAGAGTCACACCTTGCCATAAAATCTGTAGTGGATATGTAAAAGGTATAAAATATAGTCACTGTGATTAAATCATCCTTTTTATAGTTCCATTGTTGTAAATCACACCTTTTATTTTGGAGACCAGTCCCACTGCCACACTCATTTGCTGAGCGATATGCTGGCCAACACTGCTACAGTGGGAGGAGTGACCCATTCAGCCCTCTGGACCCCAGAGTGGAAACACTTACAAAAAAAGATACAAAGATAAATGAAAGTTCAGGGGGAAAAAAGTGGTTCCTCATTTATTGAACTACATCCTAAAGCACTGGAGGCTTCACTTGTCTAAAATACGTTACATTTTTATGATTCAACAATAAAAAAGAGACTGGGAATACATTCAGTGGAGAGTTTGAAGGCACAAACCATTTGCCCGATAACATACTTATGATCCCAAAGACTAAGGAAAGTATTCTGTGGATTAGACGCACAAAGGTGAACATTTTTGATGCCACATGCTCCGTTATATTCTGTGTTAAATTAATACAGAATTTCAAAAAAAGAACATCAGGCTGATAATCATACATGGTGGTGGTAGTGTGATGGTCTGGAGCTGCTTGGATGTAACCATAAATTCTGCTTTTTGCCAAAAGGTTTTCAAGGAAAACGTCAGATTATCAGTTTGTGACTTTGAGCTCGAGCACACAGCATTAAATTAGCCATAAGCAAAAGATTTAAATGAAATGTGTGGTAGTCTAGTCAAAGCCCATACATAAATCAGAATAAGATGCTGTGGCATGACCTCATGCTTAAAGACCTTCCACAATGACCGAATTAACACAATTCTATGAAGGGTCCAAAATTCTTCCACAGAGATGGAAAAAAAAAGATTGCCAGTTATCTGTTGCTGCCAAGACCAAAAAGGAAGAAACAAAACAAAACAAAAAAATAAAACTGATGAAATCCGTAAGACCTGAAATATATTTTTTTCACAGAACAGTAGCTGAGTCTAGTCATCACCATTATGAATTATGATTAAGTTGGACTCCCTTCTTCTTCCTCTTCTTCCTCACTGTCTCAATAATTCACTGTATCTATTGGATACTGGACAAAGAGACTTTAAGGTGAAGCACATTCAGGAACACTGAAGATTTAGGCTATAATTCTTCGTAAGTATTACAATTTTGAAGCCTTGCAGTCACCTTCGCAACACATCTAACCCAATCAGTTTTGCATATTATAAGATCTCACATTTATCGACAGACATAAAATCTCCCACTCCGTGTAAGAATAGCGGCATAGAAATTGTCAGGAAAAATGTTACGCTATTAAACAGCCTGTAAAGGGTGGGACAGGTGCACATGCTACACTTTGCAACTAAACCCGCAGGACATGAAAGTCAATAGAAAACCGAGTCAGAGAGGCGAATGAAAGGGTGGAATAATTAGCCTATACTACCAACAGAGACCTAATTTATCATGATTTATTATATGGCAAGAGGTAAACTTGTGTTGGGAGTAGGGCACAAAGACAGCCATTCATCAGCACTTGACGTTTCTTTCTCCGCGCTTCCTGCGTTGAATGTTTGGTGGACTTTTTTTTTTTTTAAGAAAAGGGCTATTATGTACTCCTCTATACACAAACAAAAATGTTGTGATTCATGGCTCCACGTCTGTATGCAGACAGGTTTCTAAATTGTTTTTCCAATAACATTGCACCAGAGCTAATAGATTGCCTGCCTGAATTATAGAGAGCCTGGGTTTTAGGTAGGACTTGTGCCAAAAACATCTAAATTGATTACCTTGCTTTTATTTCACACAACCTCTTCTGAATATTGCTGACTACACTTTTAATGATGACTCACTACGGTGGCAAAGCTTATAATACAGATTTGCTATAATACAGATTTGAATAATAATTGCCTTCACAAAGATTATACATTTTAAAATTAATATTGTAAAACCTCACTGATGAGGTAACATTGATAAGATTTACTTTTGTCAACAGTGGCAAAATTACCTAAAACATTTTTTCTACACGGATAAATCATTTTCAATTCTTGGTAAAGGACATAAACAAGTCACTTCTCAATTACTTGGAGCAAAAACAAAACAATGCTTGTGTCACTTTGTTGGCTTTGTTGTAGGATTGATTTAAGTGTTGGTGTTGCTTGTTTTTAAAGTCAGTCTCTTTTACTCCATGCTTCATCTGAAACCCCAGGCTATTTTACGGGATGTTGTTAATTATCTTTACAGTACGTCTAATCGTAAATTAGAAATAACTACTACTACTAAATTGTTGAAGAATTAACCAAATAGTTGCTCGAAGTTTGGAAAACTTATGTAAGGAGGACTAAAATTTGATATATAATTATTGATACGGTGAACAATTTGTCAAAAACATTCCAGTTCTAAAACTTAAATTACTTGTTTTCAGTGTTTTTCTCAACAATGCCAAAGTGACTGCCTTCACCAGCCACTAAAATATTGCTGAAAAACCAAAACCGACTCTACTGTCCGGTTGTTTATTAGTGGTTATGCAAGACGAAGCCTTTTGGGTTTTTTTTGGTTTATGAAGAAATGCCTGAAGACTTTATGGGAGTGAATGATCTGCAACTATGCCAGCATGAATCTGAACCGACAGCTCCAGCTCCAGAATTGAGAGAAAACCTTTCAGATCAGGATTCTGATAATCAGGACCCGACATTTGCCAGAGTCACAGTGACATTTCATAATTACTGTCTTGGGAACGTGGAATGCTGAAAACTGATTACAGTGTGTAATGTACAATTTAAGGATTTAGTGCATTAATAGGAATTTCTATTTTGGTAATTATGTGCAGCACACAGGTGAACCTGTATGACACAAGAGCTTTCTCACTCTTTGTTGGTCTTTTCGTATGTAATGTATACATTTGATTTTTCTTTGCATCTGTACAACAACTGGATGAACCTTTGTGGCCCTACAAATAAACCTGTCTTGACTTGCTGTATCTTTCTGATTTCATCCTTTTTTTTTTTTTTTTTTTGCTACTGCTGTCTCCTTAATATATTGTTTCATTGCTGAACTTCACTTTGGGGTAACTTGTGTCTGTTTGTGAACTGCTTTACGAGTGAAATTGACAGTGACATTGACAAATCTCCTTAATCAGCACAGAGTTGCTGGAAGCCATATTTCTGCAATTTCACAACACTGCACCAACCTTGAGGATGAAAAATGAGTGAACCAGCACTTATTGCTGGAATGTTAAATGATTTTTTTCCCTCCAGTATTTTGTTATACAACATAGATCAAACTAGAGCAAAACTGAAAGGAAAGTTTTTAAAAAAAAATTAAAGTAAAGTATGTATAATCCTACCTCCACCAATCATCATACATAGAAAATACAGGTTTGCTATGTTGAGAATATTTAATCACATTTTAACAAACCCTCCCAAAAAAACATCAAAACTTTTCAATACTAAACTGGAAGAGCGAGTGTAATTGACTGTAATTTAAAGCTGAAATTGTTATAATTTTGTGACAAAAGAAAGGACATTTCTTACAGGAATAATTGTATGCTGAAGCACTTTACTTTTCTCAAACATCTACGCAATAAAAGGTTCTCTTTACTTAGCAAAATCATAGATATGCTTTCTCCTCCGAATAACATTTTAGCACTAACATTACTTTAGTGCAGTTTAACAATCATGTTAAACAATGATTGACTGTGTGTAGGAAAGTGAGATTTTCAGCTGCTTCCATTCACTGAGAAGGTTTTTACATAAAAGGTAACAGATGCTCATGCGCTTCAGAGTAACAGTTACTGGTCAGAACTGGTAAAAAATCTATAGTATCCAACTGAATGCATTTCAGCCTCATTACTCTCATTGTTATTAGCTGCGTTCTGTGCTGGGTTGTGATCACTGCTTTTCAAAGTTTTTTTTTTTTTTTTTTTTGTTTTACATATTTTGTGACTCCAGATGTGGAAATGAATATAACTCCTGTAATCTGAGAAAGGAACAGTGAACAGAGCTCCTTAAAAGACTGGATACCCTCAAATGGGCAATATGAAGTCAGAATCTCACTCTAATAATAGTTTAGTCTCCAAGTTTTATTCTGTGCCACATGCGTTGACCGTGTTCCACAAAATAGCAATGTAAAAATGTCATCGGGGTAACAAGGTAAATATATAACAGCACCATCAGCACAACAGTCACTGAGACAAAGTTGCTTGGCTGCATCTGTTAAACCCTCAATTCCCAGAAGACTCTCACCTTCACTGAGTATCAGCTGTTTTTTTTTGGCCATTACAGCATTAATCTAACAGATAAATATAGGATGTATGAGCTACACCAGATTTAGACACACCTGTTTTTATCAATCTTTGGCATATCATTTTAGAAAGATGTCATATGTGAAATTTCTATTACAGGATATTGTGCTGCCACAGCAAACCAAATCTGTAGATAAATCTATTTAGGCACATAAAAATTTGTTTTTATGACACAAATACTGTGTAAAAAAATAAACCAGGGCTGGGTTTATTTTACCACTACATTTGCTCAGCTGCCATTGCAAGTGCATGTAAAACAGTTTTACTCTGAGACAAGATGGTTATTTCGTGATGTCTTATAAGAAAACCTTCATAAGAATATGGCAACGTCATGAGCCAGCAGAGTAAAAAGCAGAATGTGTTTTGTGAGATTCACAAACTCACAACTGTGTTGTTACCTCCCACACACTGTGTTAAACTCATGGGGATTGAAAAAAAGCATGTACAATATTTGAGGTTAGAGCATTTGTTTTGCAATGCACCTCAGAAGCAGTAAAACAGAAAGCATCACTGTTTGAAGTACAGCATAAGGATGAAATGTTTGTTAAAGCACATTTAGTTTCTGGGAAAGACTCAACATCGGTGCAGGTTAAGTGTTGTTCACATTTTAATTTTGTGAGTCTAAGAGCATGCGGTGCTTTGCTAATCTACATTTGGAAAATTCTCTAAAATTTGTTTTTAAAAGAAAAAAAGAGAGATTGCAGGAATGTAAGGTTCTATTTGTTTTTCTACACATATCCTGTAAAATAGCAGGGCAAGCAGCGGAACAAACAAATGCGCTTTTTTTATTCCAGATCAAGTTATCATTTGGTGGTGTTTTTAATAAATGCGTCACAGATAAAAAGAAAAAGAAAGTAAGTATATTTTTGCTAACACTGATTAACCTTAATTAGTTGTAATTTATGGATACATTTGCTTAATGTAACAATATATGTGTGACTACATACAATATGTATGCACTCACTATTTCTTAAAATATGCATAAATTGTATTTAAATTATTTTGATTTGGATAAAACACAAAAGGTAATCTACCTCTGCAGAGTTTTCCTATAAGTAGTAACAGCATCTAAAACTATTATAGCGATGCTAAGCAGAAGAAGCCGTGTACTTCATTTTAAAAGTTGGAGAAAAACAAATTGATGCTCTGAGTTTAAAATAATAACTGAAGTGAGGGTGTTCAGATGTTAATATGCAGGAGATTAACTGGACAAAATGCCAGCTGTACAAGAAGCAGTCCTGCTATGCCAAGCAAACACAGCTCTGGGTAGTGTGTTAAGTGTTGCAGAGATTTCCCTTAAATGTTGGCATCCGTACACAGAATAAATTGGGCCAGGGCTGTCCAGGCATTGGCTCTGGCACACAGGCTCCCACACATCATCAGGCCCAGATTAAACCTGACGTATCCTCATCGGCACCAAAACATTTCACTCATTTTTCTCTCTTCTGTGGAAGCACAGCCATATTCATATGGTAGTCGTTAAAGCAATCTGTTATACGTGTGATATTTCCCTGCTTCAGCAGTCACTACAAGTCCACCTGCCTGCTGTCAGCACACTTGGCGCTGCAGAGGCTGCTGCAACCCTGGGGTAACTGTAAACTTCTCATTTAATTTCACAAACAATCTATCCCTGTTCTTTTTATTGAGGCAGATAGAATAAAAACTAAGTCTTAAAATATTTACAATACTCTATTCTGTTGTAATATAGAAGTGAGTAAAAGAGAAATTACAAGTTATTTGTTCAAATACTATAGAAGAGTGTTTCTAAATATATTAAAATACAGACTACACTAGACCATCACTAAAATCCTCATCTGTGTTTTCCAAGAAGATAAACTTTAAAATACTCTGTTATCAAAAGTTAAGGTCTTTGTTTGTCTCAGGGGGAAGATTGCTCCTGGGATGTGTCGTGCTCTTTTCTTATTTGCTCAAATGCAGTTTGTTCTCTCCTTCTTTCCCAGACATCTGATCCTGCACACCCAATTCTGTTTGAAAAGGAATTCACAAGCATTGAGTGTTACTTCAGGGTGAAAAATGTCTCATTCTCGAGATATAACAATCTTCAAAGTGCTACGCAAGAGAAAATTTATGTGATAAATAATAACATAACATATGAACATAAATAAGCCAGGAGAAGAACATCATTGCATAAAATAAACATTCAATATTCCAGGAGGAACTCAACATTTCAAACAAGCAAAAGCAGAAAATAAGATGACAATAAGTTCAATACATCCCACCTATGAAAAAAAAAGCACCAGGTTAATTTGATTCAATAATGAAACGTGGCATGTTTTATAGTTACCCATTACACAAAAATTAACCGTCTTTAGTTTTCATGCTATTCCAATGCAAATGTATTTAGAAGCTTCAGCTTCAGTCTGAATGGAAAAGCAGCTTAGCATGATATTATTTACCATTACCCATTACACCAACAAACCTGAATGTATTTTTAGGTTGTTTTATGCAGTATTCATGGTCTTTGTGCTTGTAAAATCTAAAAATCTTAAAAGTAAAGGAGGCGTAATGAAAATGCAGGTTTCTGTATATCCACTTCACAAAAATCCCCTTGCAGTAGCCTATTTCACGTCTTTGCTGTGCAATAAGCTTAACAACTCACACTTCTTCAGCTTTTGACAAAATCTTTGAAAAGCAGAAATGTTTGAAAAGGCCTTAGAATGTAAAGATTATCCAGCGTCTTTTTTGACTGAGTTTAACAAAAAACAAATAAATAAATAAATCACTCAGCCACAGAACTGATATTTAATACTGTGTTAGAGTGAATCAATGAAAATATTTACAGTCAATATTTTTCAGTCAGCTGCCTTTTCAGTATTTCACAGAACAACAACCAAAATAACTCAAATCCTTTTTCACTCTGATATATATATATATATATATAAAAAAAAAAAATTCCCTTCTCACCCTCCTCGGGTGGTCTGTTTCATCCTCTGAGCTCGGGTCCTCTACCAGAGGCCTGGGAGCTTGAGGGTTCTGCGCAGTATCTTGGCTGTGCCTAGAACTGCACATTTCTGGACTGAGATGTCTGATGTTGTTCCTGGGATCTGTTGTAGCCACTGCTCCAGTTTGGGGGTGACTGCCCCGAGGGCCCCGATTACCACAGGCACCACTGTGGTCTTCACCTTCCAGGTCTTTTCCAGTTCCTCCCTGAGGCCCTGGTACTTCTCCAATTTCTCATGCTCCTTTTTCCTGATGTTGTAATCACTTGGTATTGCTACATCCACCACAACGGCTTTCCTCTGTTCTTTATCCACCACCACAATGTCCGGTTGGTTCGCCATTACCATCTTGTCTGTCTGGATCTGGAAGTCCCACAGGATCTTAGCTCGGTCATTCTCCACCACTTTTGGGGGTGTTCCCCACTTTGATCTCGGGGCTTCCAGTCCATATTCTGCACAGATGTTCCTGTACACTATGCCTGCCACTTGGTTATGTCGTTCCATGTACGATTTCCCTGCCAGCATCTTGCACCCTGCTATTATGTGCTGGACTGTCTCAGGGGCCTCCTTGCACAACCTACACCTTGGGTCTTCTCTGGTGTGGTAGATCTGAGCCTCTATTGCTCTGGTGTTTAGGGCCTGTTCCTGGGCGGCCAGGATGAGAGCCTCTGTGCTGTCCTTGAGTCCAGCTTTCTCCAGCCATTGGTAGGTTTTCCTGACATCAGCCACTTCAGTTATTTGTCGGTGGTACATCCCATGTAGGGGCTTGTCCTCCCATGATGGTACTTCCAGCACCTTGTCTTCTGTTCCCCATTGCCTGAGACATTCGCTGAGCACATCGTCCGTTGAGGCTTTGTCCTTGATGTATTTATGGATCTTGGATGTTTCATCCTGGACAGTGGCTCTCACACTCACTAGTCCTCTGCCTCCTTCCTTACGGCTCGTGTACAGTCTCAGGGTGCTGGATTTGGGGTGGAATCCTCCATGCATGGTTAGTAGCTTCCTAGTCTTAACATCCGTGGCCTTCATCTCTTCCATTGGCCAGCTAATTATTCCGGCAGGGTATCTGATTACTGGTAAGGCATAGCTGTTTATTGCACGGATCTTGTTCTTGCCATTGAGCTGGCTTCTCAGGACTTGCCTTATTCGTTGGAGGTATTTGGCTGTGGCTCCTTTCCTTGTGACCTCATTGAGGTTGCCATTTGCTTGTGGTATTCCCAGGTACTTGTAGCTGTGCTCTATGTCTGCTATTGTTCCTTCTGGGAGTGAGACCCCTTCTGTGTGGGCGACCTTCCCTCTCTTTGTAACCATCCGACCACACTTCTCTAGTCCGAATGACATCCCAATGTCAGTGCTGTAGATCCTGGTGGTGTGGATCAGTGAGTCGATGTCTCGCTCGCTCTTGGCGTACAGCTTGATGTCATCCATGTAGAGGAGGTGACTGATCGTGGCCCCATTCTTGAGTCGGTATCCGTAGCCAGTCTTGTTGATGATTTGGCTGAGAGGGTTCAGGCCTATGCAGAACAGCAGTGGGGACAGAGCATCTCCTTGGTATATGCCACATTTGATGGACACTTGTGCAAGTGGTTTGCAGTTGGCTTCAAGGGTGGTTTTCCACAGCCCCATCGAGTTTGCAATGAAGGCTCTTAGAGTCCTATTGATGTTGTACATCTCTAAGCATTCAATGATCCAAGTGTGTGGCATTGAGTCATAAGCTTTCTTGTAATCAATCCAAGCGGTACACAGGTTGGTATGTCGGGTTTTGCAGTCTCGGGCGACTGTGTGGTCTACAAGGAGTTGGTGTTTGGCTCCTCTGCTATTTATGCCTATGCCCTTCTGTGCCTTGCTCATGTATTTATCCATGTGCCCGCTTATCTTAGCCGCTATGATGCCTGACATGAGCTTCCATGTTGTAGAGAGACAGGTTATTGGCCGATAGTTGGATGGGACTGAACCCTTCGAGGGATCCTTCTGTATCAGGATTGTGCGCCCTTCAGTTAACCATTCAGGGTGAGTCCCATTTTGTAGCAGCTGGTTCAGTTGAGCTGCCAGTCGCTCATGGAGGGCAGTGAGTTTCTTAAGCCAGTAGGCATGGATCATGTCAGGTCCTGGTGCTGTCCAGTTTTTCATACCCGAGACTCTGTCTTGGACATCTGCCCCAGTGATGGTTACCGGGGCTTGTTCCGGGAGGTTGCTGTGGTCCTCTCGTAGAGAGGTTAGCCACTGTGCATTGCTGTTGTGGGATGCCTCCCTTTCCCATATGCCTTTCCAGTATTGTTCAGTCTCCAGCCTGGGTGGGTCTGCTCTGTTGTTATTACCCTGCCATTGAGAGTACACTTTAGCTGGTTGGGTGGCGAAGAGCCGGTTAATCCTCCTGGCTTCATTCTCTCTCGTGTATCTCTTTAGGCGGCTGGCCAAGGCTTGGAGCCTTTGTTTGGCAGTTTCGAGTGCTTCAGGTATGGGCATCTGGCTGTACTTCTTGGGTACTGATCTTTTCATTGCACCCCTTTGGAGCTCTGACAGTTGACTCACTTCCCTCCTTGTGATCTTGATCTTAGCCTCTAACCGTCTTTTCCATGGTGGGTATTGGGTCTCATGGTTGCTCTTATAACCAAGCATCTCAAGGATCACTGATGCTGAGTTGTATATCAGCTCATTGGTTTCTGTTATGGTGTTGGTAGGGATCGTTCTCAATGCTGCATTCACATCTTCAATGAGACTTTCTGATGGTACTTCACTGAGCCGTTGTAATTGGCATCGGGGTCGTCTGGTGTTCATTCGGGCCATGATTCTCTCTCTCAGGTCAGTTGCTGCCTCGTTCAGCTCAGATGGTTCATTCATTACTGGGGCTACATACCCAGTCTCTGGGTGGGGAATTGTAGTTGACTCCCTTCTGACCTGGCATCCTGGCTCCTTCCCGTAGCACTTGTGTCGTACCTCGTCAATCTCAAGTTGTGACAGCAGTTGCCGTTTGCGGATGTTGGAACACTGAGCTACTAGTTGTTTGGCAGTTAGTGTTGACTGGGGATGTCGAGCTAACCATTCCTCCCACAGTCTTTGCATGTAGCCCCTCTGACTAGGATTACTTGAGTAGTAGCATTCCAACAGATCCATGTTTTCACCTCTCGCCCATTTCCGTCTTGTTCCAGTAGCCCACTTTTCATCAGGGTGCTCTGGTTCCCCAGCACCTGACGCAGACCTTGTTTGACCGGGCGACGTCTGAGCCGGCATGTCGTGCTTATTTGTGTCTCTCATGGTATGAGGTAGGCTATATAGCTCCAAGGGTCTTGCCTAAGGACCCACACTGACAGCTCAATGTCACCGTTGTAACTCTTTGCCCCAGCCCCCAGCCTGGCCTCGAATATATATATATATATATATATATATATATATATATATATATATATATATATATATATATATATATATATATATATTTATCACTCTCCGATGAAGGAACAAGACATGTGAAAGAGCCACGGCTGCATTTTGGCTATTTTAAAAAGAGAAAAAGCATCATGAGGTGTCATCAACAGCACAGAGCTGGGCAGAATGTAGACATTTAATGAGCGAATGTTTGCAATGGAACCTCTCCAGCCAACCGTGCCACATCACAGAGCACCTAGGTAGTCATTAGAGGGACAGATGGTGCTATGGCTGATTGGGCTCTCTGCTAGCCTATTTCACAGTGTTTCTTCTTATAATGCCCTCTGCAGAGGTAGACAGCAGTGTCTGAAATATTACAGATAAATCAAAAATAAAAAAAAATAAAAAAATCAATAATACAGTAAATAAAGGTCATTTTCTAAGAAAACCAAGCAATACTGATTGTTCTTGGACAAAACGCAAGGAAAGTAGATAGGATTTTATGTGGGTGTGAGCTCACAGGCAAAAGAAAAAGGTTGAAAATATCTGCTTCACAACCTGATCTCACCACATGAAATAAAATATCAAGCCTCCCGTACGCTGACAGACGTGGAGAAACATCTTACAGCAGGGTCATGTTTTACAACATCTATTCAGTTTTATTTTAAAACATTTTCAAAACATAACAAATGAGACGGAACGGACATCGCAGGAACTGTGAGAGCTTGATGGGGGAAAGATAACTTATAGATGGCTGTATGTTTGGAAACAAAACAGAGGGAAAAAAATAAATGTAAATAATGTCTTTCTATCCAAGGCATGGATAGAAAGACACTGTGTCATAATCAAGCGACCTTCTTGTTAAAGCTAAAGAAAAAAAAAAAAACTTCCTGCACTTTAACACAAGCAGAGAGTGAAATGAAGCTATATCTCTGAGCTAATTTCCAAGGAACTCTCTGAGTGTGTTTTAAAGGCAATTTGCATGAATGTGAGGCAAATAAAGCAGGACATTTCCTCATCTTTTTGTGCTTCCTTGTTATGAATCAACTTTTCAATAATGTAGTAAGCAGAGTGAGTCATTCATGCCAGACGCTCCATGTTTTTGAGAATCTGATGATGATTCACAGCAGGTTGTTTTTATGGGCGAAACCGCAGTGAATCTTTATGGTGGGTTTCCTGCTGCCAGTATTTAGTGATGCCCTTTTCTGTAATATCAGCTGCTGGCCCCATACAAGCACTTGAAGCACTGCAAAATTTTCCGGCCAGCAACTTGTGACTCGCACAGTTTGACAAAAGTGAAGGGCTTCTGGCTAGTAAAAGTTCTTTGTTCACTGTAGCCATAATCTCAAAGCTCTTTAATATTACTGTCTGTTCTGTTCTGCAGAGTCCGACCTCTCTCTGTTTTCTTCTCCATCATGTCTTATGCTACTCCTACCATAAAGACATTGTTTGATTAATTAATCCTTACAACAGAAATGTCTTTTCTGTGCTTAATAAGCACACATTTTTAATCCATTTAAGGGATTAATTTGTACTGTAGATAAAAATAATACTAAGAATGTTTTTGTTTCACCTTGATTTATTCCTTTTTTCTTTCATCAAGATATTGATGTGCCATCACTTATGCACGATAAATCTTCAAAGTTCTCTGACTTTTAGGCGAGCACAAAAACTTCTAAATCCATTCTTTGAACATTGGTTGCAATTACTGCTGCAAGAGACTGAGTTTTTTGTCCATTCTTCCTTACAAGATAGAGCAGGCTCGGTCTTACTGAACACAAATGTCAATTTTTAACTGTTGGCAATGATTCTTAGTTGCATTTAGGACCGAATAGCTAAACCATATACGTAGCATTGTAAGTCTTTCATTTCATTTAGAGACGTGACAGAGTCCTTCTCCCTCTTCCGTTTTGTACCCCCCGAGAGCTTTCTTTTCTGCCTCTCCATCTTGAGCTCCTTGTCATCAGATGACAACATGATTCAAATGAAAAATAATAACAATAAAAAAACAACAGGCCCAGCACATCCTCGAAGGGGCATGCACTGGAGCAACTTTAATGTGTGTGTGGGCGAGTGACAGGAGTGGAGGTAAAGGAGCGGAGGGCTGCCTAATCAGTGGTGTGCCTCATTGTTATTGATCACATCATTTAGAGACACAGGCATGTTTGTGTGTATTATTTCTAGATGACAGAAAATGTCATCTAGAAATAAGTTTCCCACCATCGCTTTAGCACCCACTTTAGTGCTAAGCCCTTATGCATTGCAGAAAGCGCATACCACTCTTAGCACGGCGCAGTGTTAGTTTTCAGCCTCACATAGGGTCTTGAATGAATGCCTGAAGGCTTAGTTATGGTCTCATTGGACCAAAACACTGTCTGTCACACATTTGCTGAGCTCCCTATATTAACTGTGGCTAAATGCTCATAGGACTTTGGAGTTTTGCTGTGTTTAAGCAAAACCTTAGGATGTTATCAGAGTATGAAGCCAAACTGTCCACATTGGTGCCATGTCAAAACTGCAGCTTAGGCATGCCCATGTCATGTAAAACCCCTTGTGATTTTTATCTGGGAAATGTGCTATATTAATACTATTTAGATACTACAGCAGGCAGGCAGAATAATAGTGATCGTCTAAATGCTCTTTCTGACTGCAGAAGCTGCCAGTTACGCCCTTGCTCTGGTTGATGCCAAAACAATCTTAGAAGGCAGCTGAAAAAAATTGAAAAAAAATCCCTGATTTCCACGTCAGTGAATACAGAATTATCACAGAATAAACAGGCTTATTTGCTTTGCTTCCAGTGAAATAGGTGTCTGCATTTCTTTCCAGCAGAGAGAAAACAAAACACTCAAATGGTCTGGTAGAAACCAGAAACCATAAAGGAGGTTTTATCTGGAGTGAAATGGGATTTAACTGAATAATGTGAGGAGGTCAGAAATGAGATAAAAAAATGTTTTACCTCTCATTTACTGATAGAATGACATTGTTTCAGACTACATAAAAAAATCCTACTTTCCTACAGAGATATGTAGCAGAATGGTGAGCAATTAATGAAAAATGTTGCAAGAACTGTAGAATTTATTGTGGTATGTGTGTTCCCACGAATTAAAAAAAAATAGTAGACAGTGTGCTTGTCTCAAATTAAAAATCAATCAATCAATCAATCAATCAATCAATCAATCAATCAATCAATCAATCAATCAATCCATCCATCCATCCATCCATCCATCCATCCATCCATCCATCCATCCATCCATCCATCCATCCATCCATCCATCCATCCATCCATCCATCCATCCATCCATCCATCCATCCATCCATCCATCCATCCATCCATCCATCCATCCATCCATTTTCTTTCACCCTTGTCCCTCAGTGGGGTCGGGAGGGTTGCTGGTGCCCATCTCCAGCTAACGTTCTGGGCGAGAGGCGGGTACAGCCTGGACAGGCAGGCAATCAATCAATCAATCAATCAATCAATCAATCAATCAATCAATCAATCAATCAATCAATCAATCAATCAATCAATCAATCAATCAATCAATCAATCAATCAATCAATCAATCAATCAATCAATCAATCAATCAATCCAATTTTATTTGTATAGCACATTTCAGCAGCAAGGCATTTCAAAGTGCTTTAAACATGTTCTTGTTGCAGAAAGTTTTAGAATATAAGGACACATTTGATGCAAACACCAACTTGACCAAGCAACTTGGCTCAATAACAACAACTGCCAAGATTATGTACCAGGGGGAAGTAAATGTATATTTTAGTTGGAGGTGGCGTAGGAAGTGTCAAAGTGCAGCTTGAACCTCTGGAGTGCTCAGAATAAATAAATATCAAATAAGCTTATTTGGACTATCTTGTTGTATGAGATGGGTTGAGGTCACATATCATTACATGAAATATGGAGCTGCTGAGTCTCCCTGAACTACCTCTGCCAAGTCCACTACAGGTAATAAGAGCAAGAAATGTGACCAAACTAAAGAAGTGACAAGAATGTTTAAGTAAAACTGTGCTTCAGGAAGCCACTGAACAACCATCTCTGCATTTCACGTACACCTGAATAAAACTATGAACATGAACTCTGCGGCGGTGCTGCAGTTTTGCCAATAAATGTGCAAACCATAACAATGTTTCCAGTCTTCTAGCAGTCTTTCAGAAAATATTACTGACAGCAGCAAAGCTTTCTTATTCTTTCATGGTTTGTGATCGAATGAATTGGTTTGTTATCAATCACTTCTATTTTCTCTTTTTCAATCTTAATGACAGCATAAACTATCTGAATAAAACTAATAAAAAATTTACATAATCTGCCTGATATCGCGTTTGCATAAAATGGCAATAATAGGTTTTCATACAAAAAGCCAGAGACTTTCTGAGCCCCTGGCAAACTCTCCCTGTTTCATTCAGTGTTGTACTGACGTTGCTAAATTTTGAGCCATGAGAAAAGCAAATATAATTGGTGAAGAATCTGCAGGAGAAGGTAGTTTAACTTTATAAACATAAATAATTTGTTACTAGCTTGTTTTTTGGAAGCACACAAAAGGATCTGATAACCTCACAGCACAGAAACAAAGCAGCAGTACAACTGCAGAATTTAAATGTGTAGTTATTATTTAATGTGAATGTACTGTATCCTTATGCTAAACACACATTTGACATTTGCCTTTAGTTCCTTTATATCAAGCCATATAAAACAAAAAATGCATATTGTACCCTTAATTAAGTAAGTAAAAAAGGAATAAAGATACAATTTAAGGTTAATTACCCCAAAATGAGTTGTATTAACAAACGTTGCTTGTTCTACAACAGCATTTCTTAATTTTTCAGCTTTTTTTTTTTTTTTTTTCAATTCAATTCAAATTCAAAAAGACTTTACTGATCCCAAAGCAAAATTAAATGTTGTTTTATTTTTGGTAAATTATGCTTTTTTTTTTTTACTGCAGCTATAATATCTTAATGCCATTTTGAAGTGTTCTGGCCCTCCTGTTATGAATATGTGTGGGGATGTTTAGATGGTGTATGGGTATAGAACTGAATTGTTCAGAATAGCTTCTATTTTGTTGGGAGATTTAATCCTTTCTTAATAACAACAATAGCCTGGCCATTGCCTTTTTGTGCAATTCCTCTCAATTCCTGGGCTTTCTACCTTTGAGTTTGATTGTCTCAGGTAGATTTTGTACCCGGTCCAATCAGTGAACAGAAGGAGAAGTTGTGAACGAAGCAGCTAACTGTTGCTATTAGATTTTAGCAAAGAAAAACAAAAAATGTGTTTGGTGCCAAAGTTGTAAATGAATCCCTATTGCACACGAGGTGCCTCGAGCTGTTCCCTTAAAAACATCTAGAGAGACCGGCTTTTCTCATCACATTGTTATGGCCTGATCATTAAGACGCTGCTGCATGCAGGCCCTAAATGGCTCAACGCTGTGTGCCAGACGTCATGAATGAACAACTAATTGTAACAGCAGCAGCAGACCGTTTTACAGAGGACAAATTGGCTTGTCATACAAACACCACACAAATTGCTCTGTGCTGGTTGAGTAGATACGTGATGAAAAATGACTAAATCTGCCTCAAAAGCAGTCGACTGTATGCATGACCTCTCTCTCAACGGAGGTGTGGCGCTAAATGTGAAGTTTGTTCTGGCTTTTAAGAAAAGGTCAAGTGATTTTAGCTTTCTGAAGCTGAAGGCTGAATGCACAATGTCGCATTCACACAAATACTCCCACACAGAATTGCTTTCAAAGTTCGTGGGTCAATCGTCCAGATGGGCAATGAACTGGAGAATGACCTGGATCATTTTAAGTCCAGCAGCAAAATGAACCACAAGCTTCCCTGCTCGATACGAAATGGCAGCCGAGCCACCGCCACTGCAGCTGCCTTATCGACCAATCATTAAGAGATCAGTTATCTAAAAAAAAATAGCATTCTACAAAAAAAAAGCACTTCTATGAAGCAGATGTTTTTGCTATGACGAATTTACTGATTTAAATAAAGATTTCACTCTGTAAGAAGGGGAAGGGATATGGAAAACTAAATGTAATCTTGTTGGCACCAAGCGAAGGTCTGCTTCATCCGGTCAAAATTCAGAGCAGCTGTCCAGAGAAAATTTCAGAGCACCTCAAGCTTCACTGATAAGATTTCACTTTACACTCAGACTTCCCAATTTCCCACACCGTGTTAAGTACTAATATCTGGTAGAATAACTATTGTATCACTGTACTAGAGTGACTTTGTCAAAATCCAATGGAATCTATAGCATTGAGGGTTTATAGTCTGTGGATAGTTTTCACTAGACCAACATTTTTTCTTTAAACTTTATATTTATTGGTCTTTTGTTAAATTTCATCTAACCAAGTAACTAAATTGTGGGTTCTCCTTATAAAAATTAACAGCAGTGAATATACAAAATATTTATTACAAATCACACTCTGTAATAAATCTATAAAACACACGAGTTTAAATACAAGGGTGAATTCTGGAAATAAAATGAGGTTTCAATCAAAATTTAAGAACACACTGAGATGTTCCCATACAGGAAAATTACTTAACTGTGCAAACTGCCAGACAAAATCAGCTTTTTCTTAATCTCAACAGATACCTTTCAATATCACCCTAATGCAGCCAGATATTAATGTAATCAATAGGCTATAAGAAGCTTTAGAATATATGTGCACATTTGACACAGGAAATAATTATGCCTCCATTTTACAAAGTTGCTCATTTCTGCACATCACTAATGCACTCCAAAGATTTGTCTGCTTCAGAAACATATGGTCACAGTTAATGTAAATAGCCCGAGCATGGCCCTGCTCCCCCTACAGGCTTCACCCCCGAAGCAAAATCAGCATTAATGATGAATCATTATGCATAAAAGTCTTGCATCGTGTCTCATTATCTAACAGGCGGCAGCAGCCCTGTCGACCCCAGCGACACCTACATCCCAGTCCTAATATAATCTTCCACTTTTTCAGACATAAACCTCCCAGCCTTTAAGTAGGCCACTCCAGTCTGATGCGTCCTGTTGACCACAGTTACATCTGTGACATCCTGCACTCCAAGTACACAACTGCATAAAGAGACGCACTGTGAATACAGATCGTGATGTCCTTCTGCACACCTGCACAAACACACACTGACCACCCTGCAATGTTTTTGTTCTTTTTTTTTTTTTTTCCATATGCACCCACTCGTTACACAGAACACAACGGACACAAGTTTCTTTTGCGGTAGCACTTTTGCTGCTCTAAAAGCACAGGTTCTCTTCGACTCACTGACCTCTTTCCTCTTCCTTCCAACAGTCTGTCATGAAATATACATTCGCATTCAATAAGTTGGGACTCTGAGTCAACACAAAGAGCAGAAGGAACAGGCTGCCTCCGCTGCCATTTCCAGACGTCAAAACTGACTTGATCTTGCCTTGAGCCTTTCTACAGCGTTTGTATTAACAAGCAAATTTAGGTAGGGTGGGGCTGAAATACTCCCCAGTTTTACCTGTTCCTGGCTTACCTGTTATATACAAATCTCACTCAGTAATAAATCCATAAATATAGACTTATTACTTATATATATTGCTCATAGTTAGATGAACATCTTTGTTTACTCAAAAGTCTCAATGCAACATAGAAACTGAGCCACAGAGCAAACAGTAAGAGCTTTTCACATACATTCTGCACTTTAACCTTTAAATAATGCACATTTTCCTAATAAAAGCAGCAGTCTGAAAGTTGAATAAGTTGTGCTGCAATTGAACTTTCTTCAAAAGATCCTTTGAAAAATGTTAGCTGTCAAATTTGTCAAGGTCTTTCAATCATCTTTCAACAACAATGATGCCATTTCAAATAAATACATGGAATTAATATCGCTTCCTTAAAACATTCACACAAAATGTTGCAAGTGAAAAAGTTACTTCCAGTGTTTCTATTAACATCACTTTGAGACACTGTTTTTATATTATTTATATATCATTCCCAGCAATGTCAGATTTTAATTTTACTCGTTTGACAGCCCTAATTATAACACAATATAAAGATTAAGAAAGTTAATTTTACATAATACTTCCCCCAAATAAAATTCTTCTCCCAAGTTTAGTTATCAAGGCATAGGAGAGCAAAATTCCTAACTCAAAGGAAAATAAAGTGAAAAAAAAAATATATTTGTAATTGAGCTGTGGCTCATCAATGTTCTCACCCCTCTAATACTACTCTGGTCAACAGGAGCTGCAGATACTTTGCTCTAAAGTCAAAAGTAGATACAAAGTGAAATTATATGCAGCCCATGAGCCAGTTTGGCCTGGAGGCCTAGACTGCTAAGTAGTTTGCAAACAGAAAGAAAATTACCCTAAAGCAACATTTCTCACCAAGGACAAACAAGCAAAAAGTAAAAAAAACTCTAAATGTAAATCTGCAGAACCAACAGCTGTTTCCAAACACTGTTTCAAACTCAGCAAAAAAAAAAAAAAAAAAAAAAAAAAGTCATCAGGATGCCATCATCAAGCATCATGCCAGATGAGTCACTGCTATTATCCCAATGCTATTATTCAAAGCCTTGCAAATATAAATCCACTCTCTATTTTCTATAGCTTCCCAGAGTCAACCTACAAAAGCAGTAAAAAAAAAAGAAAGCATACAAATCTCCTCCATATTAAGAATCTGCATGTTTCTTTGTTTATATAACACATTAAAATAGATCCAGGGTTATCTGATCAGACAGGACAGCGCAAACTACAGATTTGAACAAGATGAGGAGCTGTGGGTTAATTAGAAAGAGTCTGGCAACTACCTGGATGTGATGTTCCAGCTCCTCCCCAGCCAAACATTCAGCATGTCAAAACATCCTTCGGCAAAAAAACCAAACCCCGTTTGCCTGCCCATCTGTGAAATGCAGTGTGAACATGTGCATGACTGTATCTCACAATGTAAAGGCACTTGTCTGTGTGAGTGGGCAGTAAGACAAGAGAAGCAACACTATAGGAACAAGAAAGTCTAATTTACCATCTATAGTACGGACAGATAACCTATTCAAATTCATGTTGAAGCTGCCTGTAAAGCATCTGGCTAGAGTTTTAGCAAGAATTTATAATGTGCGCTGAGAAGATTCATGTGTAGCTGATTGTTTTTTATTTTTTTAAAAAGTATGTAGAGTGAAAACATGTCGGATTTAAATTACAGAAATATTTGTGTTCCCTGTTGGTGTCAATGCCTGCGAACAAAGCATATGAGAGTGCAGAGCCAACACTAAAGAGCAACGGCATTAAAAACTGGATTACAGGTATTAAAGATACCTTTTTATTTCAAGTGAATTGCTTTAAAGTTGTTCATGCTTTTCTTCGTACATACGCGTTTAGAATAAAAAAGCAGAATTTGAAAGCTTTGGTTTATGTCTCTGGGCTGCAAAGATAGGATCACATAGAACTCATAAAACTTTTATGCAGCTTTTGCTTTTCTCCTTTTTGGGTTTATCACATGAGAAATCCTGTACAGCCTTTGGTAAAACACTGCAGTCACTGTGAGTTTGGAAGAGGTGGAGAGATGTAAACGTCTTAATCTGTGTCGATAAAAAGTAATTCAGGTTCAGATGTTTTTGCTACTGGAATGGAAAAATAACTAGTACCAATTCATATCTCCAAAAGCACGTGGAGATGCCTAAGTTGGCACAAGAGTCTGTTAGCTTGTTTCTTTACCAGTGAGGTGTATACACTGAAGTCAGAGTAAGAAAAGGCATGAATGAAAGGATTTAAGTAAAATACTTTTGTCAAATATGGCATTTCTGTGTATCACCCAAGCTGTGAACCACTGGAAGAAAGTTAAACTCTCAGCTGCTAACAGAAAGGATGATCAGAGTTAAGTTGTAAGAGCTGGCTCTTTATTAAACCTGCTAGTTTTAAAAAAGTTACCAGTTTAGGGAAGTCTCATATTTAAGTTGAAGTTCTGTTTTTCTGTTTTTTTTTGTGAGGGAAAATGCACAAATATGGCCTTTTTTAATGCCAGCTGCCAGACCTGCCTCTAATTTAGATGAAGAGGCTGTGGCTTATGTTTTTTTAGGGGTGGGGAGGGCAGTAAACAGGAATTTTATTTAAAGTAAATATATAAATAAACATTTATGTAACTGGTTAAGTTGACACAATTGCTGTCAAACATCTATGGGCTAAGTAGCCAGATAATTAAGTGTCAAATGTCAACAATGAACACCAAAATATTCAGTAAAACACCACTACTACATGTAAATTATGGACCTGACGAGGTGCTGATAAGCCTTATAAATTATTCTAATGGCATGGACACAGAAAGTGACAACATGAAACTCAGTGACATTTGAGTTAAATGTGACAGTTTTGCAACATGAATCAAGATGGCAGGACCCCCACCTGCTGGCTTAAAGAACCCAAATAAAGCAACAGAACTCAATTCTGAAAAGAAAAAAAACCAAAGACAAACAAATATGTCCAAATAAAAACTGCACTTGACCTTCTCCAAGTGCAGTTTTGTATCTGTAATACAAACACAATTATTTTGGAGGTTGATGAAGAGAGATTCTGAAATATCTATAAAAACTCTGTCCTGATATCCAGCTGATTTCTCCCTACAACAGACCTCTTTTCTCAGCAAGTCATGCCTCTGGCTGCATCGCTGGCTCTCTTGGGTCACTACACTGCATTACTGCATGTTGTAAGCTGTTTTTGGGGCACTGTGATACCCCAAGCCGGTCTGCTAGCTGTGCTAACTGCTAAAACTAGATGCTAGTTTGTCAATAATCTTTTAAAAGAGTAAAATCCTATTTTGAAGGACTCATCTCTTCCTTACGCAATATGAAAAAGCAATGGATACTCATTGAAGGATAACATAAGATACTTCCAATGCTGTCTTCTTAGATTGTAGCTGATGAATAGAAATCAGCACTAGATAAAATATGTATCAGAATTAAATAATTTAAAAAATGGCCGCCAAACTCTGATTGGTGTGTGTGTATCAATAGCAGGCATGATTTCCACAGTTTTCAATCACACAAAAGTTGACATTTTGCAAAAGCCTAACTACTAACTAGCTGCTAACAGATTGACTTGAAGAGGACACAGCCATAATGTAATGGCAACACCCAATAGGAGTCAACTATAGTCTGTAAATAACCTCTGCAACTTTCTAATCAAGCCTGGATCTATAAACCTTTCAAATGAAATGATTTACAATCATTTCATGTACAATCAGCTGAGGTTTTCAGTTGGTTTTTTTTCCTTCCTGGATATCATTAGTGTGAAATCAAATTTAGTCACCCAAAACTTGTGATCTGAGTCAGTCCTTAACTTGAAGTAACAATAATACTGAAGAAAACAGTTGAACACATTCAGCAGCACTTGATATACAGTTGATCCATCCATCATTTATTTTTTATATAGGCAATCACTTTCAGTTTTTACTTCTGCAAATATAACCTCTTCTTTCATCGACATAACTGACTCCAAAAATAAATGCATTACATTTTTATGTATGAGAGGTCCAAAAAAATTGATAACAAACTCTGACTCAACAAAGTAAATTTAAAGTACATTCGTCATAGGATTGGATTACTGCCAGGAGGGATAACATGCAGAAGCTAACTACTTCCCATTAATCAGATGCCAGTACTTCAAGTTCAGAGAAATGTGGATTTATGTTGGGAATGAAAAATGATGCTGCTGGCTTGTGTACCTAAGACAAAGCACATATCCACCTCGGGACTCATGTGCTGCAGAAATAAATACTTGGAATCCAAATTAAAATACAATTAGATGAGACAATATGCATATGTACTTACATTGTAGTTTTCATGCACACTACTTCCTTCTACCCATGGCTTTATGTTGTTTGGGTAAGGGAAACTAAACATTCTTACATGAAAAAATGGGCAGATATTTCTTTCAACATGCCAATTTGGAAGAGCATCCCTGCAAACCTGAAGGTAAATATGATGTTTCTGTAGAATAAGTCAGAATGATAAATGATGCTTCTCTTCATGCTATCTCAACAGAAATGATGTAGAGTGTTATTATCCAAACTGAAACTACTTAAGGACGAGAAGCAAAATGTGCTTCTGAAGTCATATGGGATTTTCTCTCATTGTAAGTTCATAATTAAATGTGCTAGTGAAATGAATCCTTCAAAATCATTAAACCTAGGTATAGCTCTATATATTTCAAAATACAGGAGACTTAATTGTGGTTCTTTTAAATTAAAAAGTGAATCATGTCCCGCTGAGAAAAGAGAAAACTGGATTGTTTGGTGCATACCTGCAGTTCTGTTTCCATCTCAACCTGAGTCGAAGCAGAGAAACATCAAAAGTCATTTTATGTTCTGTCCACATTCAGTTTGAGTTGAGTGATTCTCAAACTTCCTCAGCTGAAATCAGGACCTACAAACTGACACTTTTCTCATGGTCTATTTTTCTCTTTATAAGCCCATTCATTTAGATTCATGAATTGCTTCGCTGGACATTTTTGATGTAGAATATAGTTTGTTGTGAAATCTAGTATTACTGAGGTGTTAAGTCAAGCATGGAACAGAACAAGACTGACAAAGATGAACTGAATTGAATGCATTGCTCAACATAAATCAACTAAATCCTCTGCTTACCTGATAAGGGGACACAGAGTAACAAGTCTATTAGGGAAACTTAAAGCATTTCTTTCCTTAGCAACACTCACCAGTTCATTTTGGTGGATCTTCTCTGAACGGAAGCGAACAGGAAGCCATATGATCAAATGTCTGACTTACATAAACTGATTCCTTTCAATCCAGAAGAGCAGTAGCTCTACCCTGAGCTCTCCTCAAACAGTGGAGCTCTTCATCTAATTCCCAGCCATTCTACAGCAACCAAATGTTGATTGCACAATGCTTAGCAACAGATTTCATCCCATCATAGTACCAGTCTTAAATTCATCAAACTGCTTGGAGCGACCCGTTCTATCCCAAATGTCTGCATGCCAATGTACTTGATTTTATCCACTTTATGTATAAAAGTAATTTAAACTGGTATGAATTAAATTATTTCAAGGGGTGACAAAATATTTTCGAATGTTCCATTAACCACAAGAAAGGTTTTAATAAGGTGAAAAAGTGTGCAGTAGAAGAACCTTTTAACAATCTTGCTTTAACCAGTCAATCTATAAACATTTTTGTTATAAAGTGTCCTGATAGCTTTGCATCATGTCAGATGCTTGACCTGTCACACTTCAGTGGATCCATTATTTCTAAAAACAGTGCATTTCAATCACATTCCCCTATATGCCACAGCCAACAGCATCAATCCTAGCTGTCTAGGTCAGGAAACAGACCATCAGTCGAAAGCTAGATCAATGCATGTCGTGTCTCTGTTTGTACCAGTAGCGAAAAAAAAAAAAAAAAAAACAGTCCTCCAGAAAAGAGTGAAACTTTCAATAAATTTTGACAAGATAGATTTAAAAACAGAGGGTCAGTGTATTGGGGAGAAAGCCACAATGCCTCAAGCTACCCTGCCCCTCTCATGTCTCGCTGAAGCAGCAACAGCAACCTCCCAGCATCTCTTGCACAGAGTGAAGTGTTTGCTGACATTTTCAGAAATGAGGAGGTCAGTAAAAGTTCATTTTCAGGTACTTTTTACATTGGTGAATTATTAAACAGTTATTCTGGCTTTTCCCCTGTCTCTTAACCTCTTTTGGGACAAACAAAGCAAGTCTTATCTAACACCACGGGAAGTGGAATCTTCTATTTGTCTGTTTCTATTGTTGTTTTTTCATAGCTGCTTTAAGCTAGCTTATTGGTAATTCACCAGCTTTCAGTGGATTCCTCCGACATGCTGCTCAGCACTGTCAAACAAAGTCACGTCATGCAGATATAAGCTTGAAGTGACAAGCAGTGATGAGTGAAATTGAACTGCAGGATAATTACTGTAGTAGATCCGTCTTACTTACTGTCTATAATTTCGTCTTGTCAGTTTTACTGACGTTCTTAAATGAGGGACAGTAGAGAAAATATTCAAGGAGCAACATAAATGCAGCAAAAACATACCTAGTCATATTTAAAGGCACTGAAGTGTTGCTGACATGTAGTATGAAACATATCTGTTTACTGACTGTGGCACATAGGAAATGGAGGGTGGGTGCAGCAATGTGCAAATCAGAGATTAAATAAAGCTTTTCTAGCAACTTTTTTTTGTTTTATCTCTCAGTCAAAATGATGGGTGACACATTTGCCTAAATTCTTTTTACTTGTGTTTAGTCTTTGCCTGGAAAACTAAAAAAAAAAAGTCAAATAAAATCGGTAAAGATTATTGTTTTTAGTCATCTATGAGGGGAAACTGGAATTAAACTGCAGTTGAGCACTGACACTTGGTTGACCTTCTCCTTCCAAAAATAAACACTAAACCTCAAAGGCACCTTTCCAGTTTTGTCATTCCATTCTGCTTTTTAAATATCAACCTCAATGAAAGATGATACTGTTGTTTATTTCTAAATAACAATTTGGGTGATACAGCTAAACCTATCAGTTGTCTGGACTTGATCAACTGAGTAGTTGATGTTATGGAACATAGAAATGGGCTTTTAATTTGTCTTTCATCAACAATCAAGATAAGTTGATAAAACATATTTGACGTTCATATTATTTGTAATGGATAATGTAGTTTTATTGTTGACAAAACAAACAAAACAGCAAACAGGCACAATGAATGTTAGTAAATAACAGAGACCATGACTGCGGTCCCAAAAGTCTCCAAACCACAGACTTTGGGATTCAAGTTATACGCAACCAATTATGATTATGATCCAACAAATGACAACGATGCTCTAATGCCGTTAGAGCAGCAGAGTTGAGTTTGTGGGGTGAAGAGTTTGCCAAAATTAGCTCCATCAGTGCAAAGCTTATTGTTTAACTTTTGCAAGTTCTCTTTAATATGTAAAGTATTTTCAAATTTGAATTGAATTTGAAACACATTTATTTGCTTTTGACTTTTGTTTGGTGCTGTTTATTGGATCGGATAATTGAGTTTGAAGAAAACAACACATAATGGCCATTTAGCAATTTAAAAAACACGAGCCCTAATGGAGCACAGAGAAACTGCACACAGCCTGAACAGGCAGGCGCCCCCTTCTCTTCCTGATCACCAGCTCGGTTATGCTGTGTTGTGGGACATAATCCATTTTTGGAACAAGAATTTGTTGTCAATCTTTTAGTGTTGATCAGCTCAAACAGCTGATCCCACAAGACTCAAGAGGACTACATTCCCAAATTTTGGAGACATAAACTCTGCTCTGCAAGTGCAACCTCTAATAACTTTAAGAATAGAGTTTGGCCTATTCAAAATTAAATTAAAGTGGTACTGACACTGCTTGCAGAATTATCTTAACATCCATTTGCATTGAGAAATTTTCAATTGATAAGCCTTTTTTTTCTAGTGAGGATTGGAAGATGCCGTCCCACATCATGACATTTTTTCAGAGATCCAGTGTTGCTGCTCCACTCACAACTTGCTTTCTCTCATAAATTTGGCACCATTCAAGTGAATTAAATAGGCTTTTCAATATTTTATAGGATTATTTGCCAAGAGCCATTGTTAAAAAAAATCTACAATCACAAAAGGCCCTATTTTTTTCACCAAATTTAGAAAGAATTAGCAAAGTCATAGATTGCAAATGATCACAAGTAGGGATTTAATGAAGTATTTGAAAGAACTTGCAATACAATGACAAAATGGCCTGGAGAGTTATTTTAAAAATGTCTCTTGATACATTGTTGCATTTCACACAAATATTGTTTTTGCACACTTTGGCATAATGCTATCTTGTAGCAAATGCATCTTCTCTATCCTATTATTTCTCTCTATGTTGTGATTAAGGCATGTAATCTAACACAGAATCATCACCTGTGTCAAAGTGACTTTAAAAATAGTAATGTTCTCTTTAATATTGTTATTCTAAATGCAAACAAAGATACTTGCAGTTACAAACAAAGATACTTGCAAACCTAAAGTACTTTGTGCTCTGATCATTCAGGAAATGTATATTGATTCCCCATTTACTTCACATTGTGCCCATCTCTATTTTGAAATTCATAGCATACATTATATTGTGCTTCCTGTTGAAACCTGAATTAATCGACATTTTTCGAATGGGATAAATATTATGGATAATCTATTTTCATTATGATTTACAGAAACTTAATGCATGTTTAATGAAATGTTCTGAATGTCTTTGAGGATAACACGATTTATGTGCAACAGTGTTATAGAGAGATGAGATGACATCTTTTAATAGAACATTAATTTCAGGATTAAGAAATTTTACAATTGATTTGGAAAAAAAAACAAAACTTGTGAGCAACTTTCATATATAGGTATAAGAAATGACGACATTCTTAACACTCAAAAGGCATAAACACTGTGGTCATAACAAACACAACAACACACCCTTTATCCATGTAACCTGAAACATAACCTGTCAACAAAGCAATTAAGACGGTCGTCTTCTTGAAAACCAATTACTGCACAGACCGAAGGATTATAATCTTTGGGCACACGGACGCAGAGTAATTAACCTTTATCTTTCAACCTGTCCCTGCTGTCAGACATCATTGTTGATGTGACACTCAAAGAAAATGATGACCTGCAGCAAATGGAAACATGTAAAAGCACTTAGTCAGCTTTGCCTTACATTTACCCTTAAAAGAAACCAACATCGATTCTAGGTCAGTACGTGCACCGTTATCCACTCTATTTCATCCTCAGACATTGTTTACACAGCTTGTTTAGAATAAATCTTTTTCAATGAGAGATTCAACTTCCTCCTCTGGAAGCTTGTGTGTAGAGTAAAGCTCGTGGATTTTTATGTCCTGCGGTGTATCGCACAGTGTGACCATATAACCTGAGAGAGAAAAAAGAAACCTGGCTAATGAGAAAGCTGTGGCAGGTGAACACCATTCACTTCCCACCCTAAAGTCCTGTGGATGCGCTTATTATAGATAAGCAGAGCCTTTATAAGTAGCTGCTTGAAATCACCCACCAGAGAGGGGTTGCTGTGCTATGGCTATCACTGTAACACACTAAAGACACTGCAAAGCAACTTTATATTAATTTATCTTCTGTCTAATTGTTTTTGCACCTCAAAAGAAAGTGCCAGATTTCTTTCCTCAGCTAAGAAATGTCCTTTTTACCTGAAATCAAATTTCAATTAGTCTTTTCTCTATTCTTAAAAAAGACACCAGGGATAGAGTGTGTAAATAGAAAGCATGAATGCGTCTGTGTTGATAGGCTTTTGTGTCTGTCATGCATGCTTGTTTTTGCTCCTAAATGTTTTCCTTCATGCTCTTTTCATGATTGTGTTTTTTACCTAAATTTAAGTGCACTGTATAATTGGCTAATCTCTTTAATTAGGAAGGTTCCCTACTAAATGAATTGACCAACAATACATGTCTGCTGGCATAAGAGGCATTAATATTCTCTAAAAGAACAATCAGTGCTCCTAGTTATCAGAACTTATAGAACAGGAAACCCTAGATCACCCTTAAGGATGATCTATCTTTAATCACAGCATTATTATTCAAAGTGGCACTTTTATGATAGCACTACTTGAGTTGCACATAAAAAGATACAAGGTTTGCAATCTACATTTTACACTTAAAAATTCATTTATTTCACAGTAATAAATTCATAGTAAAACGGAAGGACAGCCCATCTAGATTCTTGTATTTTTTCGTATGTGTGAAGGGTTTTGGAGTTTACTTTCTGTCGAGTTTAATTTCATGCTTGTGTAATAAATAATAACATGGTTGAGTGTACTGGTTATAGTTTTCTACACTTAAGAGTGAAATCTAAATAACCTCAGAACCTGGTACAAACTAGATTATTTTTGTTAAAACCTTAAAACGGAGTTTACTCTCTCAATGTATCAATGTATAAAGACTGGATGAGTTTATTAACTAAATTAGTTTTCTGTTAAATATTTTTCATTTGTTATTTGAGTGTAGCAGAGTCACATAACATTTAAGCACTTTGTACAAGCCTCGGAGCAACAAAAGAAACTTTTCCTCTTTTCTCACATTTTTCTTCACTCATCAGTTATTGGAAGAATATTGAAATGTCTTTTAATGTCTTTGCTATACTTGAAAATGATTTATGTGAGGAAATAACATCAACCTGTACTGCAGACAGATCTTATCTGTTTGTCCTTTCAAGGGGATTAAATGTAGCCTCCTCAAGTTTTCTTAAACATATGAATGTTTTTACATCCTAATGTCCTGAATATGTAAATGAACAATTATTTGATCTGTCAAAGCTGTTTTTTTTTTCCTGCAGCCTGCAGTAAGTAACTTGGCTGCAGAAATTACTTTTCGCTTCTCCTCAGGCTGGTCAGGCAATTTTGCACCACAACAGCTGTAAAGCTATATTTATGAAAAAAAAAAAAATTCTTTTTTACAAAAAGCTTGTTTTTGCCAGGAGTAAAAAGCAATTCTATTTTTCCTCTGTACCGACCTGTTTTGTTTGCTTTTAGCTTAAAATATCTCACTTCCCTTTCAACGTACCATCTCAGAGGAGGCAGTGAATACAATTTTACTATTTTTGTTATGTATGTTAGAAGAAGAGGCGGCGTCACACATTTGTCTGAGATAGAAGTTATTGTAAAATGGGATAACATTTTAAAACAAAGACACAAAATTATAACAATTCTAGCATTCAGATTGTCGTTGCTAGCATTGCTAAAATAGCAGTAAAGTACGAGGGGTTGTCTATAATTTAACACGTACACAAAACATTGAAACTGCTCTTTACTGGGACCAATCTCCACATATGTGGCACCCTGCAGTTTGCAATCTCAGCACGTTGCACATATGACCCAAACCATATGACCATCCTAATAATTTGAAGATACGTCCAATTCTTGTTCAGGGAGCACCTCTTGTCAGGAGCCTCACAGAAGAAAGACAGAACACAGACTCGCTGAACAAACTGAACTCATGGTGATCTAATACCAGAATGTAAGTATGCTAAAACATTATTTATGGAATCCTCTAGATATATTGCTATCTGATGTGCAGTCAGACACCACAAGGGTCTCCGTGTTTATGGGTCTCCAACACCAGACCTTGAGAGCCCATGTCCTGCAAACTTTTGGATTCACCTGTGCTCCAACATGACTAAATCATATGCTTCAATTACCTCCCAATGTCTACCAGTTCTACAGAGGCCAGGTAATGAGTTGTTTTATTTTGATGTAGGTGTGATGGTGCAGGGATTCATTGGCAGGATGCCAGCTCTTCAGGACTGTAGCTGGAGATTCCTCATCTAGACAACGCAAAGAAAAATAGATTTTCTTTTTAAGTAGTTTCACAACATCTCTTTTGTCTATCTCTGCTGCTTCTGACTTCATTTCAGTTCTACTGAAAACAACTAATTTTGAATGTTCAGTCAGTGCCAGCATTTACACCGAAGAGTGTTTTTAGTGAAATCTGGTAGGGCCTGCCTAATACAGAGTAAAAATAAGAGATTTTTGAGTTTTTGATGAAGCTAACATTGCAGTGAAAAGCTCTTTTGGATGTGCATTTATAATGGTTTCCATGTTCACATCTCATCATTTTTGGAGATGTGACGTTTTGCATGTATGCATGGTGACTACAAGAAGAGCGGGTTGTGAGGTTAATCCTTAATGTCTTTTATGCACTAGTCTCTTTCATGAGCTGCATATGGGTCTATACTGTTAAATATGTGAAAATATGAGTTCACTTTGAAATGGTGGTGTGATCAGCGGATTTTCTTATATCAAGGCATAAATATTTGCAAAAGTTTGAGACCAGCATAGCCTCTTTCTGGGTGTGATTCTAATATGTTTTTCAAGGCAAAAAACATATTATTCCCAATCTTACTTTTTTGCACCTCTACAAATTTTGAGATGTTACTGGTTGTTTGAAACAATCTTAATCTATAGATCATTAATATATTTTTCATTTGTTATCTCTACTATTTCTAATTGTGACATCTTTCATAACTCCATCATCATATGATGTATTTTTGATAAGTGCTGGTTTGGTCAAATAAAATTGTTGTGAGAAGAATAATTACTGGAGCAAAAGCAAGTGTTACTTAACTCACTTGCAGAAGTATTTCTCTTTAAGTCAAAGTGCAGGAGGTTTTTTTTTCAGTTGTTCAAGATACAGTTCGCTATTGCTTACAATGCTTATGCTGCAATAAAGAACAGATATTTTAAACCAAGAAGGAATTGGTGTGCTTTGCAGAACTATTCAAACTACTCCACCTTTCCACATAACAAAGATAAACCTGAATGTATTTTACTGGAATTTTAACTGATTGACCAGCACCAAGTAGTACATAACTGTGAAGAGGAAGGCAAATGATAAATTGTTTTTAAATATTTTTGCAAATAAAAATTTGGAATGCTTGCTGTGCATTTATATTCGGCCCTTTTGTCCGTACTTTGTGGGACCACATTTTACTGGAACTGCAGCTGCAAGCCTTTCAGTGTATGTTTTGCACATCTATATAAATACTTTATTTTCCTTTTACTTTCCCAGTGGTGTGTTCTGCTTTGTGCTGGACTATCACTTAAACCTGAGTAAAATAAATTGAAGTGTGTAACTGTGATGTGAAAAAAATAATGTGAAAATTTTTCATAGGCGTAGATAATCTTGCAACGCATAGTTTTGCAACGTATATTAACAGGTGCAACATAAGGGGTTGAAGAAAGATTGACCTTTAACGGGTGATACTAATTAGTTATAATCAACACGATGCATCATATTGTTTTGAGATAATGATCTAGGTTTATTGTATCAGTCTCTTTCACATAAAAAATAAAAAAATAAATGCATATCTTCGCTGTCTACATAAGTCGTACAGATAAGCCTCAATAAAACATGTGGCCTGTTAATAAAAAAATGAGAAATATGTCTGAATGGCTAAATTGCATCTTTTAATGAACTGACTGATGAAGCCATTATTGTCTCAACCTCATATGTGAAAATTACTTGAGACTGTTTTAGGGTGATTTTAAATAAAAGGACATATCTAGGGAGACACAGGCTCCCGGTAGCAACATAATGGTTATTTTCTCCATGAGAAAACACTGATTTCTTCTCATTATTATTATTTTTTTTTCTCGCAAGACGTCTTCTGTAAACATGTGCAGACAATCAGATTCATTATTTCATACCATCCATTCTTCCATCAACACAAAATGATGTGTGATTAACTCAGACACATTCATAACTGCATATTGCATTACTTCTCTCTCATGCACATTAATTAAAACAAATTTAATGGTGCAGAAACTAAAACGTTCATTTGCATCAAATGTGTTCATGCTGGAAAAACTTTGAAGTAATAGTATACCAAAAAAAATTGTGAGGCAATGTAGAGAATGCTGTGACAGAGGAATGCACTTACATATAACAGGGAATAAACTCAACCTTCACATATTGCTAGGCAACAAATTGCTTCCCACCTGTGTACAAAAGATGCTTTTCTGAGGAACACAGAAACTGAAGAAAGGTATTTCAGAATACATCTCAAAAGTCAGCTTGATCCCTTCAAGGCCACTTTGTAGTTACAATATCACTAGATGTATTTTTTAAAAATGTTCTTTACTACCAGAAAACAATTTCTTACCTCACAACACAAAAAACCCATCCAAAACTGTTGAAACATAAATGACTTTCTCAGCTTTGTCCGTAGTCCAAATACTGTTAAAAGATTCTGAATTTCCACTGGGACAACCTAGATTTGCCGTTGATTCTAGATACTGTAAACCACGTAGTGAATAAGAGACTGCAAGCTTAGGCTGCATTTCTTTTCATTTGGAATGGAGGCGCCGAGATAAAGCTCTTGAATTAGAATTAAGATTTAATGTTTGGGGATACTCCTCCCTATTTTTATTTATCTATTTCAATAACACCCAGGGCAAAATGGTTTGAATACTGAAAAAAATATAGCTGTTTGCGCTGCACAAATTGTGTGGGGAACATACCATCTGCTGAAAGCTGGGGGCAATTTTGGTGGAAAGGAAGAAAAATGGAAAAAAAAAGCAACGTCCTCAGAGATGTCTCAGAAGCTAGAATTAAAAATGAATAATAAAATAATGTAAATAGTTATTAAAATCCGGCTGTCGCTTTTTTGAAAAAGCAGTACACAGATCTTACCACAGTAAACATTACAGCAGATACTGCTTCACATGCAGAAGATAATAAATTAAAATCTGATTAATTTACCGATGTCCCATTTGGGTTTGTAACGGTGAGTTTGTTTGAGTGGGGAGAGGGAAGGTGTGAGTTTTTCTTTTCTTCTTTTTTCTAAAGTTATTACAAGTTAATCAACGAAACACATGTGTGTGATTACACATTTTATAATCTGACAGAATGAATGAATCAGTTAAATAGATGATTTTACTGTTTGTGACAATCGACAGTATCGCCTACTGATTTAAAAACACCATTCTGACAATCCAACAGTGTGGACTGTCAGAAGAGCTTGCTTGGTTGATTAAGATATTATTTTTAGAAGTAACATCATTTTCTCTTGCCCTCAAACCAGTTTTCCACACCTGCTTTGTTTGCGACTGTAGAGAGAACTTCAATGGATCAGATTAAAGATGAACATTTTCCCAACTGACATACTTGATGAGCATGTTTGAATCTGCACATACGTATCTACTTAGTTAGTCCAGTGCAAATATAAAGCAAATAGTAAGATCAAAACTGCTAAAAGGACATGTCTATGTCTCAATGCCTGACCTCTACTGGAAACATCCATCTATCATCCATCGAGCAAGATGGAGGGACTAGAGACTATCTCCAGCAGTCCATTAGACAGATCCACTCTACAACTCCAGCATCCAAACAACCATTAACAACCCTCTCAGTGCATTATTAAAACCTCAAGCACAAATAATATAAAACAATGTATTTCATATTTGTTAAATCTAGATGTAACTAATTTACAATTTCAACAAGTTATAAAAAAAAGCAAAAAAAGTAACCGGAACGAAATAGGTGTAGTGTTGTAACTTCCCTTTTTCTAAACTTGAAGGTCACATCCTATATAGAATTTGTCCACAGTGATTTTTTTCCACAGCAATAAAATATGCTTTCGCTGGAGAGTCACTGGGGAAATCAAGTCACACTGCAAAAGGACCCTGTTCACAATCATTCTTCAAATAAGGTGCCTTTAAACCACTCATAGAATGGACTTGGTACTAAATACTTTCCTGCAAAACACAGCTTCACTATTTGTCACTAAGAAACAGATAAAACAGAAAGGAAATTGTAAAATCTATTCATTTAATCCTGCATAAATGTCATGAATGTTGGTTACATGATCTGTCAATCTCAATCTCATGATTCTCATGTAAAAGCTGGAGGATTTTGCAGTTGTTTGTGGCAAGACTACAACAAATAATAGAAAACACACACACACACACACACACACACACACATACATACATACATACATACATATATATATATATATATATATATATATATATATATATATATATATATATATTCTACAAATAAAATATCTGCGACGATAAAGGAAAACTCTTTGTGTGCTTAAGAGTTCACCTAAAAAATGCAGACCAAAGTAAAAAGCAATTACAGTAGCAGCGTAAGAGCATCTGAATTATTAAAGAGAGAAACGCAGACATTAAGACACAATAACAAATCAATGAAAAACAGGAGAATGCCATGATGATTATGGGTTAAATATGAAACGTAGTGGACAGAGTTAAACACTGATAGTTTGGGAACAAAATGCAGATCTAAATGTGTAAATAAAAGAAGCAGCCAGTTCCATAAATATGGTACATAAGTGGGTGCTAACAGCAGGAGGTAAGCTGGATACCATAATCACTTGGCATCCTCAAGTCAGAGGAAAAATAAAGTCATTCCCCATAATTTTAGGTGAACAGCATGTAAAAGCCTGTCGTTCACCTTTATGAGATAATTATGAGATAAAACTCACATTAACAAGATAACACCTGGTTTTCATTGAAAACAAAAACAACGTTTGTAGAAGAGACAGAATGCACTTTAGCATGTTTTAATTTTCTTTTTTTAGATCACATTTTGTTTTCAATGCAAGTGCTGGACGGCAGTGGGCTGGACAACAGAAATGGAACCTAAATGCTCCTAAAGTAAAGGTAAGATGTTTCTGATAGGTCAGAGGCCTTCTTTCTTTTAAATCTGAATAGCTCTATTGTAATATTTATGAAAATTTTGTTGTTCTGTCCAGATCTCAGGTGCCAAGTATTATTGCACAAGGCAGAAATGAGGATTATTTTGCTTTCTTTATCCCTAAAAAAAATCTATTGGGATAGGAATTTGCCATCATTACTTGATGTCTGCAAGCTCCAAAAACTATATAAGAAGTGGATTAATTAGTTTTTCCATCTCAAACTATTTTCCGTCTGCTGGGCACGCTTTAGTTGATTAAATTCTACTTTGTTTCAGGATGTCTTTTAAAGCAGGTACCATGTCCAGGTTTAGCTGCTCCTTCAACTGATGTTTTAAAGTAGCTGAAAAGATATAGGCTGAGTTAAAAGTATTGATATAACATGTTATTTCCATGTCAAGCATCCCTAGCAAAAGATATAATTCAGTCAGTATTTATATACAGGGTAATCATTTATTAGGTTAATAAAATGTGATGTATCTCATACCTGCTAACAACACTTTCGTTGAGTAGTGTTTCCTATTAAATCTACTTAGAGAAAATTAATTAAAATCTTCTTTAAGTAGTTGTAATGGCAGATTCTAATAAAAGAAAATATTTAAAAAAGCTAGACTCATAGCAAATAAAAAGAATACCTCCAGGTTGTACCTTATACACTGTAGTAGCACTTAAACGCAATAAACCAATACTAACAATACAATAATGTGAAAACCGACATGCAATGAAGGTCTGCTCATAATAAGACTAAAGTCATTAATGACCCCAATCTATACTGGATACACTGGGACATATCCAGTCAAGCATTTCAAACAAGAACTCAATCAACTTAATCCAGATGTAACCTGCACAATAATCTGCAGCCAAACAACCAGAAAGAAAACTATTTTCCAACAAATATACTAAGAAAAGACTGAAAAATAAACCACAACCAACAGAATATCAAGTTAATCAATCGAGAGATCAGTTTAGTGCAAACAGCGTATTTCTACTGTGACCTTTGAGTGTCCAATAATGCTTTGCTTGACTTTGTCTCAGTCTTATCAGCCAGCAGCTTACTATCTGATAATCAATAAAATAAGTAGAAAACATGCCTCTGATAACCGATCCTGCTGCCCTAACACTGATAGTGCCATTAAACTTGGCTTTCCCGATGTTATTTTTTTAATGTAAAACGATATAAACCATTTAAAATATATAACAAATAAAACATTTATAGAAATGTGTGATAAAAGTCTACATAACATAGCATCAGGCATATAGAACATCAATTACAGAGATATGTTGTTTAATTGCTGCCTCTGTTATTTATGTGTTGCGTCTTAAAAGGCTAATATTTTGAAAAGGTACTTTTTTTATTATAAAAGTCAAAACAAAACACATTTATATGAAATTCAATAAAATATATCAGTTCGCAAACCTCTACATTAAAATTCAACATTTCATGATTTCAACAACTTATATATTTTTTGGACTCTTAAGTTCCACATGTGGACAAAATAATGATGCCTGGTTGAACAGTAGCAAGTTATGAACTTCTTCTCAATATGAACATGAGAACATGATATGGAGAAACTGCGGCTAGAAATATGTTGGAGCTAAACCCAGAGTGACTTTGATGATATTCCACCTTACCTGTAAAAGACTTCAGCAGTATAGAAGTAATCCAGTTCTGTTCCCATTTTACACAAACCCGTTCAACAAACTGTGTTATATAATAAATACCTCACCAAGTATCACAAAATAAACCCCTAAAGCTGTCAAAAGCAGTTATTCAGAATTTAATTTATATGTATGACTCATATCATTCTCATGAGCAGCCTATGCGAGAACTTGAGTCAGTTTCATTTGCACTACTCACCGAACATTTTCAGAGGGAATTACAGGGTGCAGTGGTATTACAACAAGGCTAGTTATGTCATGTCCAATGTGAATTGCTCTGCAATTTCTGCATACACCTCACAATTGTTTAAAAAAGTGTCTCATATTCAGATTTTACTGAGAGCGTAACAGTTTTCTTCTTTACTATTAAATATTGAAAGTAGTAGTCAATAAATTGTGATATGATTGAGAAGTACATTTGTTTCTATAACTCTTTGTTAAGGATTAGAAAAGTCTCCCAAAAAAGAAACATTTTTTTTGTTACCTATTAAATATAAACTGTCCATGATATCTTATGCTGAACATGCTCATAGGTTTATTTTCCTCTCCTGCATAGCAAACGTTTCTGTTACCCAAGTGCTGCTGTTGTTGCCTATACCTTTTAAATTAAAATGGTTATTTTTTAGTAAAGTGTACTCCAGTCCTAAATATACCAGTCTTATAAATCTGTTTAGCTGACAAAAGTGAAAAAAATCTGTACTAGTGGGAAAATTGCGATAATTTTGGGACTTTGATTTTACAGTAAAAGAAGATGTAACAAAATGTTTTAGAACATAATGCCCACCTGTGCTTGAAAGGCAGAGAGACTGACTGCTAGTATGATGATATCTGCTCACTTATGTTTTGTTTTCCTTTTACGGGTTTAATATAACTGTGGTTTTCAATAACTTAATGTTTTTCTTCCATTTTTTCTTTTCAACAGCTGAAATCACAAGCCTGGGGCGTTTAGTATTGTTTATATCCCCTTTCTTTCCTCTGATCCTCTAGGTATATGTGGATGATTGCTGTGCTTAATCAATCTGGCCCTGCTGTGATTTCTTCAGTTTAAAAGGGAGTTTATTATCTTCACTGAGTATGACCTCCCTTCTCCCCTTGCAAATGTTAATTTCCCAAATGTTCAAAACTAATTGGCAAATTTGTAATTCAAAACAAAATTAAATTTACTCAGTTTAGTTAGATTATATTTGGACTCAATTGATCTGTATTGGTTTAAGACAAATTAGACTAGATTGAACAAATGTTGCTTTTTATTCTGTTTATCTTTCTTGCAAATGGGCCTCTTGCGATTTGTTTCTGTCAAAAACGCCACAGTATCAATAAACAAAATGTACCTATTTTCAGGATTCTCACTTGAGGGATGTACTGAAATCCAAACTTAAAATCAAAATAAGGATAAAAGTCAATATGGATTTTATTTGAACTGGAAGCTTAATAAACTACGAAGACCTAATACAGTCCTAGAGTCACATGGGAAACAATAAGTTACTAGAGATGTGTAACTTAATATCAGTTAAGTCTGTTTTATAAAATGCTTGGAACAGGAGCTGCTTGCACAGTTATACTTATTGTGAAATATGCTGCAAAACTTTACATTGTGTGTGTGCAAGGGTTTTCTGTGAGTAAATTCT
This sequence comes from Poecilia reticulata, assembly GCF_904066995.2. Taxonomy (NCBI): domain Eukaryota; kingdom Metazoa; phylum Chordata; class Actinopteri; order Cyprinodontiformes; family Poeciliidae; genus Poecilia; species Poecilia reticulata. The sequence continues at coordinate 31,761,491 of NC_088831.1, forward strand.
AATGTGTGTTCTTTGCCTAGATCGTAATTATACAGCTACTGACTTGAACCTTACAAAAGAGGTATGTGATCTTAGTGAGCCTAATCTGGTTAAATAAAGCTTTATTTCAGGGAGAGTTGACTTTTTTTTTACAGTGTTTATTGAGGATTTGTTCTAGCTAATACAAACCACAATGTTGATAAACTGCTGCAATGCCAACCAAAAACTTAAAACACCCACAGTTTAACCAACAGCTGTACGAACAAATCATCACACTAAAACAAAGATCTTTGGTTCTCTTTGCCTTTATTTACATACAGCTGAAAGCAGATATTTGTATGCACTTAATTTAAAAGGCATGACTTTTTTGCTCACTGTCTGGCAAGAAATCACATCACACCTTTTCCTATTTTATGTTTTTTAAGAGTATGCACACGTTTTCCTAGTATTGGTGGAATTGCCTTTTGTACTGTATGGCTTTATTTTAATGTTGTGGGTGTCCTTCCACAAGCTTTTCACAATAATCTGCATCAATTTTGGCCCATTGCTCCCGATAGGATGGCTGTAACTGAGTCAGGTTTAGTAGGCAGGCCTGACAACAAATTTTCCAACAGACTGAGATCAGAGATGTATTAGCGCCACTCCAAAACATCAATTGTGTTGTCCATAAACAACATTGTCACTAATATGACAGGACAATTAAGTCAGTGTGCATTTGGAGGACATGGTCTTTGCCTAAGCTGTAACTTTCTGACTGAAGTCTGAAGATGTTGCTTCAATATTTCCATATGCTGCCACCCACATTCTTCACAGTTTGGCTGATATTCCAAGCTTGCAAGAGTCTCCCTTTTTAACAAATCTTTCCAAACATGAAGATCTTTGTTCCTGAGTGTGTTCGAAAAGTGTAATCTGGCTTTTTATGTTACGTTTGGATTAATAACCTCTTTATCCTTCAACCCAGGTCGGACAGGACTCTCTTCACTGTAGATTTTCACAAGGTCCTTGCTTTTAATCAAGGGCCAATGTGCACAAAACACATCAATATCTGCCCTAAGTATTAAAATACAGTAGAATGCAATTGGACTTATTTTGTTTCTTGAAACATTTCATCTCCACTTCAAAAAACATAGTCGTTTTTGAGTGTGAAAACAAAAGCCAGTCAAGGATCCCACAGCAAATAGAAAGTTAATAGATATTTCCTTTAATTTTTAAGCGCCATCACCATGTATGTCGGCTATTAAAAGGCATGCAGACAAATCCTGTCTGCTTTTGTCTGTCATTCATTTATGTAAATTGTTATCTAAAATAGCATATGCTAAGAGGTAGCATTAGGCATTTCAAAAATTAAACAAACGATGATCATTAATTCATCCTTTCAGTACTAAAGTCCAAGCGATCTCTTCACCTAGCCAGTTGCCTCATAAATATTCCAACAATATTTATTCGGAATGCATTTCAATACACTGACATAAATTGCAGACTGTAAGCCCAGTGCAACAAGGCAGACAACACTGACTAAGCAAAGATGTAGTACTTTAAATCGGGGATTAAGGCTTTGCACACAGTAGACGTGGAGAAAAGTGATTAGTGAGAGCACACACAAGAAGCACACAGTAACACACATAATCACTGTGTCATGGTGTGAACAAGGGGTTTAGCAACAAAAATACACCCTCACCTGTGGTCAGCACGCCAAGAAAAGTTCTCACACAGCTCGGTGTTAAGCATACTTTTTTCTTCCTGTTGTAGTTGTCTTATTGTTTTGAATTGTATTTATTTCACAAATGATAAGCCTACATTTTCACATTAAAGTAGTAGCGATAGTCCCACATTGGGATAACAGAACAGAGCTTTTCTGAAAGTATAGATTCAAGACTTTCTGTTTTGATGATGAAAGTCTAAAATAACTTCTACAGTTCATTGCATAGGTGCAAATCTAAATTGAGTCAAATATTCCGAAACATCTTTTAGATATGCTAAGTTAGAGCATTACATTTTTTTAAAAATCACAGATATTTTAAAGTGTTTTGCACTGCCTAAAATTATTTAAAATTAGAAATATGTTGCCTCTATCTCTATTACTTTAAACGTAGCAGTTGAGTCTGACCACTAACACCCTCAACTACACTGATTACATTCAGTGGGAGCAATGACAAGCATAAATAAAATTAGAAAGTTTTAGGTTCGTACGTTTTAGAGATCAAGCGGGGGAAAAAAACAAAAAAACAAAATCAAAACAGATGTCCTAGATGTCCTGACTGCTCTGGGATGTCTTTCAAAGTTTGACATTTAACACCATGCAGCTCCTGTTCCTCATCGCCCAGCTGGACAACCTCCGCAGTTCTAACGCGGAGCGCAGAGGTGGCAACCCTGCCAAATAGGACAGAGATCAGTGTGTGCTCACAGGGGATTGAGTCTAAGTAGCTGCGTCGTTAAATACCCAGATGGGTATGACCCTAACGCACATAAGCAGAGATCAAAAGCGCCACAAAGGAGGAGACGCCCGAAATTCTTCGGTTGAGCGCACAGAGACCAGGAAGGACACATGAGTAGAGGATAGATGGGTCCCCCACACTGCAGGGTTCTTTCAAAAAAGAAAAAGTAGGACCATCCCGACTCACTGCGTTTCACAACCGTCCAGGAAAAGCTCAACCTGCGCATGCACGCGCCATAGCAGATAGGAAATAAAAATAGCCATCCTTGCTGCCCCTACCTCATCCTGCGTCCTCATCCCACTCTCACTCGTGGTGCCGCCGATACGCTTCTGTTCTGCCTCAGCATCCCAGAGCTCGAGGTGGTGGTGGGGGTGGGGGGGTGGGGGGGACAGAATCATGACGGTGATGCAATGAGGCTGACGCGCCGCTCAACGAGGAGGAGCCGACCAATCAGAGTGTAATCCGATAAATTCCTCACCAATCCACTCAATTGGAGAAAGTGAAGGCTGTGCTTGACCGCACTCGGTAGTAGCAAGGTAGATTGAGGCTGTGGGAGAATTTTTTTAGTCAGCCGCCCGTGCGAACTGTTTTCATTCCCCATGTCGGCGCTGCAGATGTTACAGCTCCAGTAAAACAACACATTGTGTGACCTGAGGTATTTGATTATAGTCATAGCTGGTAGAGAATAATGTAAAGATACGAAATAACATCAGCAACGATAATGATAATAATAATCAGTAAAATAAAATTAGTGGTGATAAGTAAATAAATATGTTAATTTAATTTTACTTTCATCAACAAGCCCAAGGGGATAAACTAATGTCTTTGGTGCACGCAGGAGTACAGTTCCAAAAGAAGTTGAACTACATCTAAGCTTACTTTATATGTCTAGCTTTGAGGGTAGCCTACTCACTGCTGCATTTTTGCAAGGAGATTCTATCTCTATTTTGTTGAATACGAGACTAACTGTTTCAGCCTGGCTGTTTATGTAGTCCTTCATTTTCAGTCAATTGATCTGGACTTGCATCAAAAATATGCCAAACTCTTGTCTGCTGACATAATCAGACACCCCTGAATGGAAGCATGTACCTTACACTATTTTTCTCTGCTTCAGTGCCACCTTTAAACATCCTAAAGATGCCAGTCCCGAGGATTTTACAGGTTCTCTTTACCAGGTAACAGGGTCTTTTTATCATCTTTACTTTTTGTGCATTACTGTTTCACTCAAATATTTCTGTCTGCACCAGATGGCTGGTCTGAGTGACAATAAGTTTTTTTATAGGTCATCATGAGCAACTGCGCCTGCAGTTTTATTTTTTATTTACTCTTTTTGGGCTATGTTGTGTGTTTGGGTTGTTTGGATTTAAGCGGTATATTTAAAACAATTATCCCCACCTGCTACATCTCTCTTCTGTAGCCACTTAGTTTATTACGTCTCCCAATCAAATTCCAATCAAAGGGCATTTGATGTGCTCTTCATTCAGTCTTGTGACATTTTGCCTTCTGCACTTTGGTTTTGTTCCAGTTGAAAGAAAATGATTGTGTCAATTCGGTTTAGTGCCTCCGGTCAGTAAGCTCGCATATGCATCATTCTCCACAGAACGACACAGAGGCATGATGGTTTTTCATGCAGTGCTGCCTGGGGCCTCAAAGATCTCCTTCATGCAGCAGGGATTTTCTTGTCTAGACCTTTATCCATTGATATTTTACTTTCCTCCAGAAATATGTTTGCAGTATTATGCACTGTACATGTTGAAAGATACAAGTCTTAACAAACTTTTTAAATAAACAAGTTTTAATAAAAAATAAAAAAAATAACAAGGAATTTACCAGTATTTTTGCTTAAGTCTAAGGTTTAAAATCAAACTGACAAAAAACAATCTTATAGATTACATTATGAACAAAGGTAATAGTTCATTCATCCATTCCATCCAATATTTGCTATTCCCACCAGAGGTGGGGCGGGGTTAGAGTGGAGGTGTGGGGTTAGATTAGATTACTAGTTTGCATAAAACATACTAAAGTGTCTTTAACATCATAGCTGATGCAAGACAACACATTTTGGGATTCTTTCTCTACGCATAGAATTTGGGGCAAAAATTATGCAAATAAACAATGATTAAACTTATCACTTTCCCAGACAAATCTGTAAGTACAAATAACTCTTATGTGGCTGGATTAAACATTATGACTTGTACTTATCTGTAAAGAGACAAAGGAAGCAATAGGATAATATTTTTTTTATTGCCCTTTGATCAACAGTATTTCAGATGAAGCAGCCTGACAGCAGGACATTATCAGAAATGTTCTTGTACAAAGGAAAGTACAGTAAACTGTTTATTCTAAAAAATACACTTTTTTCAATGTAAAATATATTCTGTTCAAAGTAGGACACAAATGTCTCTATTAACTCCATTATATTATATACTTTCTATATTATAAATAAGACAATTTTAAGAAGATCGTATCAGTCTGCACACCAGGTGCGAAGAATAATGCTTAAAAATGTTTGGTTTAAAGGTGGACCTGCCGAAATAGTACAAAAGTAGAGAAAACAGAATGAAGCTGTTCAGAGTCCGTTAGTAAAAAAAAAAAAAAAAAAAAACCTAGAATAAAATTTAAAAGGACTGAGTTGAATTATATTTTATTATAACTTTGTAATGACCTAAAGGTATCTGATTCAAATCAACTAGATCAGGGGATTTTAAAGTGTGGGTTGTGTCTCCTCTGGGGCTGCCATGAGATGAGGAAAAAAATAAGTAAACAAGAAAAAGCAACTGCGAACATTTAACCAACCAAATTAGACTTATGCCAGAGACAGATGGCTTTTTAGTACCTGAAGATGTGACGGGTAAAGCTAGGTTTATAGTTGATGCCATGCTAATAGCACTGTCTTTTCCTGTGCATTGGCTTTTTGCACGGTCGTGGTGCCAGACTGTGCCAGATCATGCGCACAACCTTTCACTCAAAATGAACAATTTGGGGGGGGGGCCCTTGAAGAACAGGTTCACCTGTACCAGCATCTATATAATCCCTCGCTGAAGGCTCATTCTCAGATAATACAGCACCAGCGTTTGCGTTAAATATGAAAGGGAAAGTTGCCTATTTGCTCTCTTAGGGGGGACTAACTCTTCCACACTTTAAAAACCCCTGAATTAAATTAAGTCATTTAATTAAAATGAATGTAAGTTTTTTTAATTTTTTTTATTTTTATAGAATTGATTAAAAACAACAGAAAATTGCTATGAGCGTCGGATCAAATACTGAATGGTTTATTAAACTGGACTACTGCTTATCAGGAAAAACCAACCATACACTGCACTGAACATTAAAATGACACACAGACTAATTTCCATGTCTGCCCAAACGTACTGTACCAGGCATATATCCACTTTCTATACTTTTATCTGCACTTTTATCTACCTTTTCTTTACTTACAATTACACCCTGCTTTTTCTCACAATTTACAAATATATACACAGTTTCCTCTCTATTCCTGTCAGTTACCCTTACCTTTGTACATTACTTAACTGTATGACCTTCATTTAAACACTTTCCTAACTGTACCACCAGCAGTCTTCCGTTACCCTTAAGTCTTTTGTTCTCTTTTATTGATCGTACTTGACTAAACTCTGAATGTGGGAGATTACATTTCAAAGGACGCTTCTGGGAACAGCCTTTCTGTGTTGGAGTTTGGGGGACATGGGAGAGCTTTCCGGAGGGGGCCAGTGAGGTTTTGTTAGCTGAATGTCTTCCTCTATTTTAAAGGTTTTCTTTGGTGGATCTCCCTGAGGGGGCCAGACGACGGTTATCTTGTTGCAGTGTGGCTTGCTTTCTTTAAATGTTTTTGTCATTTCGTTTTCACCTCTGTGGGGTTTATCTATTGAATTCACACTGTCCATGGAATATCTCCAATCTATTTGATCATCTAAGGGATTTGGCCCACTGTTTCCCACAGGAGGGTTTTGTCCAAGACTGTCTTCGTATATTCCTTTGGATTTAAGAAGCTGTTTGTAATGAGGTTGGCAGTAAAAATGTCCATGAAGAGAGACATAATTTCCCAAACTGCAAAGACAAAGAGAAAAAAAAAACATTTTTTTTTTTTTTACAATTTTGCTTTCGTAAACTAATATTTATTCATTTTTATTTTTAGGAAGCAATTCCAATCCATTCCAATCACATATTATACGTTTATATAATTTTAAATTTAGCAAATAAGACAAAAGCAGAGAGAGAACATTGAACTAATGTCACATTTACCTTAATTTATTTCTGCAATGCTCACAGCAGAAACAGGATTTATGGTACTTTTTTTTGTCCACTATCAGAGCATCCATCGGATAAGCCCTCCTCCGACACACTGCGCAGAGCTCCGACTTCGGAACCCGAATCTGCTTTCCAAAGAGATCAAAATGCAAACAGTGAGGTTTTGAGCTTATGCAGTTTTTGAGAATAGAAATATACTATTTTATATTTAGAAAGATATTTACTATTTTATATTTAGAAAGGTATTTCTATTTCAAATGACACGTTCTAACAGTAAGGAAAATACTGAGCTTCAACATAATATTGTGTTTTACTCACATTCATACTCAAACCACATCTCTGTAGTTGTAATATCTGAAAACTCTTTCAGACTAAAGAAGGTACATAATGTACAATAAATCATATTTGCCAAGGTAGATACGCACCTTACTTTAATACACTGTTGTGTTATCAAACAGACTGAAAATAGTGTTAATCATGAATGTCAAAAATTCATTATATATAGTGATGTGAAAATGCGCTTGCCCCCTTGCAAGTTTTTTCTCTCCCAATAATGAACACGGTCATTTAAAAATTGTATTTTGTGTTTACTTCAATCAATCAATCAAATTTTATTTGTATAGCACATTTCAGCAGCAAGGCATTTCAAAGTGCTTTACATAATTAAAATAAAAACAGCAGATGACATTGAATGAAGAGTGAGAAAGAGAAATTGATTTTTAAAAAAAAAGAAAAATAAAAATAAAAAAGGATTAAAACATAGACATCAAAACCCACACTCTAATCCTAATTTAGCCATAAGCAAATCTAAACAGGTGGGTTTTAAGTTGATTTTAAAGGCACTCAGTGTTTCAGCTGTTTTACAGTTTTCTGGAAGTTTGCTCCAAATTTGTGGTGCATAGAGACTGAATGCTGCTTCTCCTCGTTTGGTTCTGGTTCTGGGGATGCAGAGCAGACCAGAACCAGAAGATCTGAGGGGTCTAGACGGTTGGTACAGCAATAACAGATCTTTAATGTATTGTGGTGCTAAACCGTTCAGTGATTTATAAACTATCAACAGTATTTTGAAATCTATTCTCTGAGCTACAGGGAGCCAGTGTAGGGACTTTAAAACTGGTGTTATGTGCTCTATCTTCCTTGTTTTAGTGAGAACACGAGCAGCAGCGTTCTGGATCAGCTGCAGCTGTTTGATTGATTTATTAGTCAGACCTGTGAAGACGCTGTTGCAGTAATCAATGTGGCTAAAGATAAACGCATGGATGAGTTTCTCTAGATCGCGCTGAGACATAAGTCCTCTAATCCTAGAGATGTTCTTCACGTGATAGAAGGCCGACTTTGTGATTGTCTTAATGTGGCTCTGAAGGTTCAGGTCAGAGTCCATCACTACTCCCAGGTTTCGGGCCTGATCGCTGGTTTTCAGTTGTAATAACTGAAGCTGTACTTGTGTTGCCTTTGATTAATTATTTATTATTAAAGTTTTTATTAATGTTTCAGAGCATGTTCACAACCTTTCCCAACCCCCCCCCGCCCCCAACACACCCTCATGAAATAAAATACACAAACAAAATAAAACCAAGCAAGAGAGAAAAAAAAAAAAAAACAGGTCAGTGCATTACAAATCAATAAAAGTTTCACAAAAGATTAAATATCCTCGGTGTTAGCAGAAACAACCACAGTAAACAGAAGTAGTCACTCGCTAGTATTTTCCACAACAATAGGCCAGTAGTACCCTAACTTGTCCCCATGTTACAGGGGAGGAAACAGTTCCAGGATTTTTTGAAGTTCTCCATGTCATCATTTAGTTTGGCCAACATTTGTTCATATGACACTATTTCCAACATTAATTCCAACCAGTCCTTAATATTTGGAGCGGATGGAGATTTCCATAATCTGAGGATTATTCTGGCAGCCGTGACCGTCCCCACCTGCATTACAGTATTTTGGTGTTTTGACATATTAGGCATCACTGTTTGATCCCCCAACAAGCAGAGTCTTGGTGACATAGGTATCCCTAAACCTATCCACTTTCCAACGTACAGCAATACTGTTTTCCAGAATGGGAAAATTAGTTTACATTCCCAGAACGCATGTATAAAGGTTCCCGGGTCAGTTTTGCATTTCCAACATAGGTTATTGGTGAGCAGACCCATTCTATGGAGCCTGGATGGAGTGAAATAAAATCTATGTACAATCTTATAGTGTGTAAACTTCCCTCTTGATTCTCTAATATATTTCCCGTTATTTGATAATATTTTCAACCATTCTTCATCAGTAAAAGTGCATCCAAGGTCCTGCTGCCAGATAGTCCCCAGACTTTTACATATATCACTTTGCATACTATTAAACAATTTGTAATATGTGGATGCTTTATATTCAATTCTACTTGAGCCCATATATTCTTTTATTGGATTATCTTCATATATGAATTTGTCTTTAATAATACAGTCTCTAATTTGTAGATATTTCCAGAAACTATCCTTCTTTATATTGTATTTCAGCATGACATCTGAAAAAGACATAAAAACCCCTTCTGTATACAAATCATCTACAACACGTATTCCCTTCACAAGCCATTGTTCCCAATAGACAGTTTTCCTTCCGATACAGATGGATGGATTCAGCCACAGTGAGGAGTACAACTGTTTTGAATGTGACATCTTGCATATTTTATGTGCCTCCTTCCATACTGATTTAGAATGTGCTAATATCGGATTTGTGGGAAGAGGTTTCCTATTATCTGTTTTACTATGAGAAAGAATATCTATCGGTCTCCTTTGATTAATTATTTAGATTTTTTTGATGTTCCGAAACACTTACTTGTAGAAAAACGTACAAAGACAATAGGAAATCAGGAAGGGGAAAACACTTTTTGACACCACAGTATAATACACAGAACTTATCTGAAGAGTGCAATTAGGCTTTTTTTAAACTAAATATGTTAAATTGTTAAAAAAACAAAGCAAAGCCTTTAGTCTATTGATTTTGTAGATTTTCCATGTTGATGCTTCTGAGCCAAAAATTATGAACTAAAGCTGGATCTAAACCTATATATGAGGAACTGGATCCCTGCAACAGCAAATAATTGTGTCCTGGTTTCACAAAGAATCCAGAATATATACTAGTCTACGCAGCTAATATGGGACCTTAGTTTAACAGTTCATATTAATTTTTTGTACCTTTTCCTCTTGTGAGGACTCATATTTCAGATTTTAATACTAATTAAAAATATATATTTTGTTTATCTGTGATACTGATTTATTTACTGATTCAGTTTTAGAGATATCCAGTTAAAGCCTTCAAAAGTAATTTTGCTCCTGCTGAAGTTGTTTTTGTTTTCAGAAGTTTGTTGAACTGCTAAGGTAACAGTAGCATGTCTACTATTTATTTAATATGATTTGTCAATATCTTAGTTTGTAACATATTACAATGCCATGTTGAAAATGGTTATAAAAAAGTTGCTCTCTTCCCTCACAATTTTGGTATTTTGCTTATAGTATCATAAATTTCATGAATAATGTGTTAGGACAAGTAATTTTATCAGTAAAGAAAAACATGTGAGGAAACTAAAAAAACAAACAAAAATAAAGCAAAGTTGAAAAAAGCAGAGAACAAGTTGAACTATATTAATATTTTAGTTTTCTTCATTGCAAAGCAGATTTATATCATAATTGTATCTGAATAAAACTACTAAGCCAGTAATACCAACAATCCTGCCAGATTGCTCCATATATTTTGCCCCAAGGTGCCATCAACATGCAGCCATGCACTGAGCAACACTGCTGAACACACATCGGTTTCAGCCCGAAAGGAATGGCACACATGCATCAACCAATGCAGGTAATAACCCACAATGACTCATGTACCACATGTAAGAACTTTAATGTGCTTAATTTATTTTACTCAAGATAATTTCTAACTTATATCTTTTAAAGTTAGCATATTAGCAAATTAATGACATTTGTTTGTCAGCCTCCCTCTTAGCACCCCTACAGACTTCCCCTTCCAGGCCATTTCAGACACTTTTCATTATAGAGACTATGAAAACAATCTTGTAAAAGCACATAGGCCATGCTATCAAATTTCGCTGTTTCATGCCATGCACTCTTTACCCAATGAGACAGTCTTTGTCTGATGTAGCACAGCTTGTGATGATGTCTCTTCAGAAACAGTGTACCCAAGATTTTTGAAAACCGTCTCGCTCTCTGTCCATGTTTTATGGAAATTCCTTAGCAGATTTTCTGTGGTGTCCTCATCGTAAGTTTCTGTTCGCCTGGCAGCTTTCTTTTTGACGGCGTCAGCATAAGAAAAAGCGACTGGCTGGGTTGAGACACTTTCGGAGTGCTGAGTGACAGCAGTGATTGTTCCAGTTACTTTGTTACCAAATTCATCAACGTTCGAGAAATGTTCTGTGATAGTTTTTGCTTCAGATAGTGCAGATGGTTGTGCCAATATTGTGTCTGCATCGTTTTTCAGAAAAGGGAGGGGGGTGCTCTGCCTTGAGTCTCCTTTTGTCTCATGAGATCTTTCCAGCTTTGAAGAGTCTGCTCTTGTTTTGCAGAGACTTGACACAAGCTCCTCCTGATCCTTCCTCTCCTCTGTAACTGAGAAACACTGCTCACCCAGTTCAAAAACATTTCTAATCACCTGGATGTTAAAACTCGGCATTTCCTGTTGCAGTAGGTCTGCTTTTTCTTTATTACAGTCTGAGCTCTTGTTGTCATTGTGAAGGCACTCTCCAGGTGGAGTGAGCTCTTTTCTGCTATATTGCTTTTCTTCTGGGGATTCAAATTTGTTTATAAAGCTTGACAAGTCTGCCTTTAGAGGCTCATCTTTTTCTCTGTTCTTGTTTTCAGCCTCACGCTCCTCCATGTCAGGGCCCAGCCGTTCACTCATGGTGATGGCCTCCTTGCGCACAAATATCTTATTAAGCTCAGCTTTTTGCGCCCCTTCAAAGAACTCCCGTTTTTCTTTGACAGACGCAGATATCATGTCAGAATCATCCGAATCTTCCGCAGAATTTGCCTCCTTTTGGAGTAGTAGCACATCATTCTCAGAGCTACTTTGTGTAATGCTTGTTTTTGAGTTGGCTGACTCAGTAGGTGTCCTTGAAGTCTCTGAAACTTGAGCATCAGTTTTGATTTGCTGGTGAAATGTTGAAGGCAGTTCCACGACCTCTGATTTTTTCTCAATAACTTGTTGGGTGAGCGGTGGTGGGGGCGTGACAACCCGAGAGAGTTTTGCTGTTGTTTCTTTGAGTCGGGCCAAATTTTCTGCCTTATCAAATGTCGGCGAAGGTGTGATTCTGGTGATGCGTGATGTTGGGGTGTCACACCTGCGTGGCGGAGGCGTAGGAGGGGTGGGTGGCCTGTGGAGTAGGGTGGGTGATGGAGTCACTCTTTGTGGCGAGTCTGTTCTTCGTGTGGACTCGATGGTGATAAATGTTGGAGAGGGAGGACGCATTCTGAGTGAGGGTGATGGAGCTCGAAGGTCGATTGACTTGCACAAACTCACTTCTTCCTTTCTGCTTTCATGTGAGGTGCTTTTAAGAGTTTGGTGTTCAATTTTGGCAGAACCGATGCTGATTTTCGATATTCTTTGCGCCACCAAGGCAGAACTTGCTTTCTCTGCTACCGGCTCACATTCATGCTTCTCCAGTGTTTCGTCTGTAAGGTCCATTAGTTTGGATTCTGCAAGTTTCTTAAGATTCAAAATAATTCTTTCATTGGTCTGAGCATCGTTTTCAGCAGCACTTTGTTCCAAATCGTGTTTCCTTTCCGGAGTTATGATCCAATCTGGCACTGAGTTTAAAAGACTTTTTACAGATTTGGAATGCGTTTTCTCTGAAGTGCTTTGTATCTCTGTGATTTGAGAGATTAACACTTGGACGTCATGCCTCTGAGTTCCCTTTGTTCTTTCTGTCGTGGATTTTACAAGTTCATTTTGTTCTGACTTGCCTGTCACCGTAATTGGGACATCCCAGCTTTCTTTTGGTTGTTCCTTTGCGCTCTGTTGAGAAACTGCCACTTCTTTCTTTTGAGATCCCTTCCCTGGTGTTTGAAGTGCTTTTTGTTGCACAGACTTCTGATCATCTTTTCTGTCAGCAGTAATAACCTCTCTCTTGATTTGAACGTGCTCTTCTTTTATACTTTTCTGAATTTGGTCGAATGCATTTGTTTCATCTCCTTGTTGAGTCATTTCAGATGTTACTCTCTTTACTTCTGTGTTTGATTCAGTGACATTTTCTTTACCTTGGCCTTGCTGTGCATTCCCTTTAGACTTTTTGGATTTCTTCTTCTTCTTTACTGGAGCAGGAGTTTCTGGTTGATTGGCAGTATTGCTTACAGGTGTTGCAGCCACAGCAGGGGAAGTAATATCCGTCTTTTTCTCTTGTTTTATCTCAGCGGCTTCTACTTTCAAATCTTGTGAAACACTCTGCATCTCATTGTCACTGGATTTGTTAATCTCTGCTGACTTTTCTTGTTTGCTGTAGTTCTTTTTTGATTTTTGGCTTTGTTTGCCTGCTTTTCCATTTGCAATAAGAGACATATTTTCTGTTGGCAGATCTGAGACATTTTCTTGGCTCCTATTTGAAGACACATTTATTCTGTTTGTTTCATCTGTAAAAACATTATTGCATACCTGTTTTGCCTCGTGATCAGTTTTGTTTTGATCTTCTAATATGTTGGAAGTAGTGTTGTGCGTTTTAGTGTCTGTTTTGGCATGGCCACTTACATCAGCAATAGAGATCAAGACTTTATCAGTTTGGCCAGACTGACTCGAAGACACTGATACAGTTTTCTGGGTAGTTGTTTGCAGATGCTGTCTAACAGTTGAGACGGAGGAAATCTTTTGACTGGAGACCAACTTAGTATTTTCACTCGATACAATTTGCTGTTTTGCAGACAATGTAACTGTGGAATCCATAGTGGTGTTGCCATGGTGGGACCTGGGATTGCTTTGGGTTACATCTGATACCAAAACCGTCATAGAGGAGTCTGAATAAGCACCTGTTTTTGTATTTGTACTTCCTTTCTGAGTGGCTCCTGAGATACTGTAATTTCCCTGATCCCGGTTGGACAGCATTTCAAGAGCAGCGCTCATGGAGTCATATGCAAAAGTGGGAGACGGAGAAGTTGGGGGTGTGTTTTCCTCCCTAAGTTTCCGGTATTTCTCCTCTGCTTTTATCAATGCTGTGTTAAATTTACTAGCTTTCCCTCTCATGAATGGTGGAGGGGAAGGTGGTGGAGTGAATTTCACTGGAGCAATGTAAACTTTCCTCAGTGGCAGTGGCAATTCTGCCGGAAGAGGTGGAGATGGCGGTGGAGTAAATTTCACAGGAGCAACGTTGACCTTCTTGAGCAGCTTAGGAGATTCTGGGAGTGGAGGTGGAATGTCATGGGAGACCATTTTTGAAATGTGCACGATTGCTTCTCTTTCATTTTGGTTTGCCTTCACTTCAGCTTTCACAGACGTCGCCTGTACCTGTTGCTTTTTACTGAATTCAACTTTAGACTCCAACTTTGGAACTGGCTGCAAAGCAGGAACTTTCACTTTTTTGACTATCATTCTTTTTGCTGTTGATGGAGAAGCGGGAACTGCTTGCGTCGGGGTGCTCTCCAGTTCTCGCTGAGGTGGGGGAGGTGGGAGGAAGTCTTGCTCACCAGTGAGTGGTGGTGGCGGGGGAGGAAGGTGGTCAGTGTCAGCATCAGCAGTTGGTGGAAGTGGACTAGGAGGAGGAGGAGGAAGAAGGTCTGTTTCTGCAACAGGTGGAGGTGGTGGTGGTAGAGGCAGATCATGCTCTGGTGCTTGTGACTTTAACATGTAATTGTCAGTTTTTACTTTGGTTTTAGACAGTTTTCCCATCCCCTTTTGGTTTGATTTAAGATTACGAAACTCTGTTTTTACCGTTTTTATGCCATGGTTTTGAGTAATCGTTTTGTGCTCCACCACTGTTGAAGTCTTTATCCTAACTGTATCTGACTGATTAGTAATGGAGTGATTTTCCTTAGATGTTTCAACCTGCTTTGCTGTTTTAATCTTTTGTATGTCCCTCTGCGCGTCTGGATTTAAGTTTTTCACAGCAGGGCTCTGTTTGACTTTAACCCTTCTGTATACTCCATGTCTGACTTTGGGAGTTTCCCGCTGTGCTGTTTCCATAAGTGATTTGATTGTGCCTTTAACATCACCCTTTATTACTTCCTCTTTTTCCTGTTGGGTTTGCTCCTGTGTCTCATATAAGGACTTGATTGACATTTTGATATCACCCTTGATATCATCTTCAAAGGCGAATTTCTGTTGAGTCTTTGGGGATAGTGGAGGCTCCATGAACATCTGAATTGTCCCTTTGACATCTCCTTGAACATCTATTTCCTGCTGACATGCTTTTCTCTCACTTGAGGCATCTTGCAGACTTTGCATTGCCATATGAATATCACCGCGAACAATTTCTTCCTTTTCAACTCCCTTCACTGCTTGCTTTGCCATTTCCAGGGATTTTAGGGTCGCCTTCACATCTCCAGGAACTAAGTCCTCAACGGCAAAACTTCCAACTCTGGAGGTGGATGATTTCTCAAGAGATCTTAGAGCGCCCCTGATATTTCCGGGAATAATATCTGGCTTCTCCACCTCTTTGTTGCGTCTCTGAGCCCTCTCCAAACACCGCAGTGCTTTTGGAATATTGCCTTTTACCACCTCCTCTTTTTCCACAACCACCGTCTGATTAGCTGATTCTGACAATGAGCTCAGAGCAGCTTTTAAATCTCCTTTGACTATCTCCTCCCTCTGGATTCTCTCCAGTGAGACAGTTGGCTCTGCTGTGAAAACTTTTAATGCATTGTGAACATCTCCTGGTATAACATCCTCTACTGTGCGTTCAATTTGCATTTGATGTTGGCCGAGGACAGATTTGGTGCTCTTGATGTCGCCCCCAATGATCTTCTCTTTTTTAGCTGTGTCATCCAGAGTTTCATCAGGGCCTAGCTGGAGTTGTTTGAGATAATCAAGAGCTCCAGATTCAATGCATGTGGAGTAAAAATTGACATTCCCTCTTTCAGTGTCATCTATCTTTATCTTCACTGCCTGATCTGACTTTTCTGAGCTGGACAGCCTTTCAAGAGCACTCTTTATGTCCCCTTTTACAACATCTTCCTTTTCAACATTAACATCCTGGTTTTTATGTAGAAGGGAATATAATGTCATCCGTACATCTCCTTTTTCATCCTCCTGAATGAGTATGCCCTGTTTTGCTGATCCAGTCTTACTGAAGAGGTTGTTGATTGTTTCCTGAATGTCACCACGCAGAATTTCCTCCTTTTCGACATTACTTTCTTTTTCCTGGCTGAATAGCTGCTCCACTGTTGAGCTGATGTTTCCCTTCTCTTCTGAATCTATGACAATTTGCTGCTCCCTTTTTTCCTTTCTGTTAAGGAGGTTCATCATAATAGTTTGTAGATCTCCCTTGATGATTTCCTCTCTCTGAATCTCTGGAGTCTGCTGATTCATTAGCTGGTATTTTGCCATCCTTATATCACCAATCTCGTCAGCCTCTATTAGTATTCCCGTTGAGTTCACCATTTTCTGACTGTAAAGTTCCTCAAGGGTTCCCTTGATGCTTTTCCCCAATATTTCAGTCTTTTCCACCTTAGTCTCACTAAAGCCATCAAACGGTGTTGTTTCAAAGAGCCATGTTGTTGTTTTTACATCTGCTTTGGGAATTTCCTCCTGAGCAACAGATATGTTCTCACCCTCATCAACTTCTTTAATGTGATCGAGAGGATTTTTCTCAAAAAGCCAGACTGAATGTTTAACATCTCCCTTTGCAACCTCCTCCTTTTTAACAGTTTCAATTAGATTTTCAGAGCTCATGCTTCTTATTCTGTCAATGGACTGGGTTTCAAACCTCCACTTTGCGGACCTGACATCACCTCTCTGTATTTCACTCACATTAACAGTCCTGACAGATCCCTCTGAGGAGGTGTCAGTTTCAAAACGCTGTTTATTCATTCTCACGTTGCCTCCTTGAATGTCTTCCACAGTTTTTATGAAAGGCTTACTTTCTTCAGCAATCCTATCCAGGGGCTGGGTCTCAAATTTCCATTTGGCAGATGTTACATCTCCTTTTTGTACATCTTGTTGTGTTACGGATTTAATGATGTAGACCTCATCTGTGTCTTTAATTGCATCAAGAGGTTTTGTTTCAAACAACCACCGGGTCCCAACAACATCTCCCGTCTTCACCTCCTCACTTGTAACAGTGGTGACCTCATGGTAGTGACCCTCTTTGTCCTGTATGGCATACAGGGGCTGTGTTTCAAACATCATTGTGTAATTTCTAACATCGCCTTTCTCATCCTCGTCGCAAATAATTTTGGAGGTCTTTATGTTTTCTGTTTCAGAAGAAACCTCTTGGATTTTATCTAGGGAATAGGTCTCAAAAATAAACCGACCCTTGTTGACGTCGCCCCGTTGCACATCGCTGACTGTGTGACTGTTCATGTATTCCTCTTTGCTGTCATGTATTTGGTCAATGGACTGATTTTCAAAGAGCCATTTGCAGTTCACAACATTTCCTCTTTGTATGTCCTCGGTCTGAACTCTCTTGAGCTTTTGCATTACTTCATCAGAGGAAGACGTCATGATGTCTGATGTTTGGTTTTCGAAAATATATTTTTTTCTTGAGACATCTCCAGATGCAATGTCTATCTCTGTGACACGTTTATAAGATCCTCTCTCCTCCCCCGTGAGGTTCTCCAGGTTTTCTGTCTCAAAAAGAAAGCAGGCCATTTTTACATCTTTTCCTTTAATGTCTTCTTGGTTTAAACTGCGTGTCTTCAAAACTGTTTCCGTTTCGTCATGAATCGAGTCAAGTGTTTGTGTCTCAAACAGCCATGTGCAGGTTTTGACATCTCCCTTGCGTATTTCTTTGGATTCATTCTCTCCTTTCAGTTCCACTCTTTCATACAGGATGTCCATTGGCTTTGTTTCAAACAACCACTTGCATGTTTTCACGTCCCCCTTCACGATGTCCAGAGTTTTATTTGTCTCCACAGTTTCTTCATCTTCAAGATTGCTGAAGAACTTGATTGCATCAAGAGGCTGCGTTTCAAATAGCCACTTTGCAGTCTTGACATCGCCAGATTCAACTTCCTGCTTAGATATTCCCTTAATAATTTGATATTTTTCAACACTGTCATCAAACTGATCAATGGGACGTGTTTCAAACATCCACTTGTAGGTTGTTACATCTCCTTTAATAACCTCCTCACGGCGCACTGTTTTCACCTCATGAAAGTGGCCTGAACTGTCTTGCATGGCATACAATGCTGATGACTCAAACAAGTTCTTGTTTGATTTTACAGAGCCAGATGTCACACCCTCTATTGCAATCATTTGCAATTCCTTACTTGTGCTAAAGTCCGTGCTCTCAAAAATGTGCTTGTAGTTTGACACATCCACTTTATCAATTTCTTCGAGGTCAATCGTTCGGATTACTTCTTTCTTTTCCTCTCTAATTTCCTCCAGTGGTTGGCTTTCAAATAACCATTTCTGATGCCTTACATCGCCCTTCTCCTCATTAAGTGGTATGGTCTTTTTCAGTTTGCCCACCTCAGCCAACTCCTTCAAGTCTTCGCTTGGAATCGTTTCAAAATATTCTCTGGCTGATCTCACGTTGCCAGCAACAATTTCTTCTTTTGTCAAGGAGTAAGTATTTGAGTCATCTTTTAATGTATCCATTGGCTGCGTCTCAAAGACCCAACAGTTCCTACGGACATCTGCCCTGCAGCTTGTTCCATCCTCTTGCGTGAGGTCATCCTCAACATTCACAGTACGAATGACTTCTTTTTTCTCTTCTCTTATTTGTTCTAGAGGCTGACTCTCAAACCGCCACTTCTGGTGTCTCACATCCCCTTTTATTTCTTCATCTACTGTTGTCTTTTTAAGTTTTCCAACCTCGGGGCAGTTCTTCCTGGCTACTTGAGGGCTGGTTTCAAAAAAATCCCTCGCAGATCTAACATTTCCTCCTATAATCTCTTCAATTGACTCAGATGTCATGGCCATTGGAGAGTCTTCTGGTTGTGTTTCAAAGACTAACCGGTGCTTGCGCACATCGGCTCCAATAATATCTTTCTTCTCTGTTTGCAAACTTTGCCACTCATGGAGAGAATTTAATGTTTTTATCTCAAACAACCATCTGCCCCAATCTCCCTTGCTGCTATCCTCCATAGACAGACTGCACACAAGCTTTAAGGGAACAAATTCTTTGTTTGTCAGGTCCAGAGGTTGGGTGTCAAAAAGCCAGCGTGAAGCAAGAGAGTTCCCCAGTTCGGTTTCTATTTTGCGCACAGACTTTATCTCCAGCATTTGGCTCGATTGTCCTATGATGACACATTTAAACTGAGTGTCAAACGTGCTTGTTATGACTTTAACCTCTCCACTGATTTCCTCCAACACTGAACGTAAGCTCAGCAGGTGGCTCTCATCAATAGTCTCTGTGTGCCCCAAGCTTTCTATTAACTTACTATCAATCATGTAAATAGAAGCATTTCCATCATCTTCAGTAAACAAAATCTCTTTAGTCAAATCCTCCTCCTTGTGCATTTTGTTTAGGGTGTCCATACTCTGAGTTTCAAACAACCACGCTGCGGCACGAACATCTCCCTTGTCGAATTTGTTGAATTTGTTTTTGTATTCTGTTGAGTTGGTGTTCAGTGAGCCCAGCTCATCCATTGGCTTGGTCTCAAACATCCATGCCGTACGTCTCACGTCTTTACCCACAATCATTTCCTGTTGAGTAATTCTCTTGTTGTCTTCTTCCTCATCAGGAGTTTCATCTTTAATAGCATCCAGTGGTTTATTTTCAAACATCCAGCGCATGGCTTGCACCTCCCCAGGGAGAATCTCTTCCCACTCCTCATACTCCTCACCATAGATGTCATCGGGACTACCATTATCATTATCATCATCATCATCATCCTCATATGTGAACACTTGGCTCTCTACCTGATTGTTCTCTGTTTCACTGTATTCACTGTAGTACTCTTTTTCAATATTCTTACGAACCTCAGGATGGATGTGTTTGTATAGACGTTTCAGCTCAGACATACCCTTCTGCTTGAAAAAGGCTTCTCGATTGAGTTGTTGTTTGTTTACTGGCTCCAGAGGCTCATGTGAGGGATGGCTCACTGGAATATTTTCACTGTCTGATGGCATTTGTAATAAGTCTGGAGGAGGAGGAGGAAGATATTCAGAATCCTCAGCTGGAGGGGATGGAAAGTCCTCATAATCCATCACTGCAGCTTGGATTGACTCCGTAGCAAATTCCTTACACACTTCACTAGTCAGCTTGTTGCTCTGATTCACGTTTGAAGACCACTTTGATCGATTGATGTCACGTCCAATCTTTGTTGGGAATAAAAATGACATATATATTTTTAGTAGATTAACTATTAAAAAACATGAGTATATAATTTAATACATCGAACTCTCAAAATCTGGTTGTTGATGGGGGCTAATACAGAAAGGTAATCCATCAATAGTTAAATAAACTTCTAAATTGCTTTCTTCTCATTCACTTCCAAACGACAGAGATAAATTGCTGATATAACGCAAGACAAATCTGTCAAGGTTTTGAGTGAGCAGCACAGGTACACAGCAGTCCAGTGACATAATTTACCTCACCTGAGTATTATGAATTTGCACAGGTGTGCAGCTTCAGCAGAGAGTGTGTTCTACTGTGCAATTGTTTAACAGAGTTAAAAGAACTAATCTTTACATTTTGAGAGTGATCTCAGAAAAAATATGCTTCCTTTTCAAAAGTTATTACCTTAATTGGTTTTTGTGCAGCAGCCTCTTCTATTGTTCTTTCAAAGTGATCTCTCAGCTCTTTGGTTGTGAACCTGGGAAACTCTTCGTCTAATCGTTAGCACAGGAGTTACAACAAAGAGGAGATTTGTATTAGCAAAGCAGAGATAGGAAACAAAGAATGAGGATTAACAGATAGAGTTTCATGAGCTCCTACTTGCGTCATTCTGATGGTTTTCATAACTGGACGCCAAGTTGCTGTCATTGTAGGTCACCTGTGTGTGTTTTAAATGAAAAATGATGAGAGGGAATTTATGTAACTGACACATACATAACTATAGTGACTCTTCTTGCAGTTATGCACATTTATGTAAATGCTTAAAAAACTTGTGTTAAATGGATTTAACCTTTACTGCTTAAAGCAAAAACAAAATTAGCATTAGTTTAATTGGTTTTGCTGATTTACATGGGATGTTTCATGGTTAAAACTTGCAGAGTTCAGGGTTATGCTACTCATGGACGGGTTATTGTGGCTAAAGTGAATGGTTGTTGCTTTGTATATTTGTGGAGATCAGAGGAGTTGATGCTCAGAGAAAGCACCTCCTATAATTAGATTGTTCTATATCAGAAAGAGAGTCTTTCTCTGAGTTCAAGAACTCAAAATACCTCTGGCTAGCTTTTCTAATCAGGTTAGAAAGAAATTGAGTACTTAATTTCTTAATTCAGCTTCATTAAATGTTCCATCAATGTCCTGCTTTTCTCCCAACAACTACAGTTAGGTATTGAAATTCAGGATTTTGTCACAGACTCCTGGAAAATGCTTTGTAATCAGTTTCATTTTAGTTATTGTTGCCTTGGTTTTCATTTCGTAATAATTTAGTGTGACTTTTACATGTAGCTTCAAGATAAGAAGCATTGTTATTTATTTTTTTATTTTTCATTGTTTTGTTTGTATCATTTTATCTAATGAGTAGTGAGTAGCTACTGGGATAAACTGTAATACATTTCTTCCTTGATTTGAATCCTTTCAAGTGTTAATTATTGCACAGATTCTGCTGAAAACTGAGAAATATACAAAGATCTTCTTGCATTTCTTTTAGAATCATAATTGCAGAAAATGTTATGCATACCATAGCTTCCTGGAAATGTAGCTGCTGGCTGCCTGGGACGACCGACCTGCTGCCACTTGCTGCCTCTGTAACCTCAGAGGTTGACATCTCCTGTTAGGGCAAAAGAGGCATTTGTCAAAGATTGTAGATGACTTACAACCTTATAACACAAATGTCTTAGTGCCTCATATCATAACCAACTCATTTTATGGCCAGCAGTCAGACTCAACTCCAATTTACTAGTCTGTTAAAGCATAATAGTACACAAGTCAACACCATCAACACCTTACGCTTCTTGAGCTTTGAAAAAAAAAAATCACAGGAGTAAAGGTAATAAAGCCAAGTTCTTCTTTCACACTGTGAAAATATCCAATGAATATTTCCTTTATATTCCTTGTTTAGTTATCTGTCTACATAAATGGACTGCAGCATTTATAAATATTCCCTGGAGGCTTTAATAAAAGCTGATGAAATATCAAGCAGTGCAAGCAACATGGGTCCACATGTTCAACTACAGGAATAACAACAAAGTGCCATGCAAAAGTATTCATAACCTCAGATCTTTTATGAAATTGTTCACATTGCAACCTCAACTTTCAATATATTTAATTAGGATTTTTGTAAAAGATCAGCACAGAAAGTAAATTTTTGCTTGATTGATTCACGTCAGAATCTTAAAACATCCGAACTGGATTAGTGATCTTGCAAGGCACTGCATATATAACCTCACACAGAGTTCAGTTTATCAGTTTTTACTTGCAAAAGTCCCATTCAAATGATTAGAATGTCAAGCGTTATGATGCAGCAGCAACCAAGCTCAGGTCGTTACAAAGCATTGCCACGATTTGCACACTCATCTGCCCCGAGCACTTTGTATCAACCTAATGGAGCTGATCTGTGTACCTGCTCAGTTTTGTGATGGAAATGAAACTGAGCTACACTGTGTGATGTTGAAGCTTCCTGGGTATGAATTTGTTTCCTCACGCTTGTAAGTCCCCCAGGCAGGGAACAGACCTCTGACTCCTCCATGACCTAATGAAGCAGAAAACATTGTTAGCTGCTTCCACTTCTGGAATCAAACAGCTGCTCAGTATGGCTTTTCATATTGGGATGCATGCGGCGCAGGCAGCTGTCAGGGGTTGTGACAGCTCATGTAGTTTGTGCAGTGTTTTTTTCAAATTTCCCAACAGTTGCTTAAATGTAGTAAGTGATTTTTACGGTCTGCATGAATGCAAAAACTGACCCATGGTCACAGAAAAGAGTTGTCAACTTTATCAAGACTTTATCGCAACAGAAACAACAGTTTACTTCAATTACCTCAATTGTTGTTTCCATGATCCATGACTATTTTTGCAATTATCATGATATAATAGGGAAAAATACATTTTCTTTTCACTGCAATAGTCCATGCACAAGCTGGAATACCCCGCTGGTGATGGTGTTGTCTGCTCGCTTGGAGACAGCTGCCCGGGACATTGCCTCACAGTTGGCCTGTGGGATGACGTCTGAGTCTGCAGAGAGAATCCCGATTCCTCTGGTTTTAAACTTTTAGGATTTCCAGCCCTGGTTGAACCTGCACTGCCAGCAGCTGAGGCACACAAAGCCAACAGTTGGAGAACACGTTTACCATCTGTTTTTTTTTTTTCTCCAATAATTTGAAACCAAATAACATGATGCCATTATAAATACATCTAGATAAAATCAGGTAAGTAATATATTTTTGTTAACTCATAAAGTGCTGTTGCAGAGCAGCTGGTGCAAATACCATGATGCTCCTCTGGCCCAGGACTTAAAACGTTTGCACACCTGTCTTCTGGCATCCAGCTGCTCACAGGATGTGTAAGATTTAGTAAAACAGTGGTAAACAATTATCCAATGTTGAAGACATTAACGTGATTTGTGGGGATTTAATATTATACCTCATTTAAATTTGCTCTCAAATGATATGAATGTGCTATTTAATGTGTCTCGGCACTCGTTATCCTCTTAGATTAATGAGTACTTCTGTAGTTTCATAACCCTGTGAAATTATGATTTATGTCATTTAGAGTTTTAAGAGGGTCAAGATTCACATTAAGGTTGCTGTATTTCAGACTGAGACATTTTCACGGTCTGCTTTTAAATCATGTTTCTGGTATAGTTGGAATAAACGTATATGACAAGAGAATAACCTAAACGGCTTCATGATGATACATTTTCCTTCCTTTGATTTTAGCCAGCTTCTCTTGTGCTTTTATTTCTAATTGATAATAAAACGTTTATGTGTAATTGCTAAACCTCCAACGGCTGTGTCAGGAGCTTACCCACTTCTCTAATTTGGAAAGTTATCTTGTTTGTCTCTCAGTTCTTGTTCATTTAAAATGTGTTCAGAACAATAAGAAAATAAACTCTAAGCTCAGTTTTACCTAAACAGTCCTGGCCCTTGTGTGCCAAGACTGTATAAATAAACTAATCTGTACTTAGTTTAGTTATTTAGCTAAAAATAAGTGAAACATATAATAAATCCTTCTTCATTAACTTTTTATGTATTAAAATGTTTTTAATTCATAAATTAATTTATATATTGAAAAAGAAAAAAAAATTGAATCAGTGGTATGCCAGAAAAATGAAATGTAACCACTTTTTATGTTGGTAGGCTGTTATTTTAAACGTTTCAGTACAACTTATGAAAGCTCAATAAATTTGGTTTTAAAAATTCAGTCAAGTCGAACGATTTTGATACGAACCAAAAAAATTCAAATCTGTCTTCAGGTTCAGCCTATTACATGGCAGACTAGGGCAGACTAGGTTGGGACAAGAGCTCAAATATCAAGAAAGTGAAGTTATCTTGGCGCCATGTACATGCAAAAATAAATCCAGCCTATTTTAGACTTAACCATCATGGGTCATGTTTCTCAGTGAAATACAGTGGAAAACTGGGAGGTCAAAGTTCCCCTTTCCAAAAGCATGAACAAACTTGCACTCATGACCTTGCATTTAAGAATGCATTTCAGTTTCCCTTCAAAACTCCTTGTTTCATGACCCGGCTCTGAGGTTATGAATTATCTAACAGCCAGAAGATCTGGCCTTCATACATACAAACAAACAAACAGCTAAGCTACTGGAATAACTTCATAGAATTTTTCTAATCTGTTCTTAGGCTAAAGGTAATTTTAACTTCTCATTTTAGTCACAGTTTGGTTTATATTTTGCTCTCAAATCCTGTACTATGCGAGGATGTTTGCTCACCACCAATGATTCACTGATAGCCTTTAGCTATTTTGTTACATCTGACAACATTGAGGCAAAAAAAATGAAAAGTAAACTTGAAAGCTAGAAACAGGCAAAATAGATAAACAGCACCTACCAGGAAAGGATGGTGTTGAATTATAAAATATATGATCTCAGCAAATAGAATCCCACAACAAGGCCACTGCACCCCTGCCTGCAGGGTCTTTCCAAGCAAAAAAGAAAAATCCGGGTCAGTGATGGAGACCAGCTCCAAGGCAATGTGTTCACCTCTGTCCAAAAAGCAGACAGTGACAGCTGATTTTATTTTAGACCCTCCGCCCCCTTGCAGAAGATGGTCCCGCGGTGTTTTTTCGCCCCTTTTTTTAAGGTTGTAAGGCTCCATGCCTCCTGCGCCCAGTCCCAAGAAAACCCATACAGAAATACATACTGTGACTTATTTGCAGGCCCTTGTATACAGCTAAATCTGGCCACAGAGGTTTCATCATCATGTCTATCACCAGAGTAGATTCCATAGTTCAACAGCTGCTACCGTCTATCACTATACAACAAAATATGCGCATGGAAACCCACCACAAGATACTCTTGAGAATTTAATCAGTATTCACTTTTTCAGGGACCGAAGCAGAAGAAAGCAGATGTAAATTCCTCGCGACAGAAAAATGGTGTTTATATGTGCGAGTCTGATTTGGGATCAGTGATGTAATGCTACATGCTGAGGAGTACAGAGTTTCTGGGGCTGTAAATACAAGCGACACGTCTTAAGTGTGGAGGAGCTGGCCGGCTCGTCTTGTTTAGCAAAGCTGCAAACTGTGGCGCCAGCCTGGCTGTGGCATCTCATGGAAGGTAGCTCAGTGTGTTTGCCAGGCATCGGCTCGTCTGCCGCATGTAAAACTCACACCTGTATTTCTACAGACCACCTGCTTGGCGAAGACTTTTCATGTTTTCTTTTTTTTCCTCTTATGCATGATTTTCCTTAAAACTAACTTTGCTTAAATATTTGCATGCATCTAGTGTATGTAATTGGTTCAACAGTTCTTTTTCTCGTCTGTTTTGTCTATTAAAAAAAACATTCAAATTTGATCATTTGTTTTAAAGCAATGTGATGTAAAATCAAAGATTTTAGTCTTTTTAAGAAAAAATAAACTTTTTAGGCCTACATGAAGAACTTCATGTGTGGTGGAAAACCAACACCACAAACACAATATGCTTGCCTGTCAAAATGGTAGAGGCAGCATCATGGTGTGAGGGTACTTTTCTTCATCAGCGGCAAAGAAGCTGGTCAGAGTTGAAGGGGAACACAAACAAAAGTTTAGGGGAATTCTTGAACAAATTCTACAAAAGACATAAGACTGAGGTGGAGATTCATCTTGCAGTAGTACAAACATACAGCCAGAACAATGACAGAATGGTGTGGATTGAGGCACATTCACGTGTTAGGATGAGCCGAGTCAAAGTCCAAACCTAAATACAAGAAGATCTCTGGCCAACCTAACTAAACTTGAGCCATTTTGCAAAGAAAAATGTGCAGAATTCTCAGTCTTTGGATGTGAAAAGTTGGTAGAGACAAAAGACTCCCAGAAAGAAAATAGGAATACTAATACTTCTGCAAAGTATCCAAATGATTTTCATAAATACTTTTTATAGTAAATAAGATTTTCGTGTAGATACACTGGTCATTCAATCAATGAAGATGAAAAAAAGAAGAAAGGCAATAAACTCAGATTTACATAACCAAAGAACAACCAGCTCTGGCAATAACAATTGATTTCATTTGAATACAATGCAATGTTATGAGTTTGTCCTTTGATTGCAATCAAATTTTAATTACAGCATGTGAGCTATAATTCTCAACAGTTTGTGCATTTCCTTATTTATGCAATTAGCCTTCATGCTATCCACAAAGCAAACAAACAACAAAGTACATACGTTTCATGCACAATAGTAAAGCACTAGAAAAACAAAACAAAACAAACAAAAAAAACATTACGTCATGAGTTCTTAACCAAATCAGGCTCTGCTCACATTAATACAGATGTTTTACAAAGCACACAGATAGTTCGCTTTTTAGCTGTCAAAACAGCAAGTTAGTAGAGATAGATAGATAGATAGATAGATAGATAGATAGATAGATAGATAGATAGATAGATAGATAGATAGATAGATAGATAGATAGATAGATAGATAGATAGATAGATAGATAGATAGATAGATAGATAGATAGATAGATAGATAGATAGATAGATAGATAGATAGATAGATAGATAGATAGATAGATAGATAGATAGATAGATAGATAGATAGATAGATAGATAGATAGATAGATAGATAGATAGATAGATAGATAGATAGATAGATAGATAGAAACTGAAGCCCCCTCTGCTTTCTCCACAGAGGTAGCATTTTACCGACCAACCCAAGTGTTTAGGAGAGAGTTAAAGAGTGAATTTGTAAATCTTTGTGCCCTTTTACGTACTCAGGCCGCAGGTGGTTGCTGTAAATATCTTTGAGCTCTTTATCTCCAGGGCTGAATAAATAAGATAAATCCCCGAAGCAGAAGGTACATCTTTCTAAACCCCTTATTTTTCCTACAAAATAAAGAAAATGCATCATTCAATAAGGCTCCAAGACATGTCACTGTAAAAAGAGAATAATGACAAACAAATACTGCTATTATGATGGAGAGACGAAATGAAGATAATAAATAACTGATAGCGTAGCCTAAGAATACAATTTGAAGCGAAGCGTCTTCTGCATCCACATATATGCTCTGTTTTCCATATTCATAAATTTGATAACATAGCCGGCCAACATTTGACTGCTTGTAAATTCAGAAGGAGTGTTTCCAGCCGTTTTCATTTCGACCCCTCTGTCTGGAAGAGACTTTGGTGTTGCTCACATCAGTGAGCACTGCATGAGGACCAAAGGCAGATAGAGCCATGGGGTGCATGACAATGAGCTACCAGATGCCATTAGAAGTGAGCCTGTAAATCACAAGAATTCACACAGAAAGAAAAGCTTTTTTATTGTGACGCAGATTAGTTTTTCTTTGTTATTTCTGCTCTTTTTTTTCAGTTTTAGCTGGATTTGCCTATAGGAAGAATTGATTCCCCCAGAACCATGTTGTTAGAGCTTATTATCTTCTGAACAAAAAGTGATCAATTTATATCCCCTACAATTTATTTGGGGTGCGGGACTCCTTTTCACTAATGCCTTTTCATTTTGCTTTTGCTTTGGATTACCTCAAGTGGAGGTATGTAGAACGTGTTTTATGTACAGGACAAGATTAAAGATGTAGACCTTCATTAAAGCCCAGTAAGCTTAAGTTATGATGTCAGATGTGAAAGGCCAGTGATGTGCTGAATTTAATAGCTGACATACTCTCTCCAAAGCGCCTGAACAATTTTGGCTTCGTGCAGAGTTACAGCAGTTTTGGAAATCTTCTTGTAGTCAGAGCTTCGTGTGTGCTGATCTGTGCTGTACAAAAGGGTGTAGCACTGTATCTTTTGACTACAAACCACCCACAAGCATTGACAGCAGACACCAAAGCGGGAAAATAAATAGGTGAGTCTGGAAAGACGCTGTGAAATAGAAAAAAATACATTTAATGAAACAAGTGCAGTGGGGAAAAAAAAGTGAGCCACACTTCACTGATTGCTACAAATAATGTGGCTAGACATGAACAAATTCAAAGAGGAGCTCTTTGCCCATCATCAACAGGTCATTATCTTTAACAAGCTCTGCTGTTCTCCTGAATTTATAGTAGGTTCTCTGCACACAATTGTCTGTCTGTTTCTAAATTTAGATTCTACAAGCAGAATGAACATGTGAACAAAAAAAATAAATAATGCATTTACTTCTGAAGCTAAAAGCTGTTTTAGCCCCACAGTGTGGCCGTCTCCTATTAAATCCCAATAAAATACCCTGAGGTTTGCAGCTGATGACTAAATGCGAAAATGTCTGAGGGGCACGAGAAATTTTGTGGGACTCCGTAAATGCAAATGAATCACCTTTTCAATCAATTTTCCCTCAATGTAATCTGTTGGAGCACTGGTGAGGCGCTTCCATCATTTGTATGACTGTAGAAATAATTGTGGTGACAACCCTCACAATGCTGACATGCTGGCACAGATCAGTGTGCCAACATTTGCTTAAATGCATATGCTGTGGCAGAGACTGATGAGAATACCTTAAAGTATTTAACTGTCTATCATAAAATGGCGAACAAGCAATATAGATGGATGAAGGAACATGTTTTCTGCGCTGATATTGAAGCTAATGCCACAATTTAGTGGGTGAAAGGGATGAATAAAGTTTCTGCTGTGCTTTAGAGAAAAAGAAAGGTAAAGTCCTTACAGAACCAACAACAGTGTTTAAAAACGCAATGGTTTTTAATCTAAATTTCTTTATTTTCAAAAGTTAAACGTTATATTCTGTTTGAAACCAAGGTACTTTACGTTAGTACCTTGGTTAGAGTCATTTTACACTTGCAAAATATTAATAAATGATGGGTGAAGTTTACTATTTTGTCTGATATGTGTCTTGTATTTAATAATCAGTTAATTGTCAACTTCAAAAGTGGAGCATCACTGAAAATGTTATGATGTGAAACTCGATTCATTCGAATATCTTAAAAACATTGATCACCATCTCCATTATGAGAGGATTGTCATAATTAAACACAGGCAGTTTTTTTCCAGGGCGTCACTATTGACGATACACAGCTAAGATACTAATCACCACCACTGGGTTGAGAAATATTCCTATGTTGGTTTTGGTTGCTGGCAGATCAAATGAGACCTTGAACATGATTCCCCTGCTGCTTATTTATAAAATGATGTGGTCTGAAGCAGCAGCAGTACCATAACTTTAACACAAAATCTCAGCTTTCAAATCAAAATGTTACATTCTCAAATTATGTTTGTTAGCAAAGAGAGTAAAAGAAAAAAAAAAAGACAAAGCAAGAAAGCAATGATCCTTGGGAGGCCTCATTTACAGATGAAAACAAGTGTTTCTGAAATGTATTCAATGTAGCTAATGCAAAGCTAAAACTGTGATTATTGATTCTCCTTATGGTGAATGTTATAGGTGTTACACTTCCTGCATAAATACAAAATATTTCTGCTAAGATTTAAGCCAACATGCCTTGTTTTTGGCATTGCAGGGCTGCTGTGCTGCTTAGATGTTCATTTCAGACCTAGAGCAGTTTCCAGTATTCAGAAGGCAGTTAAAGCTAACCAGACTCTATGTTTGTCCCTGATATATTTAGTTTGGTGTTGGGTCTCTGACTGGTGGAGAAAGGTACTTTCCAGGAGGATCAGTAAATTATTGAAAATAAACCGGTCAACAAAGTTTGAAGTATCAAGATTAAGTAGGGTGCTGGGATAGATCAATAATTTAAGCAAGAGTGTATTTGCAATTTTCTTTAAAGAGACATTAATCGTTTCTTTACAAGAAAAACAAACAAGTGCATCACCAAGGTGATACATCACACACACACACACACACACACACACACACACACACACACACACACACACACACACACACACACACACACACACACACACACACACACACACGCACACACACCCGCACACCCCCACACACACATGCACACAGTTTAGTCAGTTGCTAACCTTTTTACACCGCATCCTTTTCTACACAATAAAACTGAACTACTCAACAAACCAAGAAATCCCTCAAAACTCACAGTAAGACACATCAAAGACTTTATTGAAGCCCAAACCACTTTCCAGATACAAGTATGATGTTTCAAATGGCATCTGTATGAGGCAAACTGAGGGACTCCACAACACCCATCCATGGGTTCGACATTTATCCACAATCATCTGTATACAATATTACACCACTAATCTTTAACTTTGGACTCCTCCCATTGGTCAATTCTTCTTTAGTAAATGAACAGAGTACTTTTTAACCAGACGTGTGTGTGCGTGTGTGTGAATTCTCTTCCTTTTCTTGCAAACCCACACCAGGTTGGTAACAATATGTTGACTCGCTCTTCGTTCTGAATCTTTTTGATTTAAGTTCTAGTTCCTATTCATGGCCAACTGCAAAAACCTCTCTGGGGATTCGGGGTAGAAGCAATTCATTTGTAATATATTTTATACCCCTCTCTATCATACATAACAGTCCCTTAGTTTTACCTTGAATGGCTTATCTTCAGAAATATTACCTCAATAAAAAAAAAGAGTGTGGCCTTTGCAATTCAGTGGTGGCAATTTAATTTGTTTCTCTACAAGTAAAAAGCATATAAATATACACTATTTATTTAGCATATAAATGTATGCTTTTTATTTGGTTGTAAAAATGTTAATTAAAATACATAAGAAAGCTTTTAAATTGTGTTAACCAGACTGTCTTTCATATTACAAACAAACCCAGACCTTCTCTCACTCAATAAACAACACTAAAGTCACAGGAAGGTGGGTAAAATGAACAGACATTTTGTCTTGGACTGCCAATCTTTGGCCCAGTGAGGCAAATGTCTCCCCTCCTGCCAGCTGTCAGAGCTCCCACCACTCAGAACAAAAGCATTTTTCTAGACTGTCAGTCGGGTGTAGCCACTTTCGGAGCACTGTGTATTTGGTGTGAGGGTGTACACACTGTCTCGGTGTGTGTTTTGGAGCTTTAACATCCAGTTAAGGTTTATGAGGAGTTATCTTTCTTCATTATGGGGATGACGAATGTGGCATATAAAGCTCTGAGTTAATTTCAGAAAAGGTTAAAGAAAACATTTGAGAGACTGCTGTGATTTTGAAACTGTTCATAATCCTCAGTGGGAATTCCCACCCTGGTAGAGATCATTGTGGGGGAACTATGAGTGACAACAAATCAATAGAACATTTTCCATGGTGGGATTATGAATCAAATGAGAATTTTCACAGAGAAAGAACAGCGAGAGCAGCAACCAAAGAAAAGGAGAATGATGACTGCGTTCCAGTAATGTAATGACGTGAAAAAAAGAAAAGAAAAAAAAAATCACAGTTTGGTTTGTTTTAAGCAGCTTTGTTCACTTCCTGTTTGTGATACAGTCACACGTACAACCTTTTCGTGTCAAGTTTACTAAAATGGATTTTTAATTTTGCTGCAATAATAATACACTAGGAAACAAAGTGTCATTACAGTTTGTGAAACGTTTTTCATATAACTCAACTAAGACACGGGGTCTAGCAATAGCAATCAAACTCACACAAGCAGTGAACGAGACTTCCATGAAAAGGTTTCACAATCCCGCCTGCTGAGATTTGTGAAGCCCTGGTACAAACATGACCATCAACCTGAGCTCCTAATCTGGGCTGGAAAAGCATTAGACAGAATGTTAACATGAGATTTGACAACAAACATCAAATAGAATGAAAAAGTTGTGAACAGCACATACACAAGTGTGATTGGCAGAGCTAAGCCCCTCCTCCTGGCTCTGATTAGTTGTTTCTGACTGAGCTGTGTATTTCTGTATTTAACCCTGTCTTATTCTATACTATCTTAACATAGTGACAATTTCAACAAATGTGTTACATACGTCAGCTTTAAGGCTTGTTGTTGTGACATGGGACAATAAGTTTTGGGGGTATAAATACTTTAGGAAGGCATTGTCTAAAGTCAGTTTTTTTTTACTTTCTAGGATTAAAAGAAAACTAAAGCACAGATATTTTCTGCTTCACACCACTGCAGTTTTGACAGTCTGACCTTTGAGAAGAAAAACTCTTAAACCAAATATGACAACCAAATTTTCTGGAATTAAGACCCAGAAGGAAATGGGAGGTTATTAAAATGGCACCGCAGATGTATCTTCTTCAATGTGTGTCTGCGGCAGCTGTACATAACTTTTTCTTTATCTCTCCTACCACTGCTGTCTGTTTGTTGCCGTATCAGATTTTTGCAAAATACTCCGTATAAAGTAGGAAACTGATCTAGCCACAACCAGAAAAATAGCTGAAATATCATCACAAGTACATGTAAGAAATCCAGTCATATAACGATGTTGCTTCATTCAAACTGCTGCATCTGCAGATACTTGGAGGCTATTCCTGGACAATGTGCATGATACTATAGCTGCTGAAACAATGACACAATCAGTTTACAACAGAAAAAAAGAAAAAGAAAAAAAAACATCACCAACATTCATAGCAACAAGGCATAAATTTAGCCCCTGCTCATCCTATGACATCTTCATGCCTGACACCCAATCTTGGCACCAACAGCCATGACGGAAATTCAAAAAGCACCTAAATATAACTGTCTCAAGTGACAAAAGACGAGGCACCATGACTCACACAAGAATGACCTAGATTACCATCAATGAAGTGCAAAGTGTGTTCAACTTAACCCAAACCATACATTTGGAAAACAACAAGCTGGTCACTCATCTGGAGTACGGAGGGAAAAATCTGAGTGAGGCTGTGGCAAAATGCTTTTTCCTCTCCACACATCGTAAGAGACACACATTAAAAAAGACACAAAAGAAATCCAGCTGTAATTGCAATATAATATTCACACACTGTAAGATTTAGAAAAGATGGGAAAATGGGAAAAAATACACTGAGGTACATTTGTTTCAGTAATATCACCAGTGTCACACTTACTTGTCAAAAGATTGGATTAAATTATTAATGTATTAAATAACTAAGATAAATATAATAAAAACATCAGTTTTCTTTGTATTTTACTTTCAAATTTATCAGAGAGTCTAGGAACGTTTAATTGGTGATTCATATCGTCATGTTTCTTCAGGGTATAAATATGCTGTCACATAACGTCCCGTTACTCTTAACACATGCATGCAGAGAGTCAGAGCAAAAATGAAAAGGTTTAGTTAAAATGTACTTTATCTCATTTCCAGAACATTAATGTTGATTATAAGGATTCATAAAATGCAATTGATTTCTTCTAGTTTTGACCCATTTTTTAAAAAACTCTTCTGACTTTCTCCAACGTAAGTTGATAAACAAATAGTGAGACAAAATTTGAGAATAATTTCTTCTGTCTATCCTATTGCTACCTATGTCATTCATTTTGCTAGATTGTGTAGAGATTGGTGCCAATCATGCTAATGATAAGGAAAAGACCTAAAAGTCATCCTTTGGATTGTGGGAAAAGACCAGAGTAGCCGGACAGAACGTACATATGCAGAGGGGGATCATACAAACTCTATGCAGAGAGACCAAACACTTGGGAGTTGAACCCATGACCTTACCAGCTGTGCAGCCCTTAATCCCTTTCATTGCTCTCTAATTAACTTTAGAGAGCTTATTTGGCTGTGCAAGCTCCAAAATGAATACTTACTATGGCTTCTTTTTGTAAGCTGAACCATTCTGAGGCCATTTGTACTGATTTGAACCATCCAGCAGAAGTAGAAAACACATTTCCACAGTTTGACTTGTTTCGCCTCTACCTGTTAACAACATTGCCTAAACTGTCACACTGTTTGAGAAGGGTGCAAGTTTAGTCGGCTCAAAAGCAATCAAGGAAAATTGACTATTGCTTGCTGAGATGTTTATGGAAAGAAAAAAACAACAACAATCAGTCATTGTCATTTATACATTTACTGAAACTTTTAAATGAAATAGTATTCTTATTCTATTATTCTAAATAAACAAGACCTATTGTCTGTGTTAAATTCAAACATTTAAAGGCGAGCCCTCCTGGTTTGAGGGCCCTAAGCACTGGCTTATTCTGTTTATGTTAAGAGTCTCTGACTTCAGTTCTCGTGAGGTACTGCCCAACAAATTTTACATGCACCAATAGTTCAACACACTTGACTCAAATTGCTAAGTCACTTCCTTAAAACATTACCAAGTTCTGCAGAGAAATAGTAATGAACCATTTACTTGATTCAGGTGTGTTGGAACAGTGACGCATTTAAGAACCTCAGGATATTCTTGAGTTGGAAACCTCTGGTGGCTCTGAGTGTGGGGACTTTTTAAAGAGGCCATTATGAAACCACTTCACTAAGACCAAACATTTGTGTTTGTTCTCAGAAATATAGTCAAAGTGCTTTATGAAACATTTGAGCTGCACCATTAAACTGTATATTACCAGTGTGCTAAAGAGATTTGGAAGCTGCATTTCACTGAAAGTGGAGACTTTGCTCCTGAACTGCTGCAGATCCATTCAGATTTATCTTCCTACATCTCCCTACATCAATTATCTGACTGTGATTTATGCTAACTGAAATAGTTTGCTAAACACAAGTGCCCATTATACAAATAGCATCACCGTTAATTAATCTTTGCTGCAGTAAGAGAGTCTTCTGGTGAAAAAGCACATTGGCTTGAACTAGAGAAGCCCTTATGGGAGATTAATAAGTGAGTCAGAAAATTTGAGTTGTAATAAATATTTTATTAATTTTATTTTTGAAGTACTTGGATTTAATAGAATTCATTTTGTTAATTCATCTTGTTGTGGGGCTTGGGGATGGATTTGTGAAAGCATGGTTCTCTGCAGGGAGTATGTAATTGATTTTCTGTATTTAAAAATATGCTCAGTAATGATCAAAACAGATCATCCAGTTTGAAGCAATAATGGTTATTTCAATAAAATATTGATGCCAAGCAAAAATATTTTAGTCTTTTAGTGTGTGCTCTGCAAAAATTTCCCAGCCATTTAGTTGCATTATACAGTTTCTGCAGTACTACTTACAGTAAGTAGATATTTTTTATGCTACTGTATAATTCGTCCTAAATGCAGTCAGACAGCTGCGTAAACAGGCTCTGATAGACTAGAAGAAACGCTACAGATTTAATCTGTTCTGGCTTCTCTTGTTGTTATACTGAAATGCTTTAGATAAAAAAAAGGATATCAAATGTAGATAATGTATTTACAAAAAAAAGCTTTTAAATTAAGGTTTGTTTTACAAAAGGAGAAAGCTATCCAAAATCATCCTGCTTATATGCGAATAGGGAATTGTCCCCGAAACCTAATAATTGACAGTTAGCTTTTTAGATTCACCTTGGAGGAAATCTGGCAGATTCTCCCTTGTAGAATTGTAATTACACAGTTACACTGTTGGGTTTCTGGGCATGAAAAACCTGTTTAAGGTGATGCAAAAGCATCTCAATCAGATTTAGGTTCAGACTGCAAGGTACCCTTGCAGATCACTCAAATCCCAATGCATCAGAAATGGGTTTGTAACCTTTTTTTAGTCTGATAGATGTCGGTGTTGGACCTTAAATTCCTTTTGACTAAGATATAACTTACTGCTTTCTTTTAGCCCAAGATTTAACCTTAACCTTCCTAACTAGATATCAGAAATGTTCTATCAATGTGATGTCTTGATTTTTATAGATTAGACCTTGGCATTGGTAGTGGTTAATCACATTTCATTGATCATTGAACAAGAGGGCATTAAAATAGATATTCAAACATACTATTTATCACAGGTGCTCGATATTAGCATTTGTTCAATGACAAACATACGTGAGACAAACAAAAATAGAAGAAATCTGCACGGGACAAAAACTTTTTCATGGCACTCCATTTTAATATATTTCCATATGTATGTTGACATATGTCAGACATTTTACTGTTTTTCTTGCTGATTTAAGCTGCTGATCAGGGGGCCAAAAAGATAAATCTCGTAACCATATAAAAGGTTAATAAACAGCACATGCCATATTAGCTTTTCAAATAAAAACAAGAACATTTTCTATTAAGAATTTAGAAATCTGCTCAGACAGTAAACCCTTTTGTCTCTGTAATTTGCCATCTGAATGCAAATGCACTCTATGCATAAAAGCTGTCAACCAATGAAAAACAATTTGTCGCTCTTATACGCCACACAGCGGTGCTCATCTGGTTTCATTTCTCTGCTTTTATTATAGAGACGTACAGACTCCATGCTGTCAGAGGAGCTGAGCCATCTGAAATATGTCAATCCAGAGCACTAATAGTCTACACAGTCCATTTCACATACATTTCTTTCAGTACGTTCTTTTAAACCAAATGAGGATTTAGTGATGTGCACAATCTCATTTGTAATCGTAGTCATGGTTACCCTGCCATTCAACTTCAATAGCATCTGATAGGATTAAAATATGACAGATTTGGCTCACACAGACTCTTAATCATGCATCTCCGCACTCTCGCACATTGTCTTCCTCTATTAAAATCATCCATATTGAACTGATTGTGCTCACTTTGTTCACCTTGCTGTGTAAAATTACCACGAGCAACTGTGTGCAACAAGAAGCTACTCAAGCTCATGTTGACATGGGAAAATTTGTCAAAGTCTTAATTTGCTTATTACTAAAACATGAAAACTATTAAAAACTCCTTAACTGCTAGGGTGGACTGCTGTGTTGGATTTCAGAGAGGCGGGAAGGGTCCACTTAAGATTTGCTACCTGATCCTGCAGTTCAATTTCTGTTTGGCTTCCTCCCCTTAATCATTCTCAGCTGCCTTGTTCGCATTCAGAGTCCTTTCTCTATGGGCCTCCGGGTGGAAGCAGTTATCAATCAATGCTGATTTTTCCCACTATCTTAACATGAAACATTATAGTGGGTGAAAGGAAATCATGTCATGTCATTAAGTCACTGATTCAAAACATGTCAGTGTAAATTGAGTTATATTTGCTCCTACATGCTTAATCATCCATTGAGGGTATTGATTAAGTGTTCTTAAGCAATTTGAAAGGTTTTGAATCATGTGTTATAAAGTTGCCTCCAAAGCTGTGACTTTGAACCTTTGAGTTCAAAGTTTGTGATGTGATTAACCAAATTTGGAATACTAGTACCTAGTCAAAAGTAAAAGTAAATGAAGTAACAAACAAGGTATATTTAATTTTGAAAAGTTGTTGCTCTACTCTCACTATTTTGTCAAATAGTCTTTGACAAAGCCGGCTTCAGTCAGCCTATATCAGTGTAAATGTAAGCAGTAATCTTGTTCCACTGCAATATAAATCTCAAAGCAACATGTTTGATTGGTTTTAATTTACCTAAGATACTTAAAATACTGTATATCTAAAAAAGGGTGTAAAGATAACTAAAATGGAAGCTGCACAACTATCAACCTTTGATGCATTCATCAACTCATTTTGCATACAAAACCAG
The DNA here is from genome assembly GCF_904066995.2 of Poecilia reticulata. Classification (NCBI taxonomy): domain Eukaryota; kingdom Metazoa; phylum Chordata; class Actinopteri; order Cyprinodontiformes; family Poeciliidae; genus Poecilia; species Poecilia reticulata. The sequence continues at coordinate 31,799,381 of NC_088831.1, forward strand.
CCAGAACACTGACTGTACTTACAGAGAGAGAGAGTGTGTGGTTCTTCCAAACTGTCCTGTAGCTTCTCTAATCCAGATGTGTTTAAAGTTTCCCTTTTGATCGATTATCAGCCAAGCTGTAGAAGGACAGGAGTGCTGCTTCTACTCACCGCGCTCCATCTCTTGATTGAATTTCCATTGTGGTGCAATTGTATCGCCAAGGACTACAGGAGGGAGTGGACACAGGTCACCACACTCGGTAGGGTTCTACTTTCATTGCAGCCTATGGGGCCTCAGCAGCTCTACAAAGGCAGAAAAGTGGCAGGTGGTTCACAACAGCTCTCTAGAGCTCCTCTAAACAGAGTGTTTGATTCTGCTGTCAGCAATAACACATATACACCCCAATAAGCATGGTTTTTTGTGCACTTGTGATTTAATTTTTTTTAAATGCAAAGGTAAAAATAATAATTTATGCCTGAGCTTATTATTTAAAGTATAAAAAGAAATCATCCAGCAGCTGTCAGGGAAAATTAGATGAGAGAAGAATGTTCATAATAGATCTGACTACAGTGACATGTTGAATGAAGGAAACTGGATATCCACTGGAGAGGAATGCATAATTCAGAAAAGGCTAGAGCAGAATGTCCCATGTAACCTGGTCCTTGGTCCACACTCAGCCCTCAGATTACACTTGTGCTTTCAACTGACAGCTGATCACTTTCCTTCACAGCAAACCTGAACTTTTCAATGACATCTGAGTTTCACTGCAATACATTGAGAGGGGAAGTGAGTGACATTTTATTTGACTTAACTGAACTCATGTGAGAGGTATTTTTAAAATCCACCTTTGCCATGTTTTTAAAACCATCCACAGTGGTGAAGTTTATGGCCCCTTTCAAATTTTTTCTGCTTTTACTTTAGTTTTTTATCAAAATAAATATATCAAACAAAGATAACCTGATTTAGAGTAAAATACATTATTGAAATGATTTAATATATTAAGGAAACAAGGTATGCAAAGCAACCTGGTCGTCTGAAAAATGACTTACCCCTTTAATTCAATGATTGGTTGTGGAAGTTACATCATCATACCTCAAACAGATTGAAGTTTGAACAGATTGTGTTTTAGATGCGATTCTGGGTTCTTTTGCCTTTTTGCTGGGTTCTCTTTAAAATGTTTGCATTAGTACCAATAATATATATATATAGCAATAGTAGCCTTTATTCAACTGTAATCTGACAGGAAGGAGGCTGAGAGAAGTGGAAAAAAACATGCAACAAAGAAACCAAGCACATGGCTCGAATTCTGGACGGCTGCATTGAAGTTGGTAGGTTGTGCTGCAGGGTGGCTGATCTAACCACTGCGCCAAGCAAAGCAATAATTTTGATGGGCACATTTAATATTTGATTCAGCTTGTGTTTGTCTCATATATATTATCAACCCAGGTGGAAAAAGGACAGGCTCTACGCCAAAGCACAAACATTGCTAAACAGAACAGCCAGTGAAACGCATTGAAAAGTGATCCAGGTGAGTTTTTTTTAAAAGGAGTACGATTATGTATTTTCCAGGCACGTAGTGTCATTTCATACCACAGTCAAGTAACTATGTTGCTTTCAGATGTAATGAAAATGCTATATATATATATCAAAAATAACTTAAGAGAGATTTGATTTTACATCACAGAACTATTTGCAGCATTAAAATTGGCCTCTGTCTTTTTGTAAGAAGCTCATACCATTTCCGACACTTCCCCTTCAGCACATCGACACAACAATGCTCCTCCAGGATGCCATTTCCAACCGTTTTGAAGTAGTTAGTATGATGTAGTAGTTAGTATGACAGTTCACCATATTCACAGTACCATATGTTTGCTAACTGTTGGGTGGAGAAAGCATTTGTTGTGCTGGAGCCTGACTGGGAACTGCAGCTCCAAGGAGGCCCTTTGGGTAAATAGGTGGTGCCTTTTGGGAGCAAGTGTTTAAGTACCTTTGAATGGTTGCCACGAAAGACTCAAAGATTTCTCAAACATGGATGAAAGAATCAGAGCAACACTCCAGGTGTGTTTTTGACGAGGGAATACTATTATAATATGACATAAAACTCAAAAAAGAGTTGATTTTGCCGTAATACCGCAAATGTAAATTTTGAATTCACAATTGGTAAAGTCAGTTACTGGAGCTAAATGTGACTGATCTCTATTAAAGAGGTAGCTAAATTCAGAAAAGCTCAATCAAAACCAGCAGCAGTGAAGACCTGCTGGAACATCACAGGGAAGGAAGCCCATTCTTATGTGATTAGGTTGGTTAATTAAGGACTACTTGAGCAAATGAGGATCATTACGGTGTTGTGCATCATTTCAGACATTACTGTCTGAAAGTGTCAAACATCAACAAGATAACTGTGGTTACATGATGTTGTCTGGTCATATGGAAGCCCCTGAAGAGAGAAAACTACAAAAAATATCCTTAATTTAGCTACATATGTTGATTTAAATATGTGAATGTGTTAACATTGTCAAAATAAAATATAAAACACTGGGTTTTAATGAGCTGCCTCTGTTTTACAGAGCTGAAAGACACCTTTGTCTCTGTTAAACCCAAGTGGGTTTTCCAGTCCTCTCCATTGTGAGTCCATTGCTGCTTTTCAGCTCCAACACATTAGCATCACCTACTGTTCATTGTGTGAATGGCAGAAACAATACAAAGAGTACTGCTAAATAATTTATATAGATGTGGAACTGGGGGAGTGAAAGAGATACTAAGACAGGGAAGTTGAGAAGTGAGTCTAGTTAGTCTGTATTAGGGATAGTTGTGACAATACACCATTTTTCACCACCAGCTCTCTGACTTGTGACAGTGAAAAATAGCATTTGTACTGTTCATAGTTAAAATTAATGATGGTTGAATTTCATTTAGCGGCTGTACATTTGGTTTCCTGTGCACTTAATATCAGCTAATTTATCACACTCTTGTGTTTTCAACAAGATCTTCTTACATATGCTTCTCGTGTTTTTTTCAGCTAAGTCGAGTCTGTCTACTCTTCTTTTCAGCAGGTTTCTAAACTCCCACTCACACAGCTGTTAGTATCTGTTTTACATGTAAAATTCACTTTAAGACTTAAAGCTTGATGGCATGTCTGCAAGTACATCTGAAATATAAAAGAACAATCTGCATAACCCAACCATTCACGGGCAAGAGTCCAAATAATTCATAAAATCAATTTTTAAAGTGAGTTATATTATCAGAAAGTTACAAACGTTAAGGTTTACAATAGCAAATGCAAAAGCAGTATATCAGCAGATTACAGAAATCTATGAAGAAAGATTATAAAAATTGTGTTAGACAAAGATTGTGGTTACTTTCAATTGCAGGGCAAATTTACAAAGCTGAAAATGTGCGTAAGTTAATAAACAAACAACAAAATTCCCAAATATATAGGCACCATCCCCTCTCCTAACAATTATAAGTGTGCTAGGTGATGGATGGATGGATGGATGGATGGATGGATGGATGGATGGATGGATGGATGGATGGATGGATGGAAGTACAGTCCTTGTGGATACAGGTAGATGAAGTAACAAGAAATTTCCACCAGATGGCAACACATCCGTGTTACGCTTCTGCAGGATCAGGGATAGTAACATTTATTGAAAGAATAAAAAAAAGAAATAAGCAATATACACCAACATACATGACTAACTAAGAGATACATAGACTTAGACACTTATTTTGAAAGAGAATATTAGAATGACTATTCTGTAAGACAAACACAGTGTTGCATCACATATCCATTTTAAACAAACAAACAAAAAAAAGGTTAAAATGTTGTCTTAGAGAACATTTGAGATTGGACTGCATTATTCAGTTTTGGAATATTATCTGGTACGACATTTGCAAATAAGTTCCCCCGCAGGGTCACAAAATACCACAATTTGAAAAACCTACTGAGCAAGATTTTTGTGAGTCACTGTACTGTACCAGCTGAATCAAATGATGATGATTTGTCAGGTTACAAAAACATGTTCTACATTTTTGGGGGTGATCATTAATGGCTAGCGTCTGGCGTATTGTTTGTGCAATGATAATGATGAATGATTTTAAATTATATTTAATATATTTTCATAAAACACTACAAAATAAGTAATAAAAAAACTGAAAATATCTTATTTTCATTTCCAGTACTTCAACAAATTCTACAAGTTTGAACTTGTCTTTGTTCTCTTTTTTCTATTCACGGGTCTTCCAAGGTTAAGGATGTTTGTAGTTTTACTCTTTGACCACAAGATGCCAGTGTGTTTGTCTATAATTTTTTTTCCCCTGGACAAAAAAAGAAAATAAAAAACAAACAAAAACAAACGTTTTCTAATCTTAAACAATATAGAACATTTATTATTATTATTATTATTATTATTATTATTATTATTATTATTATTATTATTATTATTATTATTATTATTGGTAGTAGTAGAAATATTTTTAAGCCATTTCTTGCTTAGAGTAGCTTCAAAGCACATTTCTCACCTTCGTCAGTTCATTTTTTTTACTCTTGCTTTTCTTTTTTCTGTGATAATGTTACTGCCAGCTACCGATAAGTCATTATGACTTGACTTGAACTCATTTAGTTTATTAGTATTTAGACATAAAATCACAGTGGAGAAAAAGAAAATGCAGCTGTAAAGCACATACATTACACAAACATGTTGCAGTCTCAGAATAAATGTTCCGGGTATTTTTTTTTTTGTGTGTGCATTTATTTCAATTTAAAATTGCCCAGCAGGCCCTGTGTTACCAAGGAGTGCTGCTGCCTGATTACCGTCATGTTGCGTGTGATTGTTGGTTTTTTTTTTTTTTTTTTTTTTGCGCGGAGTGCTCCAGTGTTCTTCTCTGTTGCGGCTGGTTCCTGGTTTAAAGCCCCTGATTGGTCAGAAGGAGTCACGTTGTCCGTGAAGCTGTCAGTCTGATTCTGCACCATTGTTCCCCGAGCAGCCGGAAGAAGTGCCTGTATAAGCACTACTGCATGCGACAGCTGCACCGGTCAGCCCAGTATACTGTGCTGGAAACTGGCTCTAGGTTCACCGCTTTCTGCTTCATAAAGGATTCTGCAAGATAAAACTGGATCATGGTGGAGGGAAAAAAATTGTGAACTCTCAGAGCTTCATGGGGCGTCAGGCAGGAGGATACTGATAATAATAACGAAATGAATGGTGAGTATGAACGATTACAGGTGACATGCCTGCATTTAAACACATTGATATGAGGTAAATTATATTTTTCATCATTTCTTTCTTTTACATCTTTTGTTTGTGGCTTCAAGTATTTTATGTGTTTTTTCTGCTGGTTTGTTACTTTTTGATGCTGCAGGGAACATTTCCTAAGTGGTTCATTTGTCAAGCTATACCAGGCACCACACCTCAGCTGTCACTTTGTGGTCATTGCTTCTTATATTTTTCACTCAACAGGCAGACCGTGATATAGCCAGACCAACATGGATTCATTTTAAAGCTTTCTATGTTTTTGTAAGCAGTTTAAGGGCACAAATCTGTAAATTAGGTATTAGAAATAAGAAGGGGGTCTGCATGTGTTGGCAATCCAGGTAAACCTGTTTAATAGATAAATGAAAGATTTTTCAGTATTGTGTTTAACTGAAAATCTCATGTTGATAAATATAATTTTTAAGTAAATAAATTATGGCACAAATCTAACCAATAACAAAATAACTTATTTATGATAAAATGAACACAAAAGGTTTTTTTGTTGTTGTTTTTATTTGTTATTTGTGTCTTGCATTTCTTAAGATGGGTAGATTTTGCCATTCTCTTAAATTAAATTTAAAATGGGAAAGACAAGAGAACAGACTCTTTCCAAGTTTTCATAACAACCATTGGATGTTAACTCAATGTCAACTTCTTGTTTGTTAGGCATCCCTAAAAAATACATTTTTTGTCTTGATGTCACAAAAAAGGTAGTTGGCTAAATGGGTGAGAATAGTATTCAACTTTAGAGAAATCAAAAACTCCAGATAAGGTAAAACAAACGACAAGCATGTTGAAGAAAGGCTGCTTGGTGCTGGGGATCCACAATTCTGTGAGACTGACTGTCTACCAAAAGTTATACTGCATTGTATCTGGAATTAAATCATCAAAATTTTATAACACAAAAAAAAACAAAAAACATAAGGGCTTCTTCCACAAAACTGGAAGGCTAATTATTTTTTTTTACATATCTTTAGCTGGGATGCCAAGAAACACAGTCAGCAGTGTATAGCCAGCTGCTCTTTTTTATCCAGATTAGAGTAGAAAAAGGGTCTCGTTTGAGACAGAGTGCTGTGTGGAAGAGAGTAGGGACACTCTCTGGATACCCCTGCATCCCCTCCACCTCTATCTCACAAACGGGAATAAAAGGAAGGCTGGTTCTCATACGGTTAAGAAGATGCTCTGACAATCTTTTGCATGTCAATGCAGAAAAGGCAAAGTTTTCCTAACAAAGCCTCCGTACTGTCATTTGTGATAACAGAGAGCATTACAGCATAATTACGCCGAGTGTCTCTCTACAGCACTTCACATATCAGATGCAACAACAAACAGCATAAACCATATTTCCCAGGGCCACAATGTGCGTAATCTCTTTATCGACTGCGTAGTTTAAGACTTGCTAAAGGTATTAACAAACACTGTCTGTGTTTCTCTTCTCTGCTCTCCACAGAAGAGAAGTGGGTCGTCGCATCATAACACATTTAGCTAAAGGTAAGATCAGATCTTGTTTTTGCTGGTTTGAAAATTATATCATCAACGTTCAAAACCCATTAGCATACTGAATTTATCCCCGCAAGATGGATGGTATTCAATGCTCACGCAACTGTTGTTGAGATGCCACGAAAGACTGGCTGATAACAGGGACAGGGTGTGATGTTGGAGCAGACAAGTGTTTAGTCAATAAAGACAGCTGTTTCACTGACACAAGAGATGCATCTGATTTCACAAAGAAAAAAAGAAAATCCATTTTTTTCTCAACCTTGTTGTGCTAAATATGTGTTTTTTTAAATAATATAGGCATTGAATTTTAACTAATATCTGTTTGGACATTCATATGAATTTCAGATTTCCCTCTTTTGAATTACATTTTTCAGATGTAATATTAAAACTGTTATCACACAGATCCTTATCTTGCTATGTATGACTTCATCGACATGTTTTATGTGAGTATAACTGTAATGAAATGAAGTGTGAGTAGTGCTTATGACGTGTTCCTGTTTTTTATGATGTATTTGCGTTGAGATTAAGGGTTTGAAATTGTGTTTTCTGTGTGATAAAGCAGAGTAAGTTGCTTTTACCACGGTGACATAATCACCGGACCACTTTGGGTTTAAAGTTCAGTTCTCTATATAGTCTTTGAGTGCGTCCAAGTGGTTTAAGTATTAGTTACATCGATGAGACAATACCTCTGACTGCAAGCATTCAGCATAGTGAGGTGAGATAATCTTCTTCAGTGCAGACAGAGCATCTGCCTAGGGAAGCATGAGATTAAGGAGCATATTTTCAGAGCAACATTTGAGTAGCACTTGTATCTATTTCATATCTTTGTTGCATTTATGAGTTTTGTTGCTATTGCTGGAATATTTTTCAACATGTCTAAAAAGAAGCCATGGCAGCTAGACCAAATCTCTGTTTTCCACAACATAAAAACTTCTGAAACCAATATTTACTGTACATAGATGTTAGAAGGGTGCAAAGTAGTGATACTATCTACTGTTTACTATCGCAAATGGCACAACAGGCCCATCTTATCTTGATAATAAATCAAAAGTCTCACCAGACATATCTGTTTGCGGTTTGGTTAAAATGTGTTTGTTTTTTGTTTAGAATAGTAACTTCACATGGGTAGAGAAGCCAGAAATTTTAATCAAGTAAAATTTGCATTTGTTCAAAAATCATATTAGTTAAGCAGAAGTAAAAAAAAAGTATGGTGCATTATAAATACCTCTAAAAGTATATATTTTACATTAAGTTACTCAAGTAAATTTAATCAGGTACTAACCACCTCTATAAGTTAAATAACATTAATCCAATTAAAAACAAACTACCCAGGATCCCTACATCTGACAAAACATTGAATAAAGTTACAGAAGAGAAGCAGACTGCAATACAGTTCATGCCACTTGGAGAAAAATTATATATCAGGCAACTTAATTTCCTTTTTTACAAAGTATGAAGTAATGAGAAACCGAATTAACTATGTGATGTAAAACATGGATTGGAAATTAGTGTCAGAGAAGCAGCAATACCCAACTCCCTCCAGTATTTATAGTTATGAGTAGACTGATAAATCATGACTGATGATTGATATCTACTTTTTGTTAGTTTGACAGCAAGTACAATTTTATTGCTTATCAGTTAAACCATTGAGAGGCCAATCTATATAAACGATGACAACTTTTGCTTGTTCTTTGTTTCAGAAATGTTCAAGGAATTATGAACAACAGCTATTCACACAATCTAAAATGATGCTAACATATGTTTTGTTTGAAGAGTCCAAATCCAGGTCTTAATATAATTACAAATACATGAAAAAAATAGTCAGATGTAAACTATTACACACAATTATATTCGCAAACCCTAAATAATGACTTAAAATAAATTATCTGCTGCAAAAGCTAGATATTTTTCTGTAATGTGGTAAGCTATCTCATAAGAATTTTTGTTCAAATAACCAATTAATAAATCTATCAGGTGTGCTTATATTCCTTGGGTGGAAAGTAACTTTAGAACCATTTTCTCAAAAGTGTCTTTTAGTTTCATCATCAACTCTCTACACCTTAGTTCCTTTCATGAAAAAAGACACTTTTCTTGAAAAGCATACAATAATTGAATCCCTTGAATCATAAAATTATTTTGTTTTGTTTGTCATAGAAACCCAGCCCTGACACGCCATATTGTCCTAGGGGCATTGTGTTTGGTTATCTGCCAGCTGCTTCTGTCAGAAAATAGGCAGTGCTGCAACTGTATTGCAACAGGAGGTTAAAGAATCCTAAAACCCTTTTTCATACCTGTTGTGTCTGTTTTTGGTAGGTGAGTTTTCTCCTTTTCTAAGATTTCCTCTCTCCATCCATTTTTCTCCCCAGTCAGTTTGCACCCAGCCGTCTCCTTCGAGAAGAATTTAATTAGTACCTGTGGCACAGAGTTGAATGACACTGAAACATTAAGTAGATGTATTTACTCGTGAAAAAGCTGGTCAATTAAAACACTGTCTTATCTGAAGAAGTGCCAGTGTTGCAAACCTCAGCACAGATGGCTTAAGCTTGATACCAGTACATTTTTCCATTAAAAATTCACAGAGAAGGTGTCATGGCTTAACAGCACTAAGCAGAATCTCACATCAGGAGGCTAATGTGGCTGAGTTGTCTGCACACAAAGCTTCACACGCATGGTTGAATCCATTCAGTTTCCTTTGATTAGGGAAATAAGAATCAAGGGGTCTCACCTTCACAGAAAGATTTTGAAGAAGGGTTGTCGATCAGACTTTAGGTATTTGTGTTGAAAAGTCATTTTATGCTTTTGGAAATTAGTAGAGTTTTAGAAACTAGAATTTACCATGTGCTTTTCAGCCTGCAGTTTTGATATTTAAGTTAATAAATGCCATACGTCATGTTAAAATGCAGAACATTCCTATCAGTACTAGAAAAAAATCCCAACACAATCAAAGTAGATACATTTTTTTTGTACTATTATTATTATTATTATTATTATTATTATTATTATTATTATTATTTCTGTTGGCTTCAAATATTTAAATAGTTAACCAGTGGAAAAATATAAGAAAATAATTGATATGCATATTAGGTATTAACATCAAGGTATTTTATGTGACTGTACTAAAGCTAAACCAGAATTTTTGCTGTTTGATGAAACGTAAAATGTTATCCACATTCAGATTTATTTGACTCGCTATCAAGTAGGTAAATTTGGACCCCCTAATGACAAGAGGAGGTATTTTGCATCACTTTACATAGTCATTAGCCACATAAGAGAAAAAATTAATTGCCTTTCAGTAATTTATTTCCCTTTCAGTGTGCTTTATATTATTCGTCACAGCACATTTTTATATACTTTTTGTTATTAGAAACCCCAAATGTATGCAACTGCATCAATGAAGTATATCTTCATCAAAGACTATCATCAAAGGTTGAGTGTGAACTAATATCAACCTTTCAGATTGCAGAGCAGCTTTGTGAGTCTCCGCAGGGTTCATGTTTCCAATTTAGAAGCTTTTGATGTGACTCTTTTTGTGTGTTTGGCTCCTTCCTGGCTAAGCGGTGCCGAGTTTTCACGGTTCAAGATCGCTCTTTCCTGAGATGTTGCCATGACACCTATTTAGAAAGACTGGTCTGTCGCCAGCAAATCAAAAAAGGTGTGTATATATATATATATATATATATATATTTTTTTTTTTTTCTTGCCTTTGTCAGCTCACTGTTAGCCATCACTCATGTCCTATTGGTTATTTACACTGCATTTTACGATTAATATGATACAAAATAATGATCAGCTTAACTAGACAGAGAAATAAGCTAATTAAGCAACAATGTACTGTAAATATGTATTAAAGATGCTAAATAACAAAGGTTGAACAGCACATTAAAAAAATCCAGTTCAGTTTTGAATACTGTATATGCTTTAAATTGTTCTTGACATGCTTTCATGTCTCAGTTTGTCTTGATCTAGAGTCAAAAAAGCAACAGAAAAATAAAGGGTTTATCGTCTTATACTTTGTGCGTATAATTATTTAGATGAGGTGAGAACAGTCAACATGTGTAACATTTTGAACTAGAGAAGAACAAATGTCGATTGGACATTATCGGCTAAAAAACAGATAAAACAGTAGTGTACAGCAGTATCTTCTTACACTCCTCCTTTGTTGTTAACAACAAAGGAGGAGCAACCTTTACCATGTACTGAACACACAAATAAGCAGTCCATTACATGGCAGCACAAAAACACAGGACAATACCTAAGAGCCATTTAGAGATGCATATTATCTTGACGTGTCTGTTTTTTGCACTGTGAGAGAAAGCCAGAGGACCCAGAGAAAACCCACGCAAACTCCTTGCAGAAAGACCACAGCCTGAGTTTCGAATCCAACATTTTTTTTTTTTTTGCTTGCAAGGGATCAGGGATAATAATTGCTGTGTTATGCAGCCCTATTATCATTAGTCCTATGAAATTATCATAATTGATTGTTTTATCTGTTATGCCTCATGGCAAACCCTGGGTTTTGCCTCTCTGGGTAGAGAACCATGTCAAAAAGCAACACTGTGTGAGCTACATTTGCTGGATAAAAGTGCTATATAAATAAACATCATCTTAATTACAAACTCTGATTTACATTATCAATGATTTTAAAAAGTGCATTATTACAATTATTAGCAATTATTCCAATGGCACACAATTTCACAATCTCAAAATCAGACTTTGGCTGTGTTTTATTTTCAAGAATTAAAACACTCATTCATAATTGTAGAATTTAAGATGCTAACCCTCCGCACTTTTCACATCATTAAGTAGTTCCTGTCGCTTGTGGTTTTTAATCTGACTCTAATTCACAATACATTTTAATAGCAGTGAGAGCTGCCCTACTTCCCAATTTCTCTCAGATAACTGTGAATATTTTGCATATAAAAAATGATTCAAGATCTCTCCATGATACTGGCTATATATATAAATGATAAGGCTTGTCTGCGGAATGTGAACTCCACATCCCACAGCTTTCCTCAGCCTGTGTGAAAGATAAAAGCAACCCTGCGTCTCTGTGAAAGGCTTTGGCAGCTCTGTTTCTGCCAGCGAGCCGACTTTTGCTAACTTTCAGGTGGCATGGGAAAATATAGTCATAAATAAATGATAGACTTATGAATAATTTAGGCATGCATTGTGATTGACATGAGGGTGAGAGTACCTGATTATGCCTCGACAGCGTGAGACTTAAATTACAGCAAATCAAAACTTCAGGCTGAATGCGAAGCATCTGCTGTGCTGCCTGTCTGCTGTTTTCTTGTATTTTGATCACCGATTGTAACGACAAAAGGCAGCTGAGACGCAACAGCGCTTTAGCTTAGGCATGTTTCATTAAAGAAAAAAATGCTAATGTAGTCTGGTGTGAAAGATTTACAGAAAACCCACAATCTCGTCAGGAATCCGAAAGTTTGTGAGTTCAGAACCATCAACAAGTTCTTCACAGAATATCGGTTATTTAGCAGAATGCAAATACATGCTGACCTTAAAAGAGCCTGTCCGCCATCTCCAGCTCTTGATTTAATAAGATATTACAGTGAAAATAGTGCATGTGTATAGTCATGTGACTAATCAACAGCCATGTTTCCTTTTATTGTTTCTAAGAGGTGGAAGAACAGATCAATGAGCGCTGAGCTGAATCTGCAGAGGAGAGGCTGCAGCAGGCGTCACCAGGCTGCAGCTCGAATTCGTGCTGAGTGCTGAACAGGGGGGTGGGGGGGGGCTGGAGGGGTGGGGGGAGGCTCTGTTCTCTCCACCAACACCCCCCTCCACAACCTCTACCCCTTCCCCTCCCCTTCTTTCATGTGTGCGGAGCAGATCTGTCTGCAGCCTCAGGCACAGTGCACGTTAACAATTGTACAGAGCGCATGTGGAAATCTCATTTGCATAAATCTGTAGATGTTGCAATGTTTCCTTCAATGGATTCCTTTGTGTTTAATTGGAGATTGCTTTTATTATTATTTTTAGCTTGCATATACTTGTGCAATTCTTCCAGAGCCAAATGAGAAAAGAGGCTTCTGCATTCGCTAATTATTTATTTGCATAATTTGTACATCCGGCAGGACTTGCGCAAACACAGATGATATACAAATTTATCAATCATGCTGAAACTTCAGCAATTTCAGTGGAAATTGCTGAAGTTCACTACACTACTACTGACTATTATCCTGATTTTAGCTGTTTGTGTTTTCCATGGATCTATGCATCATTCGTATTTTGATCCAAAAACCTTATGATTATAGTGCACATTAGGACAGTTACGCCCTATTCTCTCAGCTTCTTACATGTATAGAGGAAGAAGCCGCCATAATTTTCCACAAAATGAATATTTGATAAATATTTTTGTGTACTGTCAGTGCCTGGGATCCTCCACTGACATCATCTGTAGCAGCATAATCATCCAGGCCACAGCCTTTCCTCAGGGGAGTCCAGCTGAGACCTGAGTTTGGCTCTCTCTCCTCCTATCTGTGCCATTTGGTTTTACCATTTATGGTCGAGTGTGACATCCGTGATGGATGAGAGCAACACACGGCCTAAGAATGGCTATGAGGATGAGGAGTTGAAAGATTTTTCTTTGTGCTGACATAGTTTTAACTGCATATTATACTATATTGACTATTCTCATGTAAGAAAAGACCTCGTAAGAACTTCAAAGCAATCTGGGATGTATAATTGTGCCCCGGTTTTAAACTGTGGAAGCACTTTGTGTCTGCAACGTGATCGGCCATATTTGATGACATGGTCACTTGGCAGAAGCACATTAAATAAAGATGTAATGATAATAGGTACAAGATAATATACAGCATTAAACAATAAAGTACAATTGTTTAGCAATACCTTTGAAAATGTAAAGAATCTCCAATATTTGTTTTCACAACTTAAAGGTTTCTGATTTGTGAAACCTGTTCTACATCAGAAGTATTCCTGTACATATGCACACACAGACCACAGACTACCATACACAGTAAGTTCAGTAATGTTGAAAGCTTTTTGTACAATTCTACCTGTTTTTAGCATTGTGGAATGCTTGTTAGGAGCGTTGTTTCAGATTTAATTATACAATTTATTTAGCTTAATATGCCCAATTTGACACATTGATTTGAAATATTGGGTTCTATAGTACTGGATAACATTAGTTTGCAACAGATTGTATTTTATATTGTACAATTCTTTAAACAAGTCGCTCTTGAAAAATGAGACGTTGTGTCTCAGTGATTCAGGAGGATCCATCAGCCTGTAGCTCCAACAATAGATGGATTATGTCTGCAGGTTTTATTATTCAGAAATACATGCGTCTGCGAAATTGTTGCTGGCACCACGCTGTGGTGTTATGCTAACTCGCTTCACTGTGGAGCATGTTTGCTTCAATGTTTTTTGACTGAGACCCAAACCCGGAGATGTTTTGGGTCTTTTTCCTCAGGTTTTCCACTCCGTATCTCTTGTCTCTTTCCATCATAGCTAAGGTACACTGAAGTGTGTTGTGCAACCGCAATAACTGTTGCTTGTGAAGCACATCAGCACAGGGCAAAAATAAAATGGGAGATGAAGACTCACGGCAAGAGATTTTGCCCTGAGGATTTTATTTTTAATCAAATCATTTGAGTAATCCAAGGACTCATCGCAGCTCACATGAAACGGTTTCTGGTGGTCCAATAAGGGTCACACACCCCCATTCCTGACAAATTTGAAATGGTAAAATGAAAATGGTGAGCAGCATCTCAAACTCTAGAGGCTACTGTTAACATGCCAAATATGAATTTTCTTGACAGCATCATTCTAAAAAGCCTAAAGTTGCCTCCAATTGTAATTAGGTTTAAATTGGAATGAATACTGTTTAGAACCTGTCATGAGAACATCGATGTGAATTTGTTGCATGAATTTAATTTTTATAATATTCAAGTATCGGGTTAGGTTTATTTTATCATGGTACATAAATATTATTTATGTGTGTTTTTCTTTGATCATGACTGCAGTACAGTATATTAAATAATCAGCTATCTGGAGTTTATGGTATTTGAACATAACGTGGCATTATTGTGTTAGAGAAGAACAGGAATGAAGATGATAAACAAGGCAGGTGCAATGAGTCAGCCTTGTTTTACTCCCTTTCTCTTCTGTGCTGTTAAAGTAGGTTTTAAACGTTGTATTTTTATTCAATGCACACCCAGACCTCATGATGCTGAGGATGTCTGAATGACTGGGGCAACACTCCTGCCCCTTTTTTTCTCCATTAAATAATAGATTTTGTTAGGATATCTTATATTCTACATTTTACTGTCAATTTGCCACACTTCACAAATTACCCCAATTGCAGTATGGCTCTACGTATATAATTAGATACTCTCTAAGCCTTTGTTTGTTTGGTTTTTTTGCCTGCTGTCTTCAATTTTCTTCTGTCAGTTGATGGAGCCTCTCGAAGTGAGAGCAAATATAGGTCACCGTCGCTGGTGCAATGGTGTAACAAATGCCATCGCTCCAGCTCATGTTTTACATTTTTATGTAACAGGGCAGCATATGTTTGAGGAAATATAGATAAGATGGATTACTAAAAACCTTGCCATTAAAGATTTTGGAGTAAATGATTACAGTAACAAACAAAACATATTTTACATTCAGAACTAATTTATTGATATGATTAAGGTGTGCTAAATACCTTTGGACAAACGTCTTTTATTGTGGTGTCTCATGCTGAACATTTTTGATATCCAAACCTTTAATACCCTTTTGCTGTTTGGACACTAATTACATATCTTGCTATAACATTTCACGAGGTTTGCAAATCCCAGCTAAAGGTCTTTCTGCATGGAGTTTGCATGTTTTCCCTTCGCATGTGTGGGTTAGATCGGCATACTCTGGCTTACTCCCATAGCTATACTAAATTAAATGTCATAAGAGTTGCCAGAGAATAATGAACTGCAGATCAATACAAAACTTTAAGTTTGTATTCAGCATTGAAATGGCTATTCTAAACTATCTGGTGCACATTTATGTCAGTCCACGCTAACTATTCAATTATCAAAAAAAAATTAATTTAATTTAATTTAAAACTGACACAATCATTTCAAAGTAAAATGTACTTTAAGTTACAGTTTTCCCTGTTACTAGACAACAGAAATCCAGTAGGAATGAATCACTTTGGCTCATGTTCCTGTGTATTAGCATGACTAAGTCAGTGGCATTGATTTTTTTTAAAGAGGAGAGAGAGGCACACGCAATAACTGTAAAATGATAATTCAAAAAAGCGTGATGCTGATAAGGACAGCATCTTTCCATTAGCCTGAGCAGCTCATGCCATTTAGTGTCCATGTAATTTACAGTATAGTGTTTTTATAGTTTTCAGAATAAACATTTATTGCTATGTTTACGTCAGAAATGTATAAGGTGTACTCTTTATGGCTTTGTGTCTCTGTGGAGCTTAAGGTGTGTGTGTGTTTGTAGAGTCGGTGCATCCTCTTTACTGCTGTGTTGTTGTTGAAATGCTTCTGTGGTCATTCTGATTCGGCAGTAACAGCCAGCTGTGAGCTCTAAAGAGCTCAGCAAGCTGTCAGTGTACAGTCTGTACTCCTCCGCTTGCTTCCTGCGTGGAAACCACATATTTAAAAAAAGACCACTGTAATTTGAAATGTCAGGTATTAACAGCTAACCAGACCTGCAACGACTAATAAATGGGACGATTTAAAGTTTATATATATACATTTATATATTTTGATATATATATCAAAGTACTTTGGTGCTTTTATTAAAATGTTTAGAAAAGTGGTGGCTGTCAGATGTAATGTTAATTATGTTAAAAACTTCAATGCACTTGAGTGACATTCATCGCATAGAAAAGAAAACAAGGGGATTTTGGTGTAACTCTCAGGAGAAGATTTTCTTCAAGTCATCCAAATATAATTTATCAATATTTTAACTAAATATTAAACTACATGTTATAAGAAAAAGAGAAGCAAGAGTTCATTGTTGTTGGAATCAGGAATATTGTTTTGTATGTAATTTTAAACATAAAGAATTAAACCCAAAATCAGTTGTTATTGCATGAATGGTACTGTAAAATCTACCACTAGGGGAAGGTTTACAGCCAGGGATAGAAGGCTTAAGTTGTTTTTAAAATGGCTAATACTAACACTGCAGAATCTATCTCAGATGTCTAAAGAAAGGGATTTTTCAGCCAGACACTGAGTCTAATTTCTACTCAGAGAGGTTAAAGTTAAAGGAGCTGCCCAAACTTTAGGAATAGCTTTGAAGCATCTGTTTTCAGCACCAGAATTGGCACAATAAAGTAGAAAAAAAAGTGTCCAGCGGGGTGAGATGAGCCATTTTCTTTCACAGAATCAAGTTGCACTTCTGCTACAACCCCACGCCTCCTTTTGTGGTTGAGGGTGTGGATATCTAGATTCTCACTTTTAATTGCTTTCGGAACCAAGTAGGTAAAATAAAGAAAAAAAATACTCATACGCTCCTTTGGACTTTCAGTTTGGTTTTGTCTGAGTTCTGTTTTTCTTTACTGCATTCTCACATTTTTTTTTTTCAGTCATTTTCCCTAAGCTCTTTGACTCGTGCTCCTATCACAGCTACAACACATTTTATCAATGAGATTCACCTTCTCCTTGTTCCAAATATTGTTCATCCTTTTGTTTATCCTTCCCATTATGATTGACTTCATCTTGGTTTCTGTGATTGCTCTCCATGCCCCTGTGTTGTTTGTCCCTGTTATGTGATATTTTTGGAAGTTCAGTCTGTTAGTGCGATTTTGCCTTCCTCCTGCCGGCATTTGGGTCCATCAGAACAACAGAATGTGACATGTACTCAAAGAATGTTACTAGATGACATGGAGCACATGTCCAAATGTGCCAATAAAAAATATCTTGTAGCAACTTCAAGCTTCTTGGATTTTCAAATGACCAAATTAGGACAGTTCCTATAAGGCATATCATAAAGAATGTGGTAATTCACTCTTTGTCATCAAATTGCCATGACTGTACCTTTAGTCCAGCAAGGACATTTTGAAAATAGCTGGAGAAAAACAGTCAAAAGAGATTAAAGGTCAAATCTGAGACATCTGTAGTGCCCTTTGGAAGCAAAACATGCTATTTCTAATATGACACCACAAGCTGATGTAACTGGCAGCATTACAAGACAGAAGTGATGTATTGATCGGGCAAAAATGCATTAAAGTAAAGCCCAGACTTAGCGAGGTTAATAGAGAGGATGTAGCGCATGAGAAAATAGAAACTGTATAGTTAAGCTGTTTTAAAGAGACACAATGTAACACCAGTAGGTACTATTTGGAACTTTTAATAGGATTAAATATTTATTTTTTTATATAACCTTTTTTCTGGCATATGCAGTAAATACTGAAGAAAAACTGATATTTGCTAGCCTAGTAAAAACCACTCCCTTGATCTATGCTTTGCTTTGTATAGGGTCTGGACCCTAGGCTATTAAGAAATAATTGCCTGCTGGAAACATGGACTGTGTTGAAGTTTTAAATAAATGGATCTCATTTTACCCAATCGCTAATGTTGGGCCATGACATGTGTAATCCGCCAACTTGATGAAGCTTACTGAAAATTGCAAACTCTGTAAACAACCCTACGAGAAGGAGGGCAATTAAATATTTTATCTCATACATTCTTATTGCTTTGACATTACTTGCTAAATATTTGGCTTTATTTACTTCCTCTGTTGCTATTGCCAAACTACAGACTACAACAATAAAACAGTGCAGAAATCGACAATCATT
The DNA here is from genome assembly GCF_904066995.2 of Poecilia reticulata. NCBI lineage: Eukaryota > Metazoa > Chordata > Actinopteri > Cyprinodontiformes > Poeciliidae > Poecilia > Poecilia reticulata. The sequence continues at coordinate 31,817,885 of NC_088831.1, forward strand.
CACGACACCTCCTTCTGTTTGCTGATTGGCCCCTGCTGAAATTCAATCGGAGAAATCAGGCTTAATGTGAGAAATGCCTGACAGAGTGCAGGAGATGAGAATCGAGTTGAATTGAGTCGGAAGGCAATGGCCAGGCTGGGTCTTTGGCATCTTGCACTTTAATGTGTGGTGTAATTGTGGCTTGGAATTGCCATGTGTCTGTGATGACTGTAATTCAGGACTCTCTATAAGAGGGGGAAAAAATGTCTAAGCTTAATTCTATCCTGAAAGAGGAAGTGCTGGACCTTTTATGTTGACATACGATCCAGCTGAGTGCAAGAAAGGAATTGTGGCTCTTTGACTGCAACAACTGGGGGCCCCACTAACTCTTCAGGAGAACTTCCTGGCATAGGAAGCATCAGGAGCACATGCACTCTGGTGCAGACAAATCCTATTTCCTGTGGATGAAGTGGTTAACGCTGACATTTGCTTGTCAATCTCTTCCAGCTAGATGGTGTTTGTGCAGAAAACATTTTTTGTAGAAGGCTGTTTGCATTTGGACCGGTGTGTGTTTTGTTGACTGATTTGATTTAGGCTGGGATCAAAGGAGACTTGAAGGGTTCTTGTTTTTTGGAGACCCCACCCTCTCTTCTTTTCTCAAAGATGATTTTGGCATCTGATGTTTTTTCTCTTTTCATCTATCCAACCATACTTCCTATTACTCCCTCCTTACCTTTACTATTCCCAACCAAATCCATCTGTGCATTTCCCATTTAAACTCCTTGCCCCATTTTCACACACACACCTCCCCTCATCAGTTTCTTTAACATTTTGCTCCCTCCACCCCACACACCAATAATTCTCCTTCCTTGCTCTCCTCCTAGTCCTCCTCCCTCCCCGTGTCGGTAAAAATATCTGCAGACAGCAGTGGCAGAAGCACGCCTGACTCTGCCTCTCTCTCTCTCTCTCTCTCTCTCTCTCTCTCAGACATCCCACCCATGTGATCTCACAGGCTGCCTCTGCTCCCTGCTCCACTCTCTGCTCCAGTCAGGCTCCTGCCTTTCAGCCCGGCTGCAGCTAATGAGCCTTTATGCGGCCAAAGATAGAAAGCGAAGGGAGAGTGCAACACAGTGACAGAAGAGGCAGTTGAAGTGAGAAAGAGTGTCGTCTCGCAACAATAAAGCATATGTTACCGACAACGCAGGCAGAGCTGGAAAATTACTCGTCTCCCTCAACCTCCTGCACTCTCTGCTCTCCCTTTTTCTCCCTCGCTCATGCCCGTGAAGCTCAGGGGTCGCTGCAAGTCAGTGGGCTGAGACAAAATGAGAATCTCTCCATTCATCATGTTTCACCTTCTCTGAGTGGCCACATTTGTGACTGGGTGGTTGTAGCGCTGTGAGAAGAGGTGAGAGGAGTCACACTCGGCCAGTGGATACAGGTCAGTTGTTCCTGTGAGGGCTCACACACACACACACACGCACCCGCACACACACGCGCACTCACCTAAACACACACATAGAAGTGGTCACAGTAGGATTGATGTGTCATGACTTGCTCCAGATCCCTTAGGCTTGTTGGCGTCACTCTGGATGAGCGTTGTGAGCCTTTCTCTGTCAACTTTGTGAATGATGAAGAGAAACAAAATACATTCGTGATGAAAGTGTGCTGGAGAACTGGGAGCACTGTTGATTAAGGATGGGAGTTGATGTCCGGCTGAATAAGTGTTCAAATAGAGGCAAACACAGGGAGGGGCTTTTCCAAGCATGTCTTTATTTATTTTTTTGCTGCATTAATTTCTTTGGGATTGAGAAGTGTGTGTGCTTGCCCAGCTATGATCAGTGGAAATGCGGTGGAGACAAAGAAAGGGCTGTTGGAGAAGTGCAACAATCTCTGGTTTTTATTTAGCCATGATTGAAGAGGTTCACCTTGGACCACCCACAGCTCTGTGGTTTATGATGTCATCCGTACTGAAGTTTTCATACTGGCACAATAGAATGCAGATGAAACCAGGAGGGGTCGGACGTATGGGCTGCTCTTTATTGCTAAGAGTCCCTCACACAGGGTATGTAGCACAGGAAACAGGGGCCATATGGGCAGGCACTATTTGTGAGAGTACATTAGAATCTCCATGGAAACCACTTTTGATATCAAAGCCTGAGCGCAGCATTAGCTGAGGGCTAAGCACGCAAACACGCTTCCAACAATGGTATCTAATTAAGACCCCGAGTACAAAATGGGCTAGAATTTGCACAGGTCATCTCTGTCGGAAATTTCCACTAGTGCTTGCCAAGGTGTGAAGTGGCTAGTAAAAGCAATTCATTTTTTTCCATGTGAGATCAAAAGCTTTTATAAGTCAGATTTATTTTTTTTGAGAATTATGTAATGAGCTATTTAATCTGTCATTAATCTGTCCTGTGTTTCTCATTCAGAAGCAAGAGGCTCATTTTCTTTTCAGCCGTATCCAGGGGCTGCGAATAAACTGCATCTAGTTCAGGATAACGCTGTCTGTTTCTTATCCAAATTATTATAAATTCTTCATGAAGAGAGATTTACCCAGAGAGGTTACCCTGACTGACTTTCTTGCCTCACATTCCTTGGTTGTAGGTAAAGCCGTTGACTCTGGAGGGTCTCCAAATGCTGGCCGTGCCATGCCACAGCAGCCTCCAGGGAACAATGACCCTCTGGCTGGCAGAGCCAGTCCTCCCTCTCTTGGTTGCACCTCTCTCTCTCTCTTTCTTTTTCTCTCTCAGGCAGCATGTCTTACCGACCGAATTTGCATCTGTAATGACTTGATAGCAGAGCCCAGATGAAACAGCGAGGCTGTCTGTGAATGGAACTCCCCCACAAGCTGCTCTGGCAGATAGACAGAGCAGAGACTGGCTGAAGATGCTCGCCGTCTCTACTGATTCCAGGTTCTGAGAGAGAGAGGGCGAGAGAGAAAGCAACCAGGGAGAAGCTGCCAGTCATTGCGAGGCTCGCTGTACCTCTGCAGCACAGTTCTGTGATTTAAAAATGTAATTATTACTGTTAAAACAGTGAAAACAAAGCCTAAATATTTATTATATTTAATGGCTACATTTATACAGTTGCATATATTATGCAAGCTGTGTAAGGATTGAGCTCTGTCTGAATACTTTGAAAGGAAAAAAAACAAACAAAATTGAAAATGATGCACTGTTTGATGTCTGCCACGCAGTAGTATTAGAGGGAGATTAAATGTGACAGTAATTAGTTTTAGTGTATTTGACTGATGAGCCTATTCTTGTTTATTTGTCTAATTGCATCATCAGTCAGGGGAGCTAATGGACTCTTGGTTGACATTGACGTTAGTCTGCTACAAAATCCTTTGCATGACGTGCCAATGACAAACATTTGAATTGATAAAAGCATTTTTTTTTTTTTCCAGAGTGTGCGCATGGCAAATATGGTATGAAAATAGTGCTGTCTCTTCGGCTGCTGTAATTTTCCTATAACAGGATATGCACATGGACAGTAATAACCTTCTCCTGGTGTCATAAGCGTGGGTAAAAATACCAAGGGATCTTGGATTCATTGCATTTACATAAAAGTTGAAAACAAAAGTGTGCAACATGACAGTGTAGAAGTAAAATTTTGCTTTCATCAGCAAATGTGGATGGACATTTTTACTAAACAGTTAAGAAACCCTTACGTAATCCTTTTATATAAGGGACGCAACAACATACATTGCAGATGTATTTACACAAATTGATGCTATTTGTGCTACTTTAGTCATAGAATTTTTTTAAAATCACATAAATACACTAGTCGCATTTAACTGTATTGTTTTTTGAAGATTTTGTTTCACACTGTATGGGAAACAAACACGAGCACACATCTGCAAATCAATTCAGAATTGACACCGAGAATGACATGTATCCATGGACTTATTAAATGTCTTTTCAGTTCATATGGAACATAAACAATATATTCATATTATGTAGTATTTCTAAGATTTGAACCTAACATTGTGTTTTAAATTTAATTCTGATGGTCACCAGTGGAAGATGAATAGATCCAGTCTGTCTCTTTTTTTTCCCTGAACCTCTCAATCAAAAAGGAGAATTAACTTCCTGTGGGGAAGATGTAGTTTGTAATTAGCAGCTTCACTATTTCCCCTCTGCTCCTTCGCGCCAAGGTGATCAATGACCCAGGGAAGCTGGGATATCAGCAAGCAAGACTGGATGCGTGTGTGTGTGTGGGTGTGCGGGCGTGCACGCGTGCATGCGTGCATGCGTGGGTGGGTGAAGGTAGGAGCTGGGGGTGGGGGCAGTCTGGGTTGGTGGCTAATTGAGTGAGTTGAGGATTATGAAGGTCCTAAACCGGGTATTAAATAACATGCAGCCCCCTTTTGCTGTCTCTCGCGTTCAGGTGCAGATGCAGCAGGCCATGAGCGGAATACTGAAGAGAAAATTTGAGGAGGTGGAAGCCTCCTCCTCCCCATGCTCCTCTGTGCGGGAGTCTGATGATGAGGTCTCCTGCAGTGAGAGTGGGGATAGCAGCGACAGCGTTAACCCCTCAACTTCAGCTCCTTTCACCCGTGAGTCCGATTCTTTTAAATACATCCTCCCATTTCTGTTGTTCTATTGACAGCAAAATGATCTTTTCCTATCAGGAAAAACAAAAAAAAAAAGCAAAGATATTTTTGTTTTTCATTAAAATTGGTGTGATTCTCACAACCAAACTAATGTAGTAGCTCACAGGTATTACAAGATGCAGGTAAAACATCAGTCAACGCATCTTCAAATGAGCTAACGTTTGTGGATATAGAGCTGTGGCTGTGCTGTGAGGAGACTGGTGCTGATGATGAAGAGGAAGCATGCACAGCCAGCCTCGCTCATTAGCAGCAGCATCAGCTTAAAGGCCTAAGCAGATGAATGAGCTGATCTCGAGTTTTGTGTGCTCATGCTTTACACAGACTCTATAATACTTAGAACAATGTTGGTGAAGAGGTACACAAACAGCATATCTTTAAATGAAGTAGTCCTATTTTGAGCCAATTTAGAGACGAATCCTGTAGAAATGTCATAGTGAGGACTACAAATGAATTCTATGGTGGTATTTACTAAGAAAAGGTTTGTGAATCAATTAGGTTCTTGGCCATGCTAAATAAAAGTGTTAAAAGGTCACTAGAGATAATGGGATAGGCAAGAAAAAAAAAGTGATTGGTCAGGTGTTAATGAAGAAGAATCATATGATATTAGCAAACCTCAAAAACTGATGTTATAGTTTGGAGTGCTACTCCAAACTGTGTAAAAGTACAGTATCTGTTCCAAGACATAAATTAATTCTGAGTACATTTCCAAACTTGACTAAATACAAGCAGTTCACTTGGCTGATTAATCAAACGTGCATTGCAAGTAAACACTTCAACTTAATATTTCATAGACTGTCACTATTGCACGCTTTACCAATATTGTGGATTAGTAGCGTTTATCAAAAACATTTTCCATCCTACCGTTACAAATGTTACAAATGGAATTTACAACAGTTATTACTGTAATACCACAATAATAATAATAATACTATTACTCGAAATATATATATATATATATATATATATTACTGCCAAGATCAATAGACTCTCTTTGACAGCTCTCCCTTTTGATTTTTAAGAACTGTACTCGTACCGTGCTGATAGATATTTCATCTTAATTCAGTGGAGGAAACAAAATTACTTTGCAGTAATTGAAAACAGAGGCAAGCAGCCTCAAACCACCTTAGTTTAAAAATGTTCTTAATTTATTCAGAAATCAAATCATGAATTTTCACATCCTGTGCATGTCCTCCTTTGTCACAGTATCTCACATATTGCTCTAAAGTCAAATTAAATTTCTCTGTTCTGGCACATAAATCATGTGCTTGTTAGCTGGACAACTGAAAATCAAATAAGTCATTTATAATCAGCTGTTGTTGGAGTAAACCTTTGCATTGGCAGCATGTGGTTCCCTTAATTCACTGCTGCATTAAAACACCCGTCAGCAACATGTTTGACATTAAGAACTTCTATTAGTCATGCTTATTCAACAATGAAAATATCAGAAAAATAATAATTTTGAGCTATTTAAAATGAATAAAAGCAGAATTAAATTCCTTTTTTTTAAACAGTAGTTATTTTTGTCCAAAAGTCACTGATACTTTTCTGTTAGTCCACATAAATCAATTGTAGTTTAGAAGACAGCATTTTGAGTTTGATTACTTTTCAGAATGCTGTAACAATCTGCAGATGTCGTTTCTTCAGCTTATCAAAAATAAAAGCAATTACAGCTGGGATGTGAAGAAGCTTTGTACAATAGAGATGTCTCAAAAACAGGCCAACTGCAGATGCACTCTGCTGTGACTCTTGGATTGATTTGACTTTGATTTAAAATGTAAAACCAGTCTCTCTTAAAGTTATATCAGTTTCAAAGCCTGTAAAGAAAGTCAATTCTAATATGGCTTAGTGTGCATGTGATGAGATTATTTTCACAAAATAATTGATCCTTTGAAGAAAAAGAAATGGGATTTATTTATTTTTTTTAAACAAAACATCCAAATTAATCAAAGCAGTATTTGTCTCTGTGTCAAAAATGAGTTGAAAAATGTAGATTCATTGATCAGAGATTTGTGGCCAATTTACGATTTCTCTTGAACAACTATATAGCTATAAAACATTCCATATGTTTTTTCAAAAGACTTCTTGCTGTGTGTCATCAATTATTTAAGTTACAAATAGAGATGATGTACTGCTGCTGTGAGAGAAAGTCATCCGTTATAAAAGTGTCATAGTGTTAACACTACATAAAGTGGATGTTTAAGCTTTATTTTGCATCGTACCGGCTTGTATTACAAGAACGGCAATTTCTGTGTATATTTGCTCATGTGGGATTACCTTTTCCTTAGCTCTGATTTCCAAAAGACTGTCAGCATTTTCAAATTCAGCATTTCCCAAATAGACAGAGGACCTTCCTGTTATTTGCTGAAAGTCTCACTCTCTCTTGTTTTACATTTAGGTTTGGCACAATCAGCATTTGTAAAGATCAAGTGGTGAAATTAATTTCTGAATGCATCTCTAAACAGCCAAAAAGAAAAAAAAAACTGCCAATTTTTTTCTAAATGAATGACAATTTGGCAATAGATCTACATAATGGAGATAAGAGGTATGGGGATATAAGTGTAGACTTTCCCTCTGCAGCCTCTGGTTGGTGGGGATCTGCTTAATGTCAGCAGTTGGCTGATTTGACTGCTTTAATTTTCATATTTTCTTGTTCTGATGATGTAGTGGAAAAAAAAAGAAACATCTGCAGCTTGTTTGAGGAACAGTCAGGTCAAAGGTGACAAAGACTTCAACGGCGTAAGGAATGTTTGTGTGCACAAAGGCGATTTGCACCTAAGATATAATTAGGCTTTTAGAGAAATAGCTTAAAATCTCCAACACGACAATGTTCAAAAAAGGTTCCTTTTACCTGATTTTGTTGTGCCTCTCCTTTGGAAGGTACGGCAGTTTACATCTGTAATGAAAAGCATTGTCCTCCTTGTATGAGACGGAGAGCTGCAGCAACCAGATGGTTTCTATTTGTCCTTTCTCTCTGAAGGAGGGGGGTTGGTGGTTGAACATTGGGAATGCTGCTTCTGAGTGAACGAGCTCTGCTCTGCTCCTTGGGCCATGCGGAGGATAATTTATGCTCCTAAATCGTCCTCCTTCTTGCACCTCCCCCTTGTAGAACTCTATAAAAAGACTCACCGGAAATGCCCGTCAAACGGAGGAGTCCAAAGTAGCGTTAAAAACGGCGAGAAAAAGCCCCCCACTAAACTTAAGAATTCCTGCAATATAAACTCTATATGGCAGTTTATATTGACACATTTATCACAGCTATCGTGGCGTTCTTATGAGATGGTTTATAAATAATCAGAACAAAGTAGTGCTTGTCAATGTTTGACACTGTGTGTTTAGCTTTAGCATCAATGATTCTTCTGCCACAAATTACTGTACTGCATGCTCTACATATAATTTACAATTTATTTGGTTTTCTTTTCATGATTTCTTTTTGTTACCACTGCTTTCCTTTTTAGCTGACTCGATCTTGAAGCGGGAGAAGCGCCTGCGGGCAAGAAGGGTGCATTTTGAGAATGTGACCGTGTACTACTTTAGCCGGCGGCAAGGCTTCACCAGTGTGCCCAGCCAGGGTGGCAGCACTCTGGGCATGTCCAACAGGCACAGCTGGGTCAGACAATACTCCCTTGGAGAGTTTGCCTTGGAGCAGGAGAGGATCCACAGAGATATGCTCAAAGATCACTTGAAGGAAGAGAAACTCAACTCAATAAAGCTAAAGGTAAAAGCTTTTTATGGGTCAATTAAAAATAGAACAGTTCAGTCTAGAAATGCCTGTAATATATTGTTCAGCAGACAGAAGTCGTTGGTCTGAGGATTTAAGGCAATTTGTTGTTGTATTTAGTTTTATAATAGCAATTTAATTCTAACATATTAAAAATATAGTGTTGACTTAGTTTGCTACATCCTAATTGTTTGCAGAGTAGCCTATCAAAAAATTACAATTAGAGCTATTAAACAAAACTAAATCTTCAAATTAACGTGGAGGCGTTAGGTAAACAGTTGATACTTAAAGTGCCTGGACGTGCTCCAATCTTGTTTTTCAGCTGACCAAGAATGGCACAGTGGAGTCAGAAGAGGCCGACACGCTCACAGCAGAAGACATCTCAGATGACGACATTGATCTTGACAACACAGAGGTGGATGAGTACTTCTTTTTGCAGCCTCTTACTACTAAAAAGCGCCGGGCACTGCTACGCTCCTCCGGCGTGAAGAAGATTGACGTGGAGGAGAAGCACGATCTTAGGGCCATTCGCATGTCCAGAGAAGACTGTGGCTGCGACTGCAGGCTTTTCTGTGATCCTGAGACGTGTGCTTGTAGCATTGCAGGGATCAAGTGTCAGGTAAATTCCACAAAATAGATATTTTACACAGTCTTTACACATTTGTTGACAGACCTTGTAAGCATGTAATAATTCTTTAAATTGAGTCTTTTATTGCAGTGGCATATTCTCACAGTGAAAGATTTATAAAAGTTTAACTTAATTTGATAAAAATGTATTTAATAGTAAGGTGAAAAATCAACCTTAAGACATTTAAGTTAGTTTTTACCAAACTCTCCCATGTCAGCCATAATTAAATTCAGATTTGTTTTAAAGCTTTTATGAGGGTGGAAAAGCTTTCACTAGTAAATCATGACTTTATGAAGCAAGTTGCAACCTTAGTGTTACTAAACTTTGATAAATACCGCTAGATGCGTTTATCCAAAACATTTTCTATCCTACCGTTACAAATGTTAAGTTGGCTAAATGCTTCTGAGATCGTAATGGGAGACAAATCCTGAAAATGTGCTTTCTTGCAACTAAAAGTATGGGTGGAACATGAGCTGAATATGTAGAAAACATGCATTGAAAAATATTCCCTTGTTATTTTCTGATGAACAACCCAACGTTGCTGACCAACAATGGGCATAAAGGGTAATGGTGAAAGATCTGTGGACCTGTTTCTTATCCAAAGGCCCAGGGAACTTTACACTAGATTGCATCATAATCTTTTTTAAATTTCTGAAGATTTTGGATAACAATCTGCTGGAAAGGAATCAGAAATGGCTCTTCCAGATAACAAAAACAAGTTTCCATTTGATCTTTCAACTGGATAATGATTCGAAGTGTATGACCAAACAAACAGAAAGATTGTTTACCCGGCAAAAAAATCAATTCCTTGCCCAAAACTTCAATTTGGGAAAGGCTTAAAAGAAGAGTCTAAACCCAGGATTCTGGACAAATGAGAGATAACGCAAAGGAATGACCAAAGTGAAGATTCGGCCCTGTCCTGTTAAAAAAAAAGAAGATAAAGGCAACTGTGGTTTTGAAAACAGCTGTTACATAATGTAGGTCGACCTTCCCACTGAATTACTTTAAATTTAAGGTTGAGTTTTTCAGCGAGAGATTATGTTAATGCAGTAAACAACAAACATAAAATACACCTTTTTGCCCATATTTGTGAAGGGTGCCGTCTATTTAAAAAGAAAAATGCCCTGACTGATGACAAAACATTAAAGGACAGAAAAAAATCATTTAACAGAAAGCATGCTGCATCACCAGAGTGCTGTATTTCTCCCCAGGTGGATCGCATGTCATTTCCATGCGGCTGCACAAAAGAAGGCTGCAGCAATTCAACTGGAAGAGTAGAGTTTAATCCTATCCGCGTTCGAACCCATTTCCTGCACACCATCATGAAGCTGGAGCTGGAGAAGAGCCGCGAACAGCAGCAAACCTCCCAGGCCAACTGTTACTGCGCGGAAACCAACGACATGGGGAACGGGAACCTGTTCACGCAGTCGCAGCACAGGTTGGAGTACTCTTTGTCTGATGCTGTCCCACCGACGGCTGCAATGCACCTGCACTCTGCAGATGAGATGGAGGAGCCTCTGGATGATGAAGACGAGGAGGATGAGGAAGAAGAGGAGGAGGAAGAAGAAGAGGAGGAGGAGAACGAAGATGACGAGGAAGACGAGGAGGACAGCAGCAGCGTATGTAGCGGGTTGTCTGATTCCAGCACACAAAGCTTTGCAAATAGCGACTCAGAGGATGAGGAGGAACCTGCAGGGAAGTGTGAGAATTATGAGGCTGACATGACGCCTCTAGCAGTTTCTCACACTGAGGTGGTGCCAATGTCCTCGGTGATGTGCTACACTGACGGCTCCGTGGGTCACGACAGCCGTATAAATGGAAACCCTTACATAATAAACTCTTCCTCCGCTGACTACTATCAGCTGGGGAGCTCCAGTGCCGACTCGAATGTCCATGCCAGTCGGCCCAGTGAGTCCTACACGGAGGTGTTAGCATTCCCAGAACCGGTCGGCGCAACCAATGAAAATTTGGCCCAGGGACCGTTCAGCATGACCTCTGGGGAATTCACCGGCTACTCTAATCATACGGAGGAGGAGTACACAACCAGTCACCACCGTAATCTGAATGGGGGCGGTCCGGCTGCCGCTTTGTGTCGCTACCCACCTGACCAAAACGCCAAGGTGCTGTCCAAGGCCATGTTTGTGGAGCAGCGTGAGAACCAGAACCAGACAGAGTTTCAAAACTACCTTAACAACAACAACAGCCAGGAGTCCTACAGCAGTAACAGCGTCACCGGTATGGCAGCAGAACAGCCACCCCAAGAATCAAGTGCTAACGAACATCCTGATGTAACCTCACTATCAAACAATACTAAGAAACTCCCTTTACCAGACCATTGCCCTGAGGTCACAGCCAATTAAAAGGCCTCAAGCTTTTAATTATTACATCCTCACTTGAACTCGACTATGGCATACTTTTATGAAACATCTTCATTGCCTTTTTTGAAAACTACTTTCAGAGCAATTTACAAAACAATACTACATTTTTCATCCGTAACTCTTAAGCCATAGGTTTGTGATGGAAACACTTTCGTGGTACTGTTGACAAATGCAGGTTTCTCCGTTACAGTGTTCGTGCTCAACTCCAAAACACGAGACAATATAAAAAAATACAAACACAACTAATGTCATACTGTGCAATGTAGCTTGTACTTGCAGAACTCAAGTTCTAGTATTCAAGCAAATATTGTACTGTAGATTGAACTGTCTGCTGTATGTGCAAAAAAAAATTGTCAGTTTTATTTATTGTGACTGAATTATAAGTGTATCCTTATATATATATTGTAAATGTTTTCGTAAAAATATGCATGCCAATTGGGACTCATTGGAAAAATTGCCTCCGCTTACAAAACAAGTTGCATTAATAATGTACAGTTATCTTCTTTTATGTCTTCAAAATCACAAGATTTCAGAATTCATTTAAATCCAAGTGACCAGTCTTGTCATTTTGATGATTTTTGCACTTAGTCTTATTAGGGGTCCAGTGGCACGTTTTTGGTTATTAATGACCAAATCTTATGTTTAAAACAATTATATATTAAAATTGCATACAAAATTAGCAGTTACAGCAGATATATGTTTGGTTTATTTTTAAATAATCCAGAAAATGTTTGATTCCTTGAAGACAACAAAGTTTTTTTTTTTTTCTTAAGGGCATATACCATTTTGTACCTTCGGTTCTAGCTTGTAGATTACAATAGTAGACATTGCTCATGTGCAAAATCAAGGGAGCACAAGCAGGCAAAAATGCAGCCAAAAGGTGCAGAAGAGCAACAATATTACTTATGGAATGCAAATAACACATCCTCTCCTCTGAGAAGCCACTTGCTCAACACCTGAGTAACCTTAGTGGTCTGGCTGTTGATTCCTTTCTCGAGCTATAGGTCATGATCATTGCAAACCTTTTTTTATGGTTGTTCCTTTCCTTAAAAAAAATATTAAATGTTTCAGCGTCCGGGGGTATCCCATTTCCACAAGAGACTTTTTGGCAGGTGAGGACTGTTCTGTTCCATGGAGCTCGCCCACATTTTCTACATCGATAGTCTTTCAAAAAAGATAAAAACAGTGTACATTCTATCCTTTTCCCTCTGCCTCTATCAAGTGTCCATACATCCATTTGGTAAAAACATTCATGCATTCTTTTAGTTAAGAAACAATTCCTTTTCTGTCTACAAATGCTACAGTCATTAGTGAAAGTCTTCCTGGTTCAGTGTTGATCTGCTTTAAATACCAAAGGAAAGGCTGATTTAAAATGATTAAATTACACCTTACAGTCTAAAGAGGAAGTTGTTTTTATGTTGCTCCAATAACATTAACTAAAGGAGATTCAATAGGCATGATTGGGATTTTCTTTTTAAGATAAGTTCTTAAAACAGCATAGAATAACCTTTTCATTTACAGCTGCTTTGCAGAATTCAGATTTGTTCTTCAGGTAAATGGTTACAGAGTTGACAATCAAAGTCTAATTTTAAATAGGATCGATCTTATGAGCGTTAAAAGTTAAACTATTGAATCGTTTTAGCCATGAAGCCTGTTCATTTAAAATGTGTGCATAGTGGCATTTGTAAACATTGACAGAATGAAACTGAAGTGCTCAACATTCAGTAGAATTCTAAGATTTTATGGAAAAGCTCAAACGAAGCCCATTAAGTCTTTGCTCATGCGTAAACACAAGAATGTACTCCATTTTCAAGCTTAAATATACATTCACATTTACTGAGTTTAGCATTCAATCGTCACCATTTTGTTCATTAGATGGGATCTCCCAGAAAGTCCCCAAATAACTTTGAAGTCATCAGTTTCATGAATGCAAGCCTATAATACATAGAAATTGTGCCAAAGTGTACAGTGTGGGAAGGTTCTTAAAGGCGTTGCATCCACTTAGGATTACTGTGTTATAATTTTCAGTATTTATGAATGGTTAAATGACATGTGTATTTATTGTGGTTTACTAAAAGTCTGTATTAAGTAACTTGATATGTTAAAATTGTCTTTTGTTTCATGCAAGTTTACGTGAATTGTAACGCTTCATGTGCCTGGTTTCTTTAATTCTGTTTCATATTTGGTGAAATGCATAGGATTTGCACAAAATGGTCCATTTTGTTTTTCCAAGTTATGTTTTTAACTGTACATAAAGCCTACATAACTTTCAGTTGTTGTATTTTGACATGTTTTCAAATTCATTTTATAAAATGTGATGTTATGAAACATTTTGAATGCACATTGTCTGTACTGTAGAAGCTTGCCATTCGTAGGTGCAAAAGTGCCCTCTGCTGACCACAGAAGGGAAGCGTGAGTGAAGCTAGCTTTACCCAAAACAATTTATTTATCTCATAATCACATCTTCAGACTTTAAGTACACTGAACACAAAACATTTGCCATTTCATAAAAGTCACCACGTTCAATCTGAAGCCCCAACGCAACATTCACAGCCCTCAAAACACTAGTGCCTGCACCAGAAATTCATAGGTTCACTCCTGCAGAGGCATTTAATTAAGTGGAGTTTCTTATAATAAACTGAGAGTTCCCCTTCATAAACACTTAAGCATAAACCCTAAATAATTGACATATATAGCCGATTTTAAAAATAAATTTCAATCACTCATGTTGTTTTACTAATCTTATGTTTATATTGCAGTTTGTAATTACTGTAAGTTTTGTCTTTTGATATTTAAACATCTTCAGACACACTAACTTAACAAATCAAGTGGTCCTTTTACAATCTATCGCATTATAAAAATAGGTCTTAAAAAGGAAAGTTGGATAACTTGATTTAACTACTTGTGCCCCAGATGGTTTTCAACAAAAAATTACCCAACCATTACCAATTTCATATAAAGACTAATAAAAAAAATGTGAGATCTGAGGCACTTCATAGTTTTTAAAGGGACATTTCCTATTTATACTGTCCATCACTTTACTAGGACTTTTTTTAACCACCACTTTTACTGTTTAGATTGAAATGCACATCCTCAGTGTATCTTGTTGCAGTATATGCCAGCTTTAGCTAACAATTAGGAGTATGCTTTGGTTGTAAAGTGATCTAAAACATAAAAGGCACTTGTCTAATGTGCAACTGAATGAATTCTTGTAGCAGAGGCACAGGATGTATTCTTCCAAAATCCACAATTTCCAACATCAGCAATAGCAAAGTTTATTCCTTTTATGTATAAAAAAATAAATAAAAATTCAATGTAGTTTATAATCTAAAAAAAAGCTGCATACATTGTGAGATACTTGTGTCCTTGTATGCTTCACACATACAAAGCTGACATTTGCAAAGTAGTGGTTTGCAGACTCAGACGAAGGACCAGTGTTGATATTTGTCTGAGGGGTTGCATGGAGCCAAGTATGGATTCTCATGATGGGCAGTTAGACACATGTTCAATCCTGGCAAGTAGAGAAACTGGTTCTAAGGAAAGAGGGGATAACATTACTACTCGGCTACAAACATAAAGGGTAACCAGCGAATCTGAAATGAAACAAATGGAAGAGCAAACTCACATCCTTCAGTTCCCATTTTTGTTGGGTTCCTACAAATGTATTCATGCCTTTGTACTGGCAGTCTTCCAGCGTCACAGCCAACCCTGCCCCATGCAAACAAAGCTCCTTCTGAATGTTGTGTCTAATTTCGTGACGTGTGGAATACTCAAAGTACTGGGGGTGCAGGAAATGTTGGAAAATTAAATCACCGTCAAAAAAGGTGGTGAAATCCCACCGTGGTTTTGACAAGACAGATAGAAAGTGCTTTTTTTTTTCTGACCTGGTTTCCACCTAGTCCATGACATGAGTACATAATCAGCGGTTTCCCACCCTCGTTGTTCTCTCCAGCATCCAGACATGTGTCTTTCCCCACATTTTTTACCTACAGAAGAAAAAAAAAATGAGTGAAAAAATTGGAAAGTGCGAGTGAGCAAGAGGAAACTAAATGAAAAACTAACATCCAGCACAAGCTGTTCAAACAACTTTAGCCTCTGAAGTGCTTTTAGTGGTGTTAAATTGGAACTGACTTGTACCAAAAAGAAATCCCAAGAGGAAACTCACAGTGGCTAGACAGAGCTATGGGGTCTGAAAAGAGGAGAACTGTTGGTAGAGAGTGTGATCTTACCGAGCCAAAGAAGACTGGGTTTAGATCAGGCATAAAAACTTCTGGATAAACGTTGTTCAAATACCACGAGAAGCTTTTGCACTGCAGTCGCTCCCGGAGGTCCACACGTTTGGAAATATCTCCAAAATTTCTCTATCGTAAAGACAAAAAACAAAAGTAGTTAAGGGGTAGCTAAAGATTTAAGCATTTAAAGACACTGTCTTGGCCCCATGTCTCATCAGTACACAGAGAGATTTGAAATAATTGGAAAACTAAATAAATGTTTATATACATTACTAAAAATTAGAGATACACCAATCAGCCATTTCCTGAAAGACATTGATCTTCTGTTTCTTCTGAGATCTGACCTACTCTTAAATTGATAAAAAGTCCTATAACTACACTGTATTAAACATAGCTTGATGGAAGTAGAATTCAAAATAAAACAGAACTGATTTTATGCATCAATAATGTGTCCCTAATCTTTCAGATTTTCTTCACAAAAAAAAAAAAAAAAAAATCATCAGATTACATGCTGTTTGTTGATGCATTTTAAGGTAAAAAAATTGTGGCTTACATGCATTGAAGAAATACAAAAAAAAAAACTTTAATACTAGACCTGTCATGCACAAGGATAAATGTATTAGTATCTGACCTACCTCAACTAAAAACTGTGGCGTGTTCACTTTAAAGTGAAAAAGATATTTAGAATGTTTAAATCTGCAACCTCTTAATTTTGCAATAACATTTGCACAGCTGTGCTGTGGTGAGGGGGTGAGAAAAAAAAGTCACTCTCTTGGCAAGGAATAAATTAGTTACACCCTAGTAAACAATGACACCCTAGTAACAAACTATAAACTTTGTTTTCAAAGGCATTAAAAACATTTATTTCTCAAAATTGTAAGAGTGAAAAATGCAAAACAAAATCCTAATGGGTGCATACAGGCAAACTTCAGTACATTCATTTAGACATTTGGAAACTGAAACTTGAATTGTTTTAAGGAATGATTTTCAACGTGATAGAAGCCACATGTTTGGAAACCGGTGACAAAGTAACACTCTGAACCACCAATAATATGGGGAAAATAAAAACATGTGGCAATAAAAATATTTAAAAAAATTAGATGCCATCTGAGTGATCGTCAATCTTTTTAAATTTGATGGTAATAGTGCTTACAGATAAGAATAAAATCGTGAAATTGCATTCTAACTTAAATACATAGTGTTGGTCCATTATAAAACAACATATGAACCTGTATTGTAGTTCTGTTTAAAAACTAAATGAATTGAAAAGGGGTGAAAGGGAAATAATGACAAGAGCTCTTTATTAATACAGCAAAGAGAATTTAGCACACTGGACCCTGAGGAGTTGTGGACAACACCATGTCTGTTTGAAATCTGCAGGAATGGATTGACCTCTTTTTGTGAAGTAAAGCCCTTAGAGAAATGTTTATGACCCCTTCAAGAGCACGTCAGTCAGCACCACGAGTCTGTCATGAAGTAGTACTGATGTTCTTTCGATAGCATCGGCACTAGATGCTATAGAAAGCATCTCTATGTGTATGTTGAAAGAATTTATATAGAGAATTAACCTCCTAAACCTTTCTCCTGGAGAGAGCATGCTTTCCCCTATGAGAGCATCTCAAGTAACTTATAATCAGATCTAAGGCTTGTTGTAAGCATTTCAAGGACAGGAGCTGGGATTTGCTCAAGCTTGTCTAAAGAGGGAGATAATAAGTGGTGTTGAAAACTCTCATACACAGCCATAAGTGGTGAAAACACAAGACACAGCCTCAGGAGCAATTTGCTACTCCTTCAAGATAAGTACATTTAATTGACATAATTTCAGAAGCGTATTAACAGCAAAACTGGCACTTACATTCTTGGCCATTTGTGCAGCTTGCTGGTTACGACGGTAAAAGATCTCCTTGTATTCGTCCATCCAGACCTCAGCCAGTCGTACCTGATTCCGAGCAATCACCTGCGTGCCCTTAGGGAACGTATGTGGACTTTTGGTCCTGAAAACATGACCAACAACGGAACATGGGATGATCTCCAGCTGTCCACCACACTGCCACACCTGCAAGTTAATGGAAGCCGGCAGAAACAGATGCAGAGTTAGACACACCCGTGACACCTTCTGGAAACTGGAAAAACTCCTAGGCTCAAAGGCGGTTATAAATAAGAAATCTGATGCTAAAAATTACACCAAAGTGACATCTTACCCTAAACGACATCTCAATGTTTTCAGCACCCCAGATTTCCATTTTTTCATCATAGCTTCCAATATGGTAAAAATATTCTTTAGAAATTGAAAAGAGTCCACCTGCAAATGTGGGAGTCCTATAACGTACAAGGATTTTATTACAGGAGGTTAAATATTAACACATTGGTCACACTCTCTATTGAGTCACACATTGTATTTACTTTATGGGATACGTTTCATCCTTTCTCCTCTGCTTCTCATGATCGGGTAGAGTCTCCCAGCCAAAAGAGAGACCCCAGTCAAAGTTCCCCCGATTGTGGTGCTGACCATATGGGGAAGGTTTCATGAACTCAAACGTGTTGAGGTCAATAGTTGTTATGTCAGGACTCACAACGGCAGTGTAGTTCTCAGCAATCCTGGCCAGCAGAGGTTCCAGCCATCCATGGAAACACTCACCTGTTAGTACATGTATAGAGAAGACAACCCGTCACAGCTCTATTATTATTCATTGCTACAATCACAAACATTTTCAAGTACAATACAGTGCATAGTTAAGGGCGTGTGTAAAATAGCTTAAGTGTTTGGTGACGTGAGTGGTGCTGACTAACAATGGGCGTCGAGAAAGGTGAGGGTGTCACCGGTGGCCACGGAGGCACCCAGCAGGCGAGCGGTTATGAGTCCTTTCCTCTCTCGCTGACGGACTACTCGGACAATATTCAGCTGCTTCAGATACTCATCCAGGTCATCCTTCAATACATCTGAAAATTTAAGATTGTAATTAAAAGAGTCTGTTGAAAGCTGGGATTCAAAGAACAGATGCGGAGAATGAGAAATTAATTGTTTCTGTGAAGTTCAAAATAACTACCGGAATTAGAAATGAACTGTAAAATGGTCTGGTGACTGGATCAGAGGAGTGTTTACCTTCACCAAAACTTAAAAATCTTCTTCCACGATCTTTTTTAAAAGCCGTCAAAACACCATACCTAAGCACTATCACGTCACAGTAACTACAGCAGTCTGCAGTGTGAAGGTTGCTACTGCGGTAACATTTATAGCTATACATTTTCATTATTAGTGCTCAAAATCGGACTGTGGTTGGTGCTGATCATTTTGCTCAAAGCCATGTTTTACTTCCGCCACATTAAATCAATTTATACCTGGACTGGAACATTTTGTCAAATGGGCACAGGATTGAATTGAGTAAAAGCTCACTGCAAGATAGAGAATGATGACAAGACTTACAGTTTATACCAGGAAGGATAAGCATATCACAGCTAGATTGCTCTGTTTAAGCACTTTGAGCTAACAAACTGTCAGCCGTGCAGCATGTTGGATTTGTAAATATTAGCATATTGGAAATGTCACCATTAAGATAAGAGTTTACATTTCCTGGAAAACAAAGAGACTGCTGTCTAAAGTTAGTAATGCCAATCCATTTACCAATTAAATTGTGAAAGGGACAAATATATATACCACTCATCACAAGACACCAAAGAAAAAATATTTCAAATGCTCTACAAGTTTTTGAAGAGAAATCAAAATTGGCTAAAATTGGCATACAGTCCAGTCCTTCACAGAGAATGGAGATTAGAAATAGACGATACATTTCTAAACAGTAGCTCTCTAATAAGATGCAAACTTGGAGTACCTCATAAGTTTGCATGTTAAATGGTGTAACAGAGATTTTAATTACAATGTATGTCCTGCTTGGATAAGACTTCCCAGTATGCTAGTTTCTTAATACATCTGACCAATATTGTTGTGTTATCTCTTCTGAGGCCAGTCGCTGCTAAATCCTTAGAAAGTATTCACCAACAGCCTCCTGAGTTCATTTGTTATCCACATCAAAAGCCATAGAAGGAATATAGTGCTCTCCTATGAGCTGCCCACCCAGCATGCTGCCTGTAATGAACCCAAAAGCTCAGCAGAGTGGTCTTTACAGGGGTCCCATTTAATTTTTTTTTTTACCATCCACACTGGCGTCGTCCACCAGGATGATCTCCTTGAGGAGAATTGCAGGGGAAGTGTGGAGGACGCTGTAAACCGTCCTCAGCAGAGTGCTCCACGCCTCGTTGTGAAACACAATAATCACACTGGTGGTCGGCAAGGGGGGACAGCGCTTAAAGGTTTGCTCGATGCATCTGCAAAAAGGAGGACAATGGGAGAAAAAAAAAGAAGTGACTATCCTGAAAGTCTTAAGAGTCTGTGGTTACTACAACTGCAGCACGTTGCCAGTGGGGAGTCTACTTAAGCTTCCTTTGTCAACCTTTAAGCTGGAATGGGGGAGATGTTGCTCAGTAGTTCAAATACATGCGACCCGTTTAGCAATTCAGATGGATGACCTTTCTGCCTGTGATATGTGGTGACTACAATCAAGTACTTATATTTCAACTTTCGTCTGAACTCGGCCACAAAGATCATGCCGGCATGCAGAAATAATAACTTAGTCAATACAATCATCTCAGTGGTTTTGGCCAGACATTTTCCTCGGCTACCAAGAGTAAATATATGTAATTTATTTAGATTTGAAAGCAGGGTTGGATTACTGTGTCTATATAGAAAAGTTTATAAAGATGTCCACATACTCTGGTGGTCTTGTGTCTGCGCCCAGGTCTCGGCTCAAGGAGACGCGATCGCTTGCATAAACGTTGAAGCAGTGTTTCTCTTCACCCCTGTCCTTCTCCTTCTGTTCTTCCGGACTGAGCGAATCGGTGTGGAAAGGTTTCCCAGCAGCTCCAGGAGAGAGAGGGTTCTGGGGTGGCCTCTCTAAAGCCGGCCTGAGCTCAGCAGCAGTGTAGTGACCCGGCAGGCAGGAGGCTCCCCCTGGTTCATCCTGCTGCCGTACGGGGGCTTTGATCTGCATCTTTGGCTTTGCCTGCTTGAAGTTATTGACAGCCCCTATGACCATTCCCAGCATGCTGTCACGCTTCACTGCCATCTCCTTCAGCCAGGGATCCTCCTGTTGGCTTTGTGCCCCCACTTCCCATTGTATAAAAAACAGAAATGTGACAAACACTAAGGTCACTATGACCAGTTTAAGTGGGTGCAGTGGTCTTCGGAGAACTCTTCGAAAAACAGTCATCCTTCTTTCTTGGCTGTGGCTGGTTGTGGATGAAGATCCAGCTGTAATAAACACACATGGTCATACATTAACAAAGTAAATGCAGTGTTTAATGTTAAGAGAGAAACATCCTGGAGTAGTAACCATTAGATGCAAATTACACATCATTTACTATGTATTGGTGCTACACTGCAGTGTTATTTCAAAGTTTGTTTGTATTCTAAGATTGCACTGAATTCTGTCATCTTGGACATTCCTACAATGGAGAGATATCTTTAAAATGTTTTTTATTATTAATTATTATTATTATTATTATAAGACAAGAATGAAAGCTCTTTGATGCTTATTTGGGATTCGTCAAAACACTGTATTTGGGTAGGAGAGGTTGGATTCTCACGTCATGATTTTGATGCATCATCACACCTTTATAGTCAAACTGTAAAGGTGTGGTAACAATCATACCCCCACATTTGGGAGTATGATTGTGTTTTTTTTTGTTTTGTTTTTCTTAAGTTAATGTAAATTTTAGTCATAAGTAATGTGTTGAAAATATTAAATGATTACTCTAAACCCAAATCTGCCAGAGGCATAAATAATTTTGGCCTCAACTGTACAAGCGATTTACTTTTAAAGACATAATTTAAATATGATTTCATGGCCCAATCACAATAATTTAACGACAGTGCAAAAGTCAAAATGAATGGCACATCCTGTGCCAGGGAAGGTTACAAGCTACCTTGGCTGGATTGAATATTAAACATATTAGCCTATTATTCAATTATATTTTATGTTTTAAGAAAAAACACTCCCTTTGCCCTTCCTTGTCGTTTTAGCCTGAAGTTGACACCTTCAATTATTTAAAGTTTATTATATACTAGTTAGAATTTAACTTGTTTTAGATCTTAAATTATCTAATGTATAGCAGGAGAAACGTCCATCCATAGGTAATGTAAATTGCTACATCAGTTTTACTGATTTAAGTTTTTTTAACAGCGCAAAATGAGTTTCAGTTCAATATGAATTTTAACATAGAAAATTAAAAAAAAACAGCAAACACAACTTAATTACCATCAAAACATTAACCACACATGGTTCAATTGGAACAAGTATGTGTAAATTCTTAATCGGAATTGTCTTAAATCTGTTTATCAGAATGACAAGTGATTTCGCATTCCTTCAAACGAAACAACACGTACCGCAAGTCGCTGAACTGAAGGTTACGCTTGGCAGTTCATTAACGAAGTTTTAAAAATCCACGGATATGGCATTTTGCGCCAACCGGAGATCATCTGTTTGCTGCTTTAATCCCACAAAAAAGTTCACATTTCAAAAAGACAAAAGTTTTCTCTCTGACTTCAACAAACTTCCGTCTCGTTGGTTCCAGGTGTGCTCCTCTCAGGTAGAAGGCGGTGGCACAGCGGTGCGCGTGCGCACACCAGACCTCTGCGTGTCAAAATAATGGTCAGAATCCATATCTGGAACACAAAAGAGAACTCTTATCCAAACAAGAGCATTCTTCTTTTAAATTTTTGAAGCTAATTGTTGATTTCACACCAATACGTAGACCGTAGGAACAAACCTGTGGCTGAGCCAAAGCGAAACCAGAGTTTTCCCATCGGAGCTGCTGAGAGTGTGGAGCGGTGTCATTAATAGGATTTGTTCAACTGGTCATTCACTGGGGCAGTTGCTGGGTTACAAATAATGGAGGAACGTCACATACCCCACTGCGTCCAATCACGCTACTGGGAAGCACCACATCCTGCTCGTAGAGCTTAAAACTTCAGAGTCGATTAAGAAACTAATAAACAGAAAATGATCCGAAACGAATCATTGAAGTTGCGAATCATCATCCAGCATGTGAGCGGCTTTAGTTTTTTTTTTTTTTTTTTTCTGATAGAAGTGATGAAAGCTGACACTCACCGCTTGTCTAATCTCTGAAATGTCCCAAGAATAAAGCTCAAAACGATTTGGATGATTGAGAGAGCAGAGAAACGGGCTCCAGCCGAGCTGAGCCTCCCCTGGTGCCCAATTTGGAGTCTGTCTCTCAGTGACTCCATCTGTGGGGACTGTGCCCCCCCATCGCTTTCCGTGGCAGGAAGCCAATATATTGTGTCCATTAAAAATGCTGTGTCCTGCGGGTCACGTCTGTAGGTGCCGTTATGTTTATCATCGTTTAGGAGGTTCATAAAATAAAAAAGAATGTTGTAGCAAAATCTCCAACAAAAGGATTCTTCTGAAACCTATTTTCACCCATAAAACGATTAAAAGTTCAGTTATCAATCACCGTGGGTGCCTTCAGAAAGTTTTGTGAAGGATGACCAGATGGGGGATCAATAGCCTTGCAGTGGCACATAAAAACTAAAACAACAAAAACATAACAGATTATCAGTTTTATTGCGATATGAAAAAACTTGAAAGTGCTCTGACAAAGAATATCCCCTTGGCAGATTTTTTTCTTTGAATTGCTTTTTTTTTCCTCCACACATACGTTTCAGATCATCAAACCAATTTCAACATATTACAAAAAGGATACACAATGCAGCTTTGCAAGGATGATTATTTATTAAAACACACAATCCTGAATTGCTATGAAAAAGTAATTTATCAATAAACCAGCCTTAGTTCCAACTGGTACCAAGAGTTTATAACTTGTATTGACCCTTGCATCATAGTGGAGAAATTTTGGGTCACTCTTGTTTTTTTTTTTTGCTGAATTATTAATTCTCAGTAACATTGTGGGTTTTTCAGTATGGATAGCATATTAAGGACATGACACAGTCATGTCCATTAGGGTATTTTTCAGTCAGACTAGATTACTTTTATGTGCTTAAGGAATACAGAGGTTGTCTTGCAGGTGTTTGTCAGATAATTGCTTTGCTGCACAAAGTGTGCATGAGCTTCAGGCTGCAAACTGATGGCCGGACATTGTCCTTCAGGAGCACAGTTCATGACTCCAACAATCACAGCAAGTTGTTCAGATCCTGAAGCAGCCCAGACCGTCTCATTAACAGAACCATTTTTGAACGTAGGTATCGCACTACATCAGTATTTCCTAACCCTGGTCCTCGAGGCATATTGCCCTACATGTTTTAGATGTTTCCCTGCTTTACGCCTGACTCAGCTTATTGAAGTTCACAATACACCTGTCTATTGAAATTGCCTGGGCTGAAGCAAGGAAACGCTTAAAACATGCAGGGCAGTATGCCTTGAGGACCATGTTTGGGAAACACTGTGTTACACTACTGTCTTAGTTTTACACTTAGTTTGGACATATAGCAAAGATAGCTTCATTCTTGTCTCACAAATCCATGGAATGATTTCCCAAAAGTCTTGTGGGTACTGAAGATGTCTTTTTGGCAAATGTGAGATGGCTTTGAGCTTTTATTGCTCACTGGACATCCTTCCATGTTCCAGCACAGCAATGATCAAAACAAAAACACAAGGTCAGCCTGTAGTTAGTAATAGTGTGGGTTCTGTAGTGGCCATCTCAGTCTTCTGACTGCAGCATCATTGAACTACAGTGAAATATCCATAAATTTATCAGAGAATAAAAAATAAGAGCACAACTGTAGGAAGATATATGTATGCCTGGTCCTTGTGATCGACCCAAATGCACAAAAAGCAGAATTTGCCTTTTTAATTTAGTACTGCATTTTACAGTGAAAATGTATGCTTTATTAACCAGATGTTCTGTCAGTTTACATTTGTTTATAGAATAAAAACACATCACTGGGTAGTACCCTTCACAAACACACTGCAAATACCTCTGGAAAGCAGAGGGTCGGTAAGGACTAGTAAAATGTAAATGTTTCTAAGATTTCCATTTCAATCTGCAAAAACATTTATATAGCCGTTTCATTGCTAGAAGCTTTCAGCTGTGCATATTCCCCAATGTCTTTGCTCCGTTTTCTCCTTAAACTGTCAGAAACCAACTTTTCATTTGCTCAGAAAAATCTACAAAACCACGTGTTTAAGGGTTAAACGCATGAGGAAAAATAACTACATTTTCATTTTAAAACAATAAGCAACTCTCTTTCAATCTTTTTCAGGCACACACGCAAAAAACACGCAACTCTATGATCTCAAGGCAGCACGAGCTTTGTCCAGGATTTCCTTCCTCATTTTTGGATAATCTGGATGAGCAGCAAGAACCTGTAGACAGAAATGGAGCTGCGTTAATGCATAAAACCACATCAAACCACATAAACGGTGATCATTTGTTTTCAGATGCCTCACCTTATGACACACATCTATGGCCTCAACGTATCTCTTTGCTTTCAAGTAGTTAAAAGCAAGCTTATATCCTAAATGAAACGCAGGCGTTTGATGTTAGAAATGTAACTTTCCCTTAACTCTTGCGAGTAGAACTTGACATCTGATTTTGCTTGACATACCAATAGCTGGATTTTTCTGATTTCCATATTTCCAAGCCATTTCATAGTTGAGAGCTGCATCGCGGAACGCCTGGTCTTTTTCCATTATGTAGCCCTGATACTCATACGCTTTGCAGCACGACTGGACAAACACACATTTTTAGATTAAAAGTTGTGTCAGACAAAAAAACTAAACAAATGTCCATGTATGTGGAGAAGGCTGAACTAATGCCTTATTTAAAGAGTAACAACATGTTTAAGTTCACCTTGTTATGATTGAGACATCTTTTTAGAAGGTCTGCGGCCATGTCATACTTCCCCGAGTGGATGTATATGTCTGCCAGGAGCAGCCAGCTCTTCTCAAACTCGTCAGCGTCAGCAATGTTCCAGTTCATCTTGGCTATTCGTTTGAGCTGGTTCCTGGCTCGAGGAGTTTGTTTCAGCATCATGTATGCCGTTGCCATGGCCAACAAAGCTGGAACGTGGTCTTTCTGAGTCCCACAATAGAATGCAGGAGAGACAGGATGAGTCCCTAATCACCAGTTTATAGCACAAAAATGAACTCTGAACTGGTTAAGACACGGAAAAACTATGGTCGATAAAAAAAATATAACTAAAAGTCACTCAACAATATAAGGACATGGCCTGAAAAAAACGCAAAGCTACTAGTGTGGGTATATTTACACAAGAAGGAATAATGTTGTGCTCCATCTGGAGTTTACTTACCTCATTGTTTGCGATCTCTGTGAAAACACTGAGGGCTTTCTCTACATTGGCCTTCTGTTTAGTAGACAGCAAGCAGTAGTTCTCCAGGATGCGGAGCTGTACGTGTCCCCCCGGCGTCTGAGGCTTTATCTCCTTGAGAAGCTTCTCTGCTGTTCTCACAGCAAGCTGCTCAGACTCTTGCTTTTCTGTGGAGTTGCTGAGGAGACAAAATTGAATTGTAACAAAGTCTGTAATATTTGAAACTGAGGCACACACTCTGTACCAAAGGCACTGTCAGGATCCTGAAAAACAGGAGGCTTATCCCAGACCAGACAGCCTTACATCTCCATATGATGATGACAATTTTGAAATAGCTTTACACTGAAACGACATCAGCATGTTTTAGCGTGAGGCCTTTTGCTTTGAGTAAAAATATTGCAGTGAAGGAATGGAAGCAAAGAATGACAATATAAAACTGATGAGGGAAAACTGATAAAATAATGACATATTTTAAAAATGTTTTGTTTTATTTGAAACTCAAGAAAAAAAAGAGCAGTATGGTGGATATAAGACTAGATTTTGACTGAGACATTCTAACACCTTTTAATCTAAACCATTTCGCTGTATCCCATTGTGCAGTTCAGTTTTAAAAGCCAAGACATCTGGCTCTAGTGCCATTAGATAGGATGAAACTGTGCTTTCCCTTCCTTGGTCAGGAGATCTGGTGACCTTTACTTCTTTGTGTCTCTTTGTTCTGTTTCTTCGTAGTGGACGCATTTCTGGGTTGGGATGCTTGGTTCATTCAGGAGCAGAAGCTACCTGCCATTTGCTGTGTCTGGGTGCTGAGTTATGTGAGGTTTCAATCCTTCTCACAATAACTTCACACCTTCAGGTGATAAATTCACACAAACCACCACCTAAGAACTCTTACAAATAATCAAAACAGCCCAAGGTCATGCAAATACAGGTTCCCTTTTCAGTAATTTCGCCTGTCTACTTTAATGTCAGATGGAGTCTTGACACAGTTAGTTAATCGTATTGTTACTGTAGAGTAAAGCTTCCTTGGCACCTGGCTTCCCATGATGATGTTTTTTTTGTTTGTGTTTTTATATTATGAAATAAATATCTGAAACTTGTTTTTTTCACATTTTATATAAATTTAGACCCAGAATCCATCCATCTTCTTTCACCCTTGTCCCTCAGTGGGGTCGGGAGGGTTGCTGGTGCCTATCTCCAGCTAAAGTCCCGGGCGAGAGGCGGGGTTCACCCTGGACAAGTCGCCAGTCTGTCGCAGGGCAACACAGAGACACACAACCATGCACACACACACTCATACCTAGGGGCAATTTGGAGAGGCCAATTAACCTGACAGTCATGTTTTTGGACTGTGGGAGGAAACCGGAGTACCCGGAGAAAACCCACACATGCACAGGGAGAACATGCAAACTCCATGCAGAAAAACCCCGGGCCGGGAATCGAACCCAGAACCTTCTTGCTACAAGGCAACATCTCTACCAACCGCGCCACTGTGCAGCCCTAGACCCAGAATGTTTGGGTCTAATAATGCCTGCAGATGCTTCTCAATAAATTACAATATTGTTTCAATAACTCAATTCAAAAAGCAAAACTCATATGCAGATTTGTTGCCTCCGTGCTCTCTCAGTTGACCTTTGTCCAGCCAATTTGTCAGTCACAAAAATAGCAACGAAAGAAGCTGGTTGTTCACACAGTGCGACACTCAAGAATATTAATAAGAAGCTGAGAGGAAGAAAAAGCTGGCAGAAAAGTCTGCTTATGCAACAAAAATTGTGAAGTAAACCCCACTGAAGGGTGTGAGTGAAATTAACATGTAACCGTATTAAGCACATGGGAGATACAGACCGAGAACCTATGGAAAATTTTAAGATCAAGATGAGAGAAGCACAACAAGCCCACAACTAAAGCAACAAGGAGGTTTCTGAAAACCAATAGGCTACATAGTACTGATGCAATAAATGATCAAAAGGAGCGCTGACAAAGTACTAACAGTGCAACCTATTAGTACTTGTTCTGAAAATTCTTTTTTGTGGGTTTCCATTAACTGTAAGCCACAGATATTGAAATGATCAGAAATAATCATTTGAAATATATTTTAACTTTTTAAACTGAGCAACTAATTGTATCGACTTGTATTGCCATTACTCAGCTTGTGTGAAACTCACCCAATTTCACCATCTAAATTCTCAAACACCTCTCCTCCGATTGTGTCGTTGTCTGGGTTGAGCAGGATTTCAATCATGTTATATACAGCATTCTGACCCCAGTCGTTATCTTTCCGAGCCTTGTTGAAATGTAGCAGAGCGTCGATAGGTTCTCCTGTGTACCTATACAAAAAGGCATGAAGTTTAGACCCACAACTTGAAAGAATAAGATTGGCTAAAATTGACCAAACTTACCAAAGATAAAGCCCCTTGCAATAGTTGAAGCCTGGGTCCAATTTAATTCTGGAACAATGTTTTTCTGCCTTATCAAGGAAACTGGGGATGTTCTCCAACTTGCCGGCTCTTCTCAACAAGTCAATGAGATGCGATAGAGTTGGGTAGTTGTCTGGAAAAAAAAACAAAAAACACCTGACTTTCAGTTTGGGAAATGATCACTTATTGATTATATTTGCCAAAGAGAAAAAGAGTTACCTGGTTTGTACATCAGGAGTTGCTCAAAATTACTAAGTGCCCGATCATAATCCTGTTTTCTAAAATTAATGTCCGCCATCATCTAAGAATAAACACGCATTAGAAATTATTTATTTGATCTAGTTGAAAAAAATAACTTCTAACATCTGTGGTGGAGAAACACAAACCAGAGTCGCATCTTCGTTGAAATTGTCATTCTTCAAAATCTCGCCGCATTGGTGCTGGCATAAATCCACCTCGTCCAGAGTGAGGTACAACCGTGCCAATTCCAGCATGACCTAAGTAAGAACAGGGCGCACATTCATCTGAATAGATTTTGTGTCAAAGCATTCGGAATGTGGCAACACTGAGAAGATACATCAGATCTTCAGCGTAAAGAAAAGCTTCAGCAATTGAAATCACAGATTATTTGAGAAACACATGTAAGAAGACTTAAAAAAAAAAAAAAAAAAAAGCAAACGCTTGCTAAGCACATCCCACAGCTGCAGTAAGTACACAGAACCGTTTTGATTCAGCTGCACTGACCTTGCGATCGGTCTCACAATACACAAGAGCTTCTTTGTAGAATTTGACCGCTCTCTCATAGCCCCTCTGACTTGTATAGTGTTTGGCGATCTCAGCACAGATCTCTGCAGCACGTTGCTTCTGCGCCGGGACAGCATCGGGCTGCTCCAGCTGCACGCGCTTCAGGACTTTGGCTTGTACATCTCGGGCCTATAAACAGCAAATAACTCAACATCACTGAGGGAAATTTAAAAAAAAATAATAAAAAATAAAAAAACTGCTAAAAATTAAGGTATTGTTGTGAGAAAATGTATAAATGTCTGTTCTGGGTGCTGAGTTATGTGAGGTTTCAATCCTTCCCACAATAACTTCACCCCTTCAGGTGATAAATTCACACATGTATTGCAATAATTTCGATTAAAAATAAGTTCAATTTAGATTGAACTGGATTCTATGTAATTTAACCTAGATCAGACCTGTTTTACTCATAAATATATGAATGTGTGTTATATAAATAATCTGAATTGAGAGGAATTAGACAAAATCATTACATTTGTCATGAGAAATATTCAAGCAAGATATTTTATGAGCAAATGTAATCACTTACTTTCTGTAGTGAAAGTAAAGCTTCCTCATTTTTTTCCTCTTTAATTTGGACCTTAGCTAGCAGCACCAGATAATGACAGGTATCTGAGAGAGCAGGCAGCTCATTCACTGGAAGAAAAAAACAACAAAAATGGTTAAAAAGCGGCAATGTATGGGTCAAATTGTTCAGCAGGGTATAAGCAACAAAAATGTTTGCGCACTCGGAGTAGGGTGAAGTTTGGAGCACCTCCTAGTGGTCTAGTCCAGTGTTTTCCAAACGTGGTCATCAAGCAGACTGCCCTGCATGCTTCAGGAGTTTTCCCGGATTCGGCACACCTGATTCGAGTTGATGGGTGATTAGCAGGGTTTTGCTAAACTGGAATCATCTGAATCAGGTGTGTTAAAGCTGGGAAACACCTAAAACATGCAGAGAAGTGTGCCCCGAGTACCAGGGTTGGGAAATATTGGATGAAGTTTAAATTAAAGAAGATCCAGACACTCGGTTTGCTGTTGATAAACTAAACAGTTATTAAAAATCTTTTAACTGCCGTTTGTGCAGCTTTCCAACCCAGTTTTGGGAAGTCTGCTCTCACCTTTGAAGCGACGTCATCAAACTGTGATTTTGGTGCTACGTTTTCTTTTGGCAAGTATCTTTGTATGTTATCTACATACTTATGCAATGCCATACATATTGGGATTTCAGAAGCACCTGGATCATGAGCCAAAGCGTCATTGAGAACTCTCTCACAGCGATCATGCTGCCTCATCTTCATCAGAAGCTCAGCCAAGTCGTAGCGTAGGAAGTTCTGTTGCTCAGTCTTTAGCGCTGCTTCATAATAAGTAATTGCCTGGAATGATTGCAACAACAATGCATCAGCAAAACGTCGTCTGTGCCTAAAACATGTGGGTGTATAACCTAATCTACCTTGACGTAGTTGTGAGTCTTGACCAACGCTTTCCCAATTTTGCTTGCTAAAGCACCATCTTTGGGGTTTTTCTTCAGAGCTTGCTCGTACACTTCAATGGCTTTCTCTGGCTGAAGATAAACACAGATGACTGAAAGTAGCATCATAGTTTACTGCTGGTAAACTATGACGCTTCTGGTTTTTTTGTAAATATTATCGTTAGCTTGGGACAAGTAGTACAAATGTAATGGACTGCATAATGCATTAAGGAGCAATCTATTGGAAAGTTTGGCTAAAATTAGTTGCTGTTGGTGAAACGGCAAACACAAATCTACTTGACCCAAGTCTTATCTTGTGTCACAACCAAAGAATGTGTAAACACTATAAGGCAAGGTTGACACCCATAAACTCATGAAGGTAATACATCCTGTTCCCTGATTTGTCTGAAATCTGCTCCTTGGGAGTCTGTTACTTAGCAACAGGCCTGCTGTGTGTTTTTCCACTCTCTGCAGTTACTACTGATTCTTACTTTTCTTTGTTATACCACCTGAACTGAACAGTGAGGATATTGAATTTTCTGTACTTGTTATGCACACCAGCTGAAATTAGATATTGTTTAAGGAATAAAAAAACAAACAAAAAAACCCTTTTAAACACAGATATTTGTTACATGGGTAGCAAGCCAACAGAACTTAACAGCAGAGCAATAACAGGACTGTTGGGATGAATTTCAGAAACTTAAAGTTCACAAAATCCTTACGTCTGATAACATTAGATAATAAAATAAAACATATATTTTACAAACCTCCTGAATGTTCATGTACGCATCACCGAGTAAGAGAGATGTGTGAGGACTAGGAAGCTTCTCCACCATTTCTCTGTGGAAAATATCACATATAATGCATGTCATTACATTTACAGCTCTCTGTATTGTGTGTGATTTATTAATACATTAGTAAGTCCAAGCAGTCAAAAAAAAAATCATATATGCTTTCTGCTACACAGAGCTCACATTTACTTAATTTAGCTTCAGCTTTTCAGAAGCTAAAGCTGATTTATAGTGTTTTACTATTTCAGATTTTACTGTTCAATTTCCCTTCGGATAATTTGATGTTAGTTTTCATTTCAGACAGATTTTATTTATTTTTTTGTTATTGTTTGAATCAAAACGTAACTCACCTATAGCAGCTTGCGTAAAGTCGTTTTTCTCTTCTGTGCTTCAAATATATATCTGCCATTTTCTCTTTGGCTGAAATGTAGTAGGGCTGCTCAGGTGTAATGTTTCTCAGCATACTCAGAGCCAACTCTGTGTCACCACGCAGCAGCGCCAGGTCCGCGTTAGCGATAGTGACACGCAGCTCCTCTGGAGTCCCAGAAAACTCATTGATGGCATCCTGCATGACCTTTGCAGCTTCATGCTGTCATATGAAAAATAAGTTCATCTTCGAATTACTCTTTCCTTAAAGGTCAGAAATTGTGAAAATTAAAATGAAGTTGTGTCAAGGATAAGAACTCTGTTATCATACCTGCTCTCCATTGAGCCAGAGGGCCTCAGCTAGCTCCAAGAAGAGAGACACGTAGTCAGCAGAGTTCAGCTCGGTCTTCTTGTGCTTGGACTTGGATGAGGAACCAGCTCTACGGACGCCTGGGAGACTCATGGCCATCTGCAATGTCTGAATAGCCTCCCCAAGCTCCCCTGTTTTCTTCTTAGCCTGAGCTTTGATGAGGTGGTACAAAGGGTGATCTCGTATCTAGAATGCACAACAGATCATAAACCATTTGGATAAAAACGATCTGTGATAACATAATAATAAATTGAGTAATTTTATTGGAAGAAAACTAGAGTATTTGTGCTTTTACTTCAAAATTATGGCTGAGGCAGAGTTCAAGTGACTGATTGCAAAGCATCATGTTGCCCTGCAACAGATGGATCTGGGCCAATAGCAGATGAGCATCTGCGTGAGAGGGGCACTGCTCCAGGCAGTGGTTAAGACTGCTCTGAGCCCCATCTATGTCACCTGAAGGGGAACAGAAAGAGTGTGATTTGAAACATTAGACACAAAAATATATCAATAATTAAAATGCACAAGGATATTTTTAAAATTTTGTGTAAGTGATTTATTTCAGTTATTCAATGTAAAAAAAAACTGATATTGATTGAAAATATTGATTCATTAAACGCAGGATGATCCATATCAAGAGTTTTTTTTGTAGTTATATTTGTTTATTATACTTTATAACCAATGAAAAGCAAAACCATAAAAAAAAAAAATTTGAAAACTGCTCACGGAGCGCTACATCCTTGCATATTTTTCAAAAGTAGAGTGGAAGGAAAAACAAGGCAAAGCCCTCAAAAGACTGGGAGAAATAGGTGTGGACTGCAGCTAGAGTCAGTAGAATCTTTAACAAAACACAGGATAGATTTTTATCAAGTACAAAATAAGATCAGCTAAAGACAAATCAACTTTTCAATGCTCTTCTAATTTACTGAGACGTAAATTGTGCATTTTATTTGTATTACTCACCAGACTGGTATCTGACTTTGGCAAGCAAGAAGACTGCATGAAGGAGACCTGGCACAATTTTGACCACAGTATCCAACAACGTGGCACAGTGCTGCAGCTGAGGAGCGGGAGGCTGGCCAGCAGCAGGAGGCTAAAACAACAAAGTGTTCCAAATTGGCTTGGAATATACTGAAGCCCCAAGACTTCTCTAATAACTGATGGGCTGACAAAAACCATATCAATTTTACCTTTGAAGGACAAATAGCAAGATACTCTTTGACAATTTCCAACAGGAAGTCTGGGTTCATCTTCTCCAGATACTCGACTCCCAGAGGCAGGCCCTGCAGCGAGGAGAAGTGTGTGTCCACTGCGTCATTCAGCAGGTTGGTCACCTCTGCCTGGGGCTGAAGCTTTTTTCCTGCCAGCACAGCCTGTAGATACAAAAGCTCCTAACACAACAAAACATAATAAAAAGAAAGAATTGGTTAAACAAATAATTTTGTAAAAAAAAAAGCAAAAAAAAAAAAAAACAGCAAATGTGAGTGAAGATTTCAATATGGGCTAATTAAAGGAATCTATTAACTACAACATGAGAACAAATAACTATTTAGCTTAGTATATCATATTTGCTTCTGAACTGCAAGTACTGGTTTTAGGATTCTCTCAAGAATACAACGAAGCATTACCCCAGATTTTCCAATAGACTGTTGAATCTCTGAGAGAAATTCCAGCTGCTGTTCTGCATCGTCAAGTAGTCCCTCGATTACCTGACAGCGAGCTATACCTGGATAGCAAAAAAAACAACCACAAAACAATCTGAAAAAAATGAAGAACAGACAAAATAAACGGTTTCACAGTCATTTCAACAGCCAACTTTATCCTATTTTTGTGGGGTCTTTTGTTTTCTTAGATTTTAATATTGTTTATTTCCTTTTAACTCTTCCAGTTTCTTTTTACAGTCTGTTTGGCTGGGAACACAACAGTTTGACCTCAGTCACATAAAATAAGTCTAGATTTTTCTATAATTGTTTTTTTTTTCCTTGGAATTTGTTGCTTTGCTTTATTTGGATCCAAAGTGTCATGGTTATTACGGGGGGAAAAAAAACACAAAACATTTCATAAACATTACCAGTCAAAGCAGAAACACTAGTTTTCTCCTTGTTTGTGATGGCGATCTTGTACCACTTCATGGCCTCTTTGATTCTGCCTTGAAGCACCATCTGGTAGCCCAACTCCGTGGCTAAGTCTGGGTCCCTCGATGCCATGGAATAAGCCCTCTCCACCATTCGGAAGGTCTGCTCTATCACTTTGTCACTGCGTCCACACTGGACGGCAACAAAGACACAGCAAAGATTTGTTTTTAAAAAGCCGCAATAGTGACGGAAAATTCCAAATCAAAAGCTCAGAAAGGTTTTCAAGTTCAAGTCAAAAACCAGACAACCACATAACACATAGAAATTGTTCTTTAATCATTGTAAATTCTACAACTCTTCTTTAAATAATTTTTAAATATTTAAAATTTATTTATTTAGCTGAGGCCTAATTAGATTCACACAGAAGAGATAGTCAAATTATTCAAAAATAATCTATGGGCCACATGACAAGAACTGAGGTGGTAATACAAGTTAGGTAAAGATTTAGATGAAAAAACACATTTGCTTTTAAAATCTCAGCTTTGAGATATAACAACATTTACAACAATATTAAACATCAAATCTTACAACACGGGTGAAGGCAACAGACATTCTGTAGTAAAGCTCGGCGTTGTTTGGTTCCAGTATGTCTAAACCGTTGATGAGGTTGGAAAGTTGCTTTACTGCCTGTCAAGGAAATAAAAAAAAAAGACTCTATGAGATAATGAATGTTGCTATGATTTTTGTCTAAGAACTAAATGAATCATGCTAATCCCCAACCATTTAGTAAGGTGAAGGTGAAAATCTGTTGAATGGTACCTCTGTAATATCTCCATCTCTACATAAAGAGTGCAGTGCCAGCATCCGTAGAGCCTCCAGGTTATTTTTATCTTTCTGTAAAAGCCTGAAACATGACCCAAGGTGGTGTTAATAAAAGTCAATCACCAACGCATTTCTTGCATTGACAGTAATAGAATATTTGATACTCCTGCAGTACTAGGTTAAACTGCCAGACAAACTCCATTAAAACTGAAAGGAACTGAGAAGGCAGCCCAATGGAGAGTCTAAAGATTAGAGTGAGGGTACCATTTATATATATCTTTATTGTCTGGCTTTGGCACTGAACCAAAGAGGTACAAACAATGAAAAACCTGTATCCACTGGTTATTTTTTTTTATTATTATTATTTTTCTCCTTATATCTTAAGTGCAGAAAGAATGCAAGTGTTTCAACCATTTCTGATCGCACTTGTAATATTAATCTACCTTTTGAAACCGTGAGATGCAGTCTCAATTGAGATGTGCAAACTGTTGGTGTATTATTTAGAAAATACAACTGACGATTCTAATGACTTACCTGTGAGCAGCGTCGATGGTTTGATCCCAGTCTTGAAGACTTAGCAGCAGTTTCATTTTCTTAATGAGAGCTGGGATGAACCCAGAGAAACTCACTATGACTTGGTTAACCATCTCTAGTGCTCCAGAGTAGTTCTGACGACATTCATAATACTGTGCCTATGCGAAGAAGAAACATCTGTGAAAGATTTATATTAATATAACACGCACAGACTTATTATAAGACATTGATTGAAGATGTTTAAATGGCTTATCAGAGTGTGACCAGAGTGTGAAACAATATGGTAGAATAATTCAAATGTCTTGCAGTCAGAAGAAACTGCAAGATATACATGCACTTGAAAACATTCTGCTTGTCTGAAATACTTGTAAATATAAACATTTAACAATAATAACTATGGCGATAATTTTGAGTGACAATATCTATACCTTCAGAACTACTACAAAGCATACATAGTTGGAGATCTCAAAAGTCAACATGGTGAGTTAATTAAACATTTGAAACATATTGTAAAATGTAGAATGGTAATGCATAATAAGATCATAACATTTGCAGTTTGGAATAATCAAAAATAAATCATTACCTTTCCCATTAGGGCAAAAACATCTGCTCTTTCTTTCATGCCCTCATCAAAGTATTTCCCAGCCTTCCTGATGTAGGTGTCTTTCCCTGACGTAACGTCTATCCAGGCTTTTAGGATTATGCCCTTTAAAACAAAAAAGAACACCATTAATGGCACAATCACCCCCATAAGATAAGTTTATTGACTTTGCATAAATACACTGAAAATAATAAACTCTCACCTCTCTTGAGCCATTGGAGAGCTTGATCATTCGCTCTGTGTACTCTCTTGCTTTGTCATTTCGGCCTAACAGCCAGAGAAACGTCCCAGCGTGGTAAAGACTCTTGGGCGGTGCACTTTTACGATCCTCCTTGACCTTAGCATCAAGTTCTTGAATAATGTCTCTGTCTGTGAATACAGAGAAACTTCTAGCTTTGCCAGTGTACAACAGCATCAGCGCTATTGAACTTCTCAAAAGGTGGTCCTAAATAGAATGGATTGAGGGAGGAACTGAACTCGTATGCACTTTGAACTTTTCGTTTTTGTATTCTGTGTTAGTTTCTTATTTTGATTAGATTAGTCTTGTTTCTGTTTTTCTTCCGCTTAGTCCTTTCTCAGTGGTTCTAGTTGATTTTTGTGTCTATTATTACTTAAGGTTAGATTTGTTTCCTGGTCTCCTGTGTACTTTCCTTCGCTCTTTGTGTCACTGCCTCTCCCTCTTCTCAGTCTACCTTCCCCTCACACCTGCAACCCGTTAGCTCATCAACCTAGGACCTTTGTTTAGCATTAAACCTCCACAGTATTTAAGCACCTTATCCTTAGTCACTCCTCTCTGGTTCCGCTAGTTTCCTCTTGTCACGTTCCTGTTTTACCCTGTGTTATCCTTGTGTCTCCTTGCCAGTTTCTTTCCTGTGAATTTTTGTTTTTTTGTAAGTGTTTGTTCTCATATTTTCATCAAAACCTTCATTCTCAACTCAATGCCTCTGTCTCTCTGCATTTGGATCCTTCTAGAAACCACTAAACATGACAGCTTATTTGTGAAAAAATCTGAAAACTATAAATCGCATGTTACAATTATGCCAGAAAAGTATATATTTTGTGTTGGTCTATCACTTAAAATGAGACTCGGGGGATGTTAATGTTTTTGCAAGATGTTTTTGATAGAATATGTTTTATGTTTACATTACAAAATGTTGTATCACCTGGGTTTGGCTTTTTCTTCTCGGCATAGACAAGAGCCATCAATGTGGAGAGAGATAGATCTCGATCATCTCTGATTGTGTCCAGTTCTGCCGTGGCCTCCTGAATTTCACCTGATGAAACATAAAAAAAAAAACATTTGGCAAAGGCTCTCGTCCATTCATATTAGTATAATCCTTTAAAATCATACCTTGCATAAGACTTGCATATGCGTGGAAGAAAATGTAGATGGGGCTACTGTATTTCCTTTGAGCAGCTGAGAGAGAACTGATTGCATGATTGAAGTACTTTTCATAGCAGTAGTACTTGATCAAAGCCTGGAGCAAAACATTCCGAGAAAAAAGGAGAGCGAGTTAAAACAGTTTGAGGACCAGCCCGTCCAAAGAGTTTGATTACCTAAAAAAGGAAAATTAAAACTGCAAATATTATGCCACGACAAAAACGAGTTAAACAAGGGCATTACTGTTAAATAACATTCGTCGTCATGGTATATTACCTTAATTGCTTGTTGATGTGATCTTTCCCTTACAGACCACTACCTCTATGTTGTAAGTAATAGTTAATGACTTTCCGATCGTACTGTTTTTGTTCCTTTAATCGTTTCTTTATGTAGCATCGAATGCTATTATTAGCGAGCTTTGCTTACCAGGGTTGTGTCTTCTTCCTCCATCTTTAACGCTTTAGATAGAGTACTGACTGGGGAAAGGAAAACGCAATGTTTCACGCTAATAAAATTGCTTATAATGATACAGTTTTACTGTTGAAACCGTCTTGTTTTCGCCATCTTGCGCTCATTCCTTCAGCGTTGCCTGGTAGCTAAGAAACGGTTTGTGTTGCGAGATTGAAAAAGAAAAGCCCTCATTGTTGACTTCCAGGCTTGGGACGCCGCGTAAAGTGTCGTGACTTTGCATGGTTGGCTGATTGTAAAACAAACCATGACGCACACAGATATAAATTTTACGCAAATATTTATCTAAACATTTTGTTGATAGCTTATAAGAAAGGATTTGCCGCTACTGTCCATGCCTGACAGATTAAACTAGGGGCTTACACGGTGCATATAGAACGTAAATCCTCCTTTCAACTTAAGAGGGCGCAATTATCCAACGTTTCCGTTTACATCCTTAGCTGTTAGGTTGGTGTCAAATCTATACGGGAAACATACTTTTTGTAAGAGTTGACAAGTTTATCTATTTGAATTTTCTTTTAGGCATAATTATTTCTTCTTCTGTTCTTATTAATCATCAATACTCAGTCTCTAGTTCTAATATATATTCTCCTAATTTTACAAAAAGCACCCATAAAAATAATAAAAAAACCCGAATTGGATACAGTGCAAAATCCCCCTATTATGAGTGGACATTTGCTTTCTCCAAATGAAATATTTTCTGATTTGCAATGAAATCAAACAAGTTAAGTAAAAATTTAGGTTTAAATAATAATGTGTAATACAAATATTTGTGACAGATGTCATTCAGTGTCATTGCATACCCCAGAATGGATTTATTTCTAATAGATATAATTTCATTGTCAATATAAATAATCCTAAAGCTACTAATACATCTAAAATTATAATGTATAAATATAATTGTGCATTGTATTGGCTGGCACTTTGAGAATCAGGAAAATGATGCATTCTATCTTCATCCTAATCTTGTATCACAAAAGTTCAGTTTGTCTGGAATATAGATAATTTAGAATTATACTTATACTTTTGTATAAGTAGGCTTTTTATTTTTTAAATAATTTTAAAATCTAGCCAATATATTTCAAAGCATTTCTTAACACTTTTTAAAAATATCACAAAGATCAAAAAAAGTACATCGTCAGGTCATTTATTTGTCCTTTAATCAGAAATACACCCTCATAAGATAGCCTTGAAAGAAGTTATTTCATTTAAGCTATGTGCACATTTTTTTGCTGTTAATCTTGACAAGAAGGCTCGGGACTGTTATTATTCCCTGACACTAACTTTGCTATCCACACTGGAAACATATTCCTGGAAACTAGAGGGCCAGTGTTATGTAACACCACAAACTAACTTCAGTTCGATGTCCATAGTGTTGAGTTTATCATGCAACGGTTCCAACAGAGGCCCTTCCATGCTCTGTCAGATACTATTTAGCACTAACTCTGACACATAATCATTGCCCTCTGAAGATCAATTGGAGAGTAAATCAGGTTGATATTGAGCTTCATGTGCAACAGCGGCCAATTACTGTGCCACATAAGTTTAGTCAGTGTTGGAGCTTATTTTGCTCCAACACTGCAGCTAAGAATCACAGACAAACTTAAAATAACACCTGTTATTATGTTACACAAAATTGAAACAAAATGTTTTGACTTATACAGTACACTCAAAATACAGCTTAAACATAGCAGACAACTAAGGTGTTGTACTTAGAAAACAGCTATACATATTGCATGAGTTGTTGCACTTTTAAAGAAAGCAGGGTAAAAACCTATTAGAACAGGACAATGTAGTCATATCCTCTGGGGTATATTGTGCTAGCACTCTAATGGCTATATCCATTGTGGTTTGTACAGGCTGCTATTGATCACAGCACCATGCCCAATTATACAAGCAACTCAGTTGCTAATGAACTCTTATTTTACCTTTTCATTTGTGTTGAATATTCCAAACTGAAATATGATCAGTTTGGACTTAACTGAGGTGCTAGTTTTCCCAAAAGGTTTCTGTTTTTCCTGAACATTTACAGTCTTCAGGTGTAAGAAGGATTTGTTTGCATTTGAAAAGTCTGTCCTGCTTGTATTTTATTGTTTTTGAGATGTGGGAAAAACAGGAAATAAGATCACGTGAATGGGATGTGCTCAATAGTGTTCACGATTAGGAGACAGAGATAAAACATGCATTTACATATATATGCATTTACATATATATATATATATATATATATATATATATATATATATATATATATATATATATATATATATATATATATATATATATATATATATATTCCTGTGCATCTAGTCTGTGTGTGTGTTAGCAGATTTAAAAGGTATAGAGATAACTCTCCTCTGTCTAGTGTAATAGGATTTTCTGCCCATCTCTCTGGAGCAAATACAATTACAGAGCTGTTATGGGTAGCAATCTCAGGTTTCTCTTTGAATTTTTTTTTTTTTTTTACTACAGTCCCTTTGCATACCAGTGGCCACATAGAAGCCAAATAGACATCTTTTGCCATAAACATGCCCGCATATTACTGCCAAGCATGCTAGACTCCTGGGGATGGGGATGGCAGACCAACATCCGACCTTCAACCCTAATGTAGTCGAACAAAGGAGTGTTCTGTCATGTTGCCTGGCAACCGGGGAGGAGAGTCTGCAGAATCATTCTTGATTTAACAGCCATTAAAATAGGCAATATGTAACAGCACTTGTTGCCATTAGCGAGCTGTGTGATCATTGAGATGCATCTCGTAACTGAGGGATGTTGAATTTCTTACATCACTGTGAAGATAAAATTAAGGGAAGAAGTCATGATACGAATAAGAGAGTTGAGATTCAACATGCTGCATCCTCTGATACAATCGTTGTGAAGTGCATACTGGAAATCATTTACACATAAAAAATGTCTGTCCAGAAAACATCATCTGAGAACTGTTTGTGGGTGCGGCAAAAAACTGATAACCACGAGCGTCATAATTTGACAAGATGACTGGAATAATGAGCACTTTGCAATCAACTTCCACTTACTGTCCACTGTGTTGTTGTACAACCACAGTTTGCAAAAGCAATGATGGACAATAACAAACATTTAGACAGTTTTTAATAATTAATAACATGTTCCATCCACTAAAGATGCTAATAGCTTCCGGCATATTGTGACAGCCTCCTTAGAAAGTAGATCTTGGCCTCCTGCACCAAAGAGTGCACTCGCTGGAGCTCACTTTAATTTCTGAAATTTGTGTCTTGACAAAAATTGGATCTAGTGTTTAGAAGCAATATCTGCATATTTTGTCATTCAAAAGCATTTGTTGACAATCAAGTTTTAAGTACTTTCCATTTCCCTGGAAATTCAAGACAGTAATGTACTGTAAGTTGATCCATTTAGAGTTTGAGTGGTCATTAATATCTTGCAAATGAAAATGGATGCTGAAAAGGTCAACATTTTACAGTTTTTGAGATCACTCTAATGTTGATTGTAGTTGCTTTACTGAAAGCATTCCATTTTCCATGTTATGACTGTAAAACCATTGAATCATTTCTGTGGCGCAGCTACAAGTTCCTGAAATTAAACAAACAACACGTCCCTCATCAGCTTTATTACTTCTATCCCATGACTCCTTAATGTTAACAATTTGTATTTAGTGGAAATATTTGCAAGCTTTTCAGTTGCATTTTATACAACCTGATATAAACAAGAAATATATCAATATATGCCGCATACCATATAATTGCATAGAGAAACTATGCTAGGAAAACTCGGTTGCCCATTTTCAGCATCAATTAAAAAAAAAATTAAATAAGAGGAAATTAAGCACTGATAATGTAAGATGCTATTTAAAATGATAACATATTTTCTGAGGAAGTAAGTTGAACGTTAATTTAAACTGCTATAACAGAGAGTTAATCTTCAGCGGGTGCTAGTAGTTTCACTCCTTGGCCATTTCATACTTGTGAAGTGTTGGTCAGCTGCAAAAAGTATCTGTGTGCCACAGGATGTCAATGCTTACTCAGCCTGTGGATGTTTTATCAAATTATTTACAGGCTATAGGAAATGCATGTGGAAGCTAATGCTTACACCCTTTACTAGTCTTTCACTTTGAGCCTTTCTTTTGTTTGTTTTTTTTTATCTTTAAAAGGGCAGTATTATGTATTTTCCAGGCATGGTGCCATCTCAGCACAATCAAGTAACTATGTTACCTTCAATTGTCATAAAATGGTTGTATACATCAAAATATGACTTTGATTTGATTAATGAAACTGCATCCTCCACAGCGAGTCACTTATGGGTGTGAATCCTACTATGTTGCAGTTGAAATAATTACGATACTAAACAGCTCACTTTTGTAATAATACCAGTGGAGGATTTATAAGAAATAGTCATTTATTTCTAAGCTTTGTAAATTCATTAATATGAGCAGCTAAAGACAACATATCTATATATCTTTAACTTAATATATTTTCTAGAAGATTGTAATATCTTTATTCCATGACCTGCATAAAAGAACAATTAGTGTTGTTTATTGCGCAATGATGGCAACAAATAATCTAGAGTCACTGAACCCATTCGGGGAGTATTCTTTAAGATGCATGTTTTTGGTTGGTGGTATTATATTGCAAATTCTATCAATTATTTCAGTAATTACCGTGGCTGCTTTTTATGATCTGTGGCCTTAAGTCTTTGTTTGTTGGATTTGAACCAATGATTTATCCCAGGACAAAATGAAAAACCGAACAGCGGACCTCCTCTTCCCCCAAAAAAGAAGTTTGCAGTTTTATACAAAGAGACAAGGAGTGGCTGTCTTTAAAAAAGCCTCTTTACAAAAACAAACAAAAAAAAAAAGCAAAGTATCAGCAAAACACAGGTACCCCCACTATCCAAAACAGCATTCACATCAGGACCAAATAATGTTAAAACATTGGCAGGCAGACTTGATATACTTATAATCTTTATTTAAACCATTACCCTTTTAAATAAAATGTGCTATAGCAGTATCTTGCATGCAGGTATCTTTATGCATTTCAAATAGAATGGATTTATACAATCAGCAAAAGTTTCTATAACAAAAACACTCTTTCATTGAGTATAAAGTGTAAAACACCATGCAAAAAGCAATTACATCAGTGGGACCTTACTGTCTTCCCCACCAGATCTGGTAACAACGTATGGTGGCAGTCATGAGAAGCAACAATATAAAATGTAAACAGAGGCAGGAAATAGCAATGATCACATGACGTGTGTGATGCAATTTCCTTGAGATTCTTCATAACAACCTGAGCCATCAAGTCCATCTTTGATATTTTCTATGATAAAGTTTGAAAGATATACTGGAAAATGCAGTGTACCCCCAGTTCTACGAGAAGTCTTTCACAGAGATTTTTTATGAATAGTTCATACCCAAATATCTTATTACATACCAGACAGCATACACAGTATATTTAGTTCCTTGTTTAAAATGGAATTTTATAATATCAAACAATGTTACGATTGTTTAAATTAGAATATTAATTTACATCACCAAGAGTAAGAGAATGAAGAAGCCTGTATTTTAGACCAGTCAAAACACAGTGAAATTTCCCCAAAACATTAGCTTCCCTGCAACAGTCAAGAAATCTGTCTTTAGGT
Source organism: Poecilia reticulata (assembly GCF_904066995.2). Taxonomy (NCBI): domain Eukaryota; kingdom Metazoa; phylum Chordata; class Actinopteri; order Cyprinodontiformes; family Poeciliidae; genus Poecilia; species Poecilia reticulata. The sequence continues at coordinate 31,861,496 of NC_088831.1, forward strand.
AAATACCAAGGCAAACAAGATGATCTTTTTTTGTATTTAAAAATTTATTAAATGCTTTATTTTTAGAACACGTTTGCTTATAAAGATGTGCATGATTAATCTTTATTGTCAATAATGTAAACCCAGAAGACATAATCGTCTTCGATGATTAGAAAAAGTGCCTTTTTTTTTAAGGGTCACTGTCCTGATACTGATCAGCACAAAAACTCAGCAGTCTTGATGTTTTTCAGCCGTAGTTTTGCAGCATAAAGCCTGGAATTAAACTCCTGGTGAAACTGTACTCTTTGGCATGCATAGCCATGAAGAGAAACATTCATGCAGAATTACAAGTGGTTTTAGCAGACATCCTTAGCACAGTAATTAAGGCTTGTCTGAAGCCAGAATATCAATTCTAAATGAAACTTTAAAGAATCAACCTAAAAGTAAAACGGGTTTTATAAAAAGGCAATCGACTTACAAATTAAATGTATACAGCAATAAACCATTCTGTTTGAAAATAAATAGGTCACCTAATAAAAACTAGAACTGCACAATGGGCTGTATAGCTGGAGTAGCTGCAATAGTCATCAAAGCAATAATTAGTTTGTCTTTAAAAATACTTTAAGTAATTATACCAATTTCTGCAAAATAGTCCAAAGGGAAGAATTTCATTTGAAAAGCTGTAAACATTGTTTTTTTTTTAATTTCTAAAGTCAGTTTTGCTCTTCCATTTTTTTTATTTGTCTTGTTCTGTGATGTCTTTGCTCTCGACTTCCTTTTCACTTCTGTCCTTTTCATGTTTTCTATTCACATTTGGTGTTGCACTTGTACTTGAAGGCTCAGAGTCCTTCAAACCTGAGACTTCAATTTTATGGGTGGTAGAGAGTTCCACAGGTTTTTCTGTAAAAGAATCTTCTTTGTCAGTCAGCTGTTCATCCTTTTCAGCATCAACACGGACTACATCAAAAATCTTGGTCCGAGTATAATGTCTGAAAGCTCTCTGAATAACAGCAGCTGACACGTCCTCCTGTTTTTGGCGGAAAGTGGTTGTGATGGGTTCATACGACACCTTCGATGGATTTGCAGCCATGAAACGCTCCTCCATCTGGCCCCTGAGTATGTCCATCTCCCCACTCTCACCCAAGACACGTTTTGTAAAGGCAAACAGGATATCCAGGCAGTGAATGCGGTCACCACTCACAACTGGTAGATCCATAGAGATGAGCTCCAATTTGTTGGGCTTAGGAATGCGTAATGGTGCGGCTAAAGAATCTGCAAAGTCTGAAAGCATGCTGCACTTCACAAACTGTGTTGCAAGAGGGTCAAACTTTTCCCAGACCTCATAAAATATTTCAAAGTCATCCTCGCTTAATGGCTCAGCGCTCTCCTCTGTGGCCACGCCAAAATTCTCCAGGATAACGGCAATGTACATGTTCACAACAATAAGGAAGCAAATAATGATATAACTCACAAAGAAGGCGATTCCCACTGCTGGACTTCCACAATTTCCTTTAGCATTATTACTACCAGGATGCTCCATTTCAGAATTACAATCGATATCGTCCTTGCTGTTGAGGATAGGAGCTAGAAGGAGATCCCAGCCTCCCGATGTGGTAATTTGAAACAAACAGATCATGCTGTTGCCAAAGGTCTCAAAATTAAAAAGGTCATCGATGCCTTTTTCCTTCTTGACATAGGCAAAGTTTGCCATGCCAAAGATGGCATAGATAAACATCACCAAGAACAGCAAGAGGCCAATGTTGAACAAGGCAGGAAGTGACATCATCAAGGCAAACAAGAGCGTGCGGATCCCTTTGGCACTTTTAATAAGGCGGAGGACGCGGCCGATCCTAGCCAGTCGAATCACTCTGAACAGGGTTGGTGAGACAAAATACTTCTCTATCACATTTGCAAGAAAAATGCCTGTGGAAATAAAAGAACATGTATTAAAGTTAACAAATGAGCAAACATGTACAAAAGTTTAACTGTTTGTTTGCACAAAACAGAAGCCAAAGAAAAGTCTTACCAACAATTGAGAGGATCACCACAATGAAATCAAATATATTCCAGCCATTGATGAAAAAGTACTGGCGAAGTGCAATCATCTTTAGCAAACATTCTCCAGAGAAGATTACAATAAACACTATGTTAATGTACTTGAGGTTTGTTTCCCATTCCTTACTTTGTCCTTCGACTTCCACCATCATAGTTACCATATTTAACCATATCAGAACCATTATTATAATATCAAATATTTGTTGCGTGACAAAATCAAAAACATATCCTTGAAGCTTGTTCTGAAATAGAAAAACACATACAAAAAACAATAAGCAATAGGAAAATGTGGATTACCAAAAGAGATTAGACTCAGTTGTTGCTCAGATTAGAGGTCAACCAATGCAGTTTCCTCCATTACTGAGTTCATTGTTATGGTTTACATTGTCCATTTACAAGCACATTTGCTGTTTGGCAAAAGAACTTGTGGTTCCTCTTTGTAGAAAGTTGCTATTTTCAAACAAGCAGAACCTACTTTAGCACATCCCTCTATGTGCATCACAATGCACATCAACGTCTTACACATCCTCAAAACTGACTGCAATAAGTCAAAGTGGCTGATTAACTAGCCAAACTCTAACTAAGTTAGATTTACTTACTTCTGGCCTTGGGATTGGTTTCTGTGGCTTCTTTGATCCCAGCTTTTTCATAGCATTATAGTATTTCTTTTGCTCATCGGTCATGAAGATGTCTTGACCTCCTAAGTAAAAAGGCACAACAAACAATGTTAAACTACAGCAAAACATAAGTAGTTGTTTAAAGAGAAGATGTGACACTTATCTTTCTCTTCTGTTGATTGAAATTGTCTATAATGACACCAATGAAGAGATTGAGGGTAAAAAAGGCCCCAAATATGATGAAAACAACAAAATATATGTACATCTTCAAGTTGACTTCATATTCTGGCTGTTCTCCTGCCTATAATAGAGACAACAAAACACACAAATTAAACTGTAAATTTAGAACTAAGAGGGCTGCACAGTGGTGCAGTAGGTAGCTTCTTTCTGCATGGAGTTTGCATGTTCTTGTTGTGCATGTGTGGGTTCTCTCTGGGTACTCCAGCTTCCTCCCACAGTCCAAAAACATCAGCTAATTGTTAAGTTTATTGGGTTCTCTAAATTTTCTTTAGTGTGCATGCATCATGGTTGTTTGTCCTGTCTGTCTCTGTGTTGCCCTGTGAGAGACTGGCGACCTGTCCAGGGTGTACCCCGCCTCTTGCCTGAAACGTTCACTGGAGATGGGCACTAGCACCCCTCCTGACCCCACTGGGGACAAGGGTGCACAGAAAATGAATGGATGTAAAACTAAGAGCTCCTTCAGGGTATTATAAGCCTGCAGCCCGCAAGACTTTACTTACTCCTTCTTTCATCAAGGTAGGAGTCAAGTTTAAAACCCACTGCGTTAGCTCTGCTTGTGCAGCTCTAACCTGTAGTCGTGCTTTCAGAGGTGCGCACTGAGCGAGGGTGAGAATGATTTATCTTTGCAAACAAAGGATTATGTGCTGGCGTGTGCGTTTACATCTACACACTGTCCAGTGGTGTTTTAAAAATGACAGTCATAGAGAGCGTTTAGATCTAATTTCTTTCTGTGCATTGCCAGAACAAGGTGGTGTTTTAGTTCAGTTAACACTATTGCCTTGTTGCAGGATTTGAAACCCAGATATTGCTGTGGGGTAGACAGGCAACCTATCCGTAGTGTAACACACCTCTCACCCCTGCTGTTATAGAAATAGATTAATTTTGAGTTTATGTATAGGAAATATATTTCAAGGCATATATCTGAAAAATAAGGACAGTGTTTCCCCAAGAAAAATTGCTAAGCCCAGTGGTCGAGACGCTAAGGCGATCCATTTTGTATTAAAATTAGAACTTAATGGACATCTTTTCTAAAAGTAAGGAAAAACCAATTAAATAATGCAGAAAATAAAAATCTACCCCAATCACTCCTGGGGTTTAAAAATACACAAAAACATAAACTCACATAAACTGTATACCAGGGGTGATCAAGTCCAGTCCTCAAGAGCTACGGTCCTGCAACTTTTAGATGCATCCTTACTCCTACAGACTGGGATCAAATGTCTGAATTCCCTCACCAGCAGTCATTCAGCTCTGAATAGGCCTGGTAACGAGCCATTCACTTGATTCAGGTGTGTTGGAGTATCAATGGATATGAAGGTTGTACAATGGTAGCCCTCGAGGACTGGACTTGAGCAACCCTGCTGTATATACTACCTAACACTATTATGCTACCTGACACAGTTAAGGCATTTCTTGTAGCTGGTGGAGGTTCCTGCTGATATGAATATTGAGTAGATAACAGGTTTGGTGGTGACGGTAAAATTTGCCTTGTTAGTTTTGGAGCCAATCTCATACCAGTCAATATTAGAGATAGGATTATGAAACTTGTGGGAATCAGATAAACCCTGGACCAAACCACAATCTTGTTTGGGGGGAGCAAAATTATGTATTTTGCGGGGGGAGAGACAGAGAGAGAGAGAAAAGGCAAGCTGTACGTGCCAGAGTGATTACCACACCCTTATAGACCTACTGAAAAGTACTGTATGCACAATCCTACAGCTGTGCATGAACAAACTGGTGATCAGTATCAGGAGAAGGTTCCAGGTTGTGCAGGGTTCTTCCATGAACTACTGAAGCCCCTGTTTCTGAAATGAATAATTTGTTAAACTGGCACCATGTCTTGTGTAGTTCTGTTTAGGAGGGAACACAAAAGCGTTTTAACAACATGAGATATGTTGCCAGGATGTTTGTTTTATTTACAATTATTCAACCAAACACAAGTTTTCTTACTTTTCTGTTAACTCTATATCCCTCTCCACATGATCAAATGCATTCTTTGTATAGGACTACAGAATGCACTCGTGTATTTTATCCTCAAACTGAGTATTTTTGAGAACTTTAAAAACATTTTTTATTACTTTTAAACTCAACTTATGTTAAAAGTTTAAATATGAAATATCCCATCAAATGTGTTAATTTTAAATAATAATAATAATAATAATAATAATAATAATAATAATAATAATAATAATAATAATAATAATGTTAGCAATGTTGAGATAAACAAGATACATTTTATTACTTTGCTTGGAGAATCCACAGCAGCATACATGATATCCATCCAGCCTTTGAATGTAGCCTGTCAAGAAAGATGCTTTAAATAAGACATTAGCATGTTTGGAAATACGAAAAAGTTATAAGCAGAAAAATATCAAGTTACTTACAACTTGCAGAAGAGCAAGGTAGCCCATTGCAACATTGTCAAAGTTGACTTTGACATTCTTCCAGATGGCAGTCTTATTGCCTAACATTTCACATTCTGTTTTGTTTTTCACTTCTTTTGGGAGGAAAGTCTTCTCCGAAGTTTTATTTTCACAACTATAGAACTTCCCTGCAAATAGGTTTACTCCCATGATGCTGAAGATGAGCCAGAAAATGAGGCATACCAGCAGAACATTAAAGATAGAAGGAATGGCTCCCATCAGGGCATTGACTACCACCTACAAAAAAGAAAAACACCACAAAAATAACATATCTACTACCTGTGCCCAGAACGTCTTTTAAAAATAATTAAAAATAACACTATATCCATGAAATGGTATGAAAAGGAACACACAAGAGTGATGAAACCTATGTAAACAAACAGCAGGACACAACATGGGGGGATGGAAAACAGGGAAAAAGTAGGAAAAGAAGGGAGAAAATTTATTAAAGTGTACTAATCTTCAAAAAAATAAATAAATAAGTGGTTACTTAGTTTTAAATAAGCATTGATAGAGAACTTCTTGAAGAGGATCAAGGATGCCAAAAGTTTCATTACTGTAAACAGAAACATAAAATAAAACAAAACATAAATAAATCATGTTAGATAACGCTCCAAACAATATTAAAAGCAGAAAGATCTATGTGAGAAGATGAACATGGAAATAAAGGATTTCACAGGCAACTATGGGAGGAAAGAGACTATAAAGACAATACCACCACAGCATGAGAAGAAGTACATGTACACGCTTCATTGATTTTCTGTTACACAGTTACATACATGTCTGTAGGCAGTGAGCATGTGAAACCAAAGTAAAATTCCTTGTTTAATGACCTTGTTTGGTCAATAAAGCGGATTCTGATAAGTTATCAGTCTTAGTTTGGACTGTGAGTTGATGAACAATGACTTCAATAATTGCAATATTGAGTGAGATGTCCAAAGGGTATTCTGTGAAGTGATTCTCCTACTTGGGTTTCTTCAGAGTACGCAAGTTATGGATGCAGTGTGAAACTGTTCTGTAGCCTGGCCATTTCCTTCCTGTGCAATTCCACTCAAAAATAATTCTCAATTCAACCACAGCCTAAGATTTCTCCCATTGACTAGGATTGTCTCTGGTCGAATTTTGACCAGGCCAATCAACGAATGGAAGGAGAAGTTGTGAACAATGATGTACATTTTCTGTGCTGTTTTAAAAGTGTAGTGTGCTTGTAGTTTTAGGAATAGCAGTGGAGGAAGTGAACTAATTCTTAAGTCAATCTTGGCCATGCTTCCAAATATTCAATTAACATTAACAGCTGGCGGGTTTGGATTGGCACATCTCTCTTCGCAGTGGAGGATGATTGGTTACAGCGCAGATAATTTCCAGTAACCTTCTTAGCTTTGACCATTACATATGTCATGGGCAAACATTAGCAATTGGGTTAGACCTCAACAGAGTCCACACCTCCAGGAAGCAGTAACTTCTCAACAGCCATGGCCAACATCATCTGTACTACACTCAGGAAGTGTAGTACAAAGGCTATTTTTTTAAAACTAGGGTAGTCCTTCTATAACAAACTAAAAATATAAAACAGAGTTACTGTGGCAGAAAATGACTGGGAAAAAAGAGGTAAAAAGAGGAATATGTTTATTGCATGCAACAACTGGGAAGATTGTAAATAAAGTGTGTGCATGTGTGTTTGGAGAGCTTGTACGGGGGAGGGGGGCTTTAAGCAGAGCTACACAAGTATTATATTTTGGCTAGCCAATTCCGTAAGTAAACAAAGGCTAAAAATGTGAGCCCAATTATCTGTTCTCTTATATAAAACAAATTTTCCATCATAGATTACAAAGCCTGGTAAACTTCAAAAGTGTTTTGGTTCTGGATCAGAAATGTAGTTAGTACCTAACATATGTAGCCAAAAAGCCAAAAAGCTTCTTACAATAACATAGCAGCAAACTATTACTAATTCCAGTAAGATGCCTTTAAACTTTTTTTTTTTTTTTTTGTCCAGAGGTCATTTGAACCACACTATGTACTATGCATTATTATTTCCATGAACATATCTTTGGTGCTTAGCAATATTTATAGTATTTTCACAAAAGTTAGCATAGGTTTCTTTTTCTGATGAAGATTTTGAGCCTTGAAAAGTGAAACTCAAATGTATAAATCCCTTGAATGCTTACAAAACTTTTAAATCCAAAGATGATTACATCCAAAGTTCTTTGGTGATATTTTTTGACAATTATTCCCAGCAGCTATATGCTTAAGGTTAAGTTTTAGAAGAACTGTGCTTTAAGCTTAAATGAAAATCTTGAGCTCATTGTCAGCATTATGGTTTTGCTTACAGTTTTGCGAAAGAGTTTGTGACTGCACTTACCCTCATGCCCTCAAACCGTGACAGAGCTCTGAGGGGCCTCAGAGCTCGCAGCGTTCTCAGAGATTTGATTGGACCAAGTTCTGAGTATTCTAAAGCATTAGCCACCAGACTGACCAGGGAGACCTGGAAAATAAACACACAGACACTGTAACCAGAGAGGACTGAGAATGTATCATATTTTGATAAGCGTGTTTATCAAAATATAGAAAATCATTGTTTTAATGTTTTTTAATGTAATTCCTTCTAAGTTGATGTTTCAACTCACATCAACAATGAGGAAGTCCAACCAGCACCATGCATTTGTGAAATACTTGGCAAATCCGTATGCCATCCATTTCAGAAGCATCTCCAGAATGAAGATAAAGGTAAAAATTTTGTCTGCAAATTCCAAGATCACTTTAATTGTCTTCCTCTGCTCAGAGTATATATCTTCAAAAGCCTAGTGAGAAAACATAGTCGGTCATCACACTACCGGTGATTGTATATTGTAGTCAAATGTCAAGAAAGCATTGAAATAAGCTTTACTTAGCAGAGAAAAAAAAATCTCTGAGACTTACAAGTGCTCCACTGCTGAGCAAAATCATGAATATGATGAAGCTCTCAAACCAGTTGTGCTCCACTATCCAATAACAGGTTTTCCTTAGAGTCCACCACATTTTCCACCAGCCGACATTCACATTTACTTGGCAACACTTAAATTTCTGGATGCAACCTGTAAAGAAAAAAAGTGTGTTGCTTGTCTGTAATGTGATTAGAAGCAAGACTGTCAGACAAATGTTGGAGAATTTACCAGCAGTAAAGCAATCATGTGGTTCCTTAATTACTTCTACAACAGGTACAAGCTCCGCAGGCTCTCCGTTTGATAGACCATCCACTGTACTCCCCTCAGAGGCACTGAACTGTCCGTCATCGTCATCACCATCGACAACCTGTGGATGCAATCAAGATTGTGTCTCAAAAAGCAAAAAGTTTTTGACAAAATCTATGATGCAAATTTTTGGGCCACGTTGAGTGTGATTGATCCATTTTCCTCACACGTATTACTCTTTTTATTTTTAAATCAAGATATTTCTACCATTTTCCAGAAGCTTTAACAAATCAAGAGCTAAAATCTATATTGGTTTTGAACTCAGAGCAAAAGGAGTCCATCTACTGGCCAAATGCCTTATTTACAAGCAGAATCTGAATGCAGTGCACTTTAAATATAAGGATTTACAACTATTGCATTGAAGCAGTCCTTTGCAATGGAAATATTGTACATGTTGATACTACTGTTATTGGAATGAGAACTGGAATTCATCATATTGTGCAGCTCTAGCGGTAACACGTGAGTTACATGATTTCCCGTCTTCAGCAAGTTCTCTTCACCATGCACAAAAAAAAAAGAAAACGTAAACTTCTTCCTTAGAAACCTGGAGGTATTTGTAGCTATTCTTTGCCATTTCTGGTGAAGCATTTTGATTTGTCATTTAGTTTACTGTTGTAAGGGCTTCTGCAGGGTGTGTCTTCTAAAGGCTGGCATGAGCTAGAATGTCTTCCTGCAGAGTGCAGGATACCATGGGATCAGATAGTGAAGTGCTGGCAGTGATGTAAGTATGTTATTGCAATATTGTGGATGTACTAATGTTAATGTAATAATGGTTCATTTCCCCGCCCTTTCATTCTGTTTCTGTGAGAGAAACCTGATGCTATGCTGGAGCAAAATCAATTGTGGTACTCAAATGATTTGTTTTTCCAGTATTTGGAATTTTTAAGTTAGCTAATCTTTCATTTTAATCTCAGGTATAAGACAGCTGCATGAAAGTTTTAGCTTAATTTTGAAAATGTATTTCCTTTCTGTTGTTTTAAGAATATTAGCGTTATTACATTAGAGTGACAGCAGGTTTTTGCTTTAAATTATTATCTGGTAGTTTGTAGATGAATAGCAAATATAAGTCTAGGGTGTGATTTGTATAATACCATTAAATCAAATTTAAAAATCAGTTTGGGTAATGTGCCAAACACATGAAAAAATGGCAACTCATGTATGAATTAAGGTACATTTCTTCATTTTAGCAGTGATTTAAGTATTCATTATACCAATAAGTTTTTCTTTATCGAAGTAATGGTAAAGTTTTGGAGTGACATTAGCTAGACACCCAACTTGAAAATAATTGACAAAAAGCTTGACAGCAATAACGAGAAGGGTTTGAGTGATCTGTTAATGAGGTCTTTCCATTGATTACTTAGAAAAGTATGATCTTGGAAAGAAAACAACATTTTTATCAAGATCGATCCTCTTTAAACATTGTTTTAGTACCACTGGAAGATGTGTATCTTATTGCAGACCAGAAAGAAATTTCTCAGTTCAATGAAAATTATTTTATATCTAAATTTGTTAATCCTAACCCTATCAACAACGTTCTCTCTCAGAGCTGGATCTATCACAGACTAGTAAAAATAGTGAGTAAATGAAAAACAATCCTAATGAGATGTTACAATTGCTACAATTGCTGTGTCTCTGTCTTTTTTCACCCAGTAATCCCTATTGCATGCAATTAGCCCTTTAGAGGAAAATTCAGCTCCACAGCACTCTTCCTGCTTTAAATCTTTTAAAGCAGGAAGAGTGCAGCATAATTTTAAGAATAAGGCAAAACATAATTCCTACCATATGACATTCCGGTACGTTGGATGAAAAACTGCTGAAGTCCTCAGTGTTAAGCATTTCAAAGTCTGACTCTTCCGCAGCAATGGGAACGGTCACAGTCAGACTTGGGTTATTTATAAAAGACATGATGGAATCATCACTCCTGCTGTTGACGATGTACTTGTTTCCACTTTTATCCACTCCAGTCACTTCACCATTACTGTTCTTAGTTAAGTCTTTAATGGTATGATTGGGGACGCCATTATGTCCAAATGTTTTGTCCTCACTTGTTTTTTTGTCTCTGATGCACAAACCGTTGCAACAACTTCGAAATTTCAGTTTAATGAAGGCGGTGGCTCTGTGTATGCGATCAAACGCAATCTGCAAATTGTTGAGCTCATTGTCATCTTCTACAGACATCAGATTGTCTGCACTGAATGAACTCAGCAGCAGGGCCAGGAACAAGTTCAGCACCTGTAAGAGGATAACATGGCTTTAACCAGGATTGATCTTGAGTTTGTTGCTCTCAGATAATAAAGAAAAAAAAAACATTGAATGCTATAAAACTGCATTCAGTTCAATTACTCATTACAGAAATAAGCTCCATTGAAAACATTTGAATGATATGGAATGAAATGACCATAAAAGATGCAATGTACCACAAGATTTCCAATAACCATGACCATCATGTAGAGAATGAGACATGGGGCTTTCCCAGCCACCTCCATACAGTCCCACATGGTCTCTATCCATTCTCCACAAAGCACTCGGAACACAATGAGGAATGAATGGAAGAAGTCATTCATGTGCCATCGAGGAAGAGGGCGGTCTTCAGAGATTTTACACCCAAATTCCTTATACTGTTTTCCAAACAGCTGCATGCCCACAACAGCAAAGATGAAAACAATGATGGCTAGCACCAGGGTCAGGTTTCCCAAGGCTCCCACTGAATTACCAATTATTTTGATGAGCTTATTAAGAGTGGGCCAGGACTTGGCCAACTTGAACACTCTCAGCTGTTAGAAGAGAAGAAAAAAAGAAAAACTTTAGAGACACACGTTTGTGTAAAACTCATTTGAATGATAAACATCCAATTAGAACCAATATGCCTCGAATGACAAGGTCATCTCAGATGTATTCATACCCCTTATAAGTTTAAAATTATTTTCATCTCACCAAAAAATTCTAATCAAGGAAACAATCAACAAGGAAATCCCACAGGCATCTCTCAAACAAAAATTAAACAATGTAAAATGAGTATCAATAAAAAAAAAAAATCTCTTCCTCTTTGTATTTACATTTTAATAAAAATGTCATGCTGAAACTTGTTGAGCTCTTTTTCAATAGTCAATGGATCAAGCTTCATTAGCATTACAGAAAACAAACTCTCCGAGTAGCTTTTGAAGGTTTGTATGTGCTGACAAGAGTCAAGTCTTTTAATTTCAATATTAACCAGAATAATTCCATAAAAGGAGCAGCTCTAACAGATACTTACCAATCTAAATGACCTCAGAATGGACATGCCTTTTACATCAGCCAGAGAGAGCTCTATCAAGCTTAAGCAAACTATGACTCCATCAAAAATGTTCCATCCCACTTGAAAGTAATGATAGGGGTCCAGTGCAATGACCTTGAGGACCATTTCTGCTGTAAAGATGGCTGTGAACACCTTCCCAAGAGTAATTACAAGGGAGAATAATGAAACAGGATTTTGAAAACATAGTAAATATGTGAAAGATTTTTCTTCAGAAGTCTAGAAGCTGACTTACCAGGTTTCCTACATACAGCATGTTGGTGAACCACGGATCCATTGGATAAAACTCCATGGCCATGAAAACTGTGTTGAGTACAATGCACACGGTGATGGCTAGGTCCGTGAACGGGTCCATCACAATTATTTTGACTATTTCTTTGATTTTCAGCCATAGTGGACAACACTCCCAGATGAGGAATTTGTCGGCAAATTTGTACCAGTAAGGAGGACACTTCTGTCTTGATTCTTCGAGTTCTATTGTCAAAACATCACAAAATATTTTAGTTGAATAGATGATTTAATTTATGATCATAGATCATAGATCACAAACAACCATGCACACACACACTCACACCTAGGGACAATTTGGAGAGACCAATTAACCTGACAGTCATGTTTTTGGGCTGTGGGAGGAAACCGGAGTACCCGGAGAAAACCCACGCATGCAATCGAACCCAGAACCTTCTTGCTGCAAGGCAACAGCTCTACCACTGCGCTACTGTGCAGCCCTCTCTTTACATATTTGTTAAAACTCATTATGTATTGAAAGCATGAGACAAATATTCTGAAAAAAAAAACAAGTTCATCAGCCTCCTCTCTTTGGTCTTGCTGTCATCTGCAGAAATACAGAGCTCTGTCAGAAACATTCAATAAGAGCCAAGCGGAAGGTCTAAGTGCTGTCAATGAGGCTCATGTACGTGCTCCTTGGACCCTCCCTCGCACAGCACGTACAAGCTTAATTTTGTCGTTTTGCTGCATCTGTGGCAGATTAATAACAACTTCCCATTACAGGAAAACTGTTTATCGGCCGTCATCGGTGGTCATGCTTACTAGCCTGCACATTCACAGTAAGAGCTGCTGTAGGGATGGAGCTTATTGATTGTTTCTGACTGGGACCAGTAGAACCACAGGGCGGAGGCAGAGAAGCTTGATTTTTCACATCTTGTCTGTCTCATATTAAACTGTGAGGACATAGTGACAGTTTTAACAAATATCTAGAATAGCTTGCTGTTGGTCCATGAAGTACACAACCTTAAAACAGACGCCTATTATAATCATATTATAATAGGTTTGTGGTTATTATATCATAAAATGTCAAAGGTTCAATAGACAGAATATTTTTAAAACATTGCATATAATAGGGTTACAATGGCATACCCTCCATGGTGGTTGTGATGACACTGGCTATACTTAATGCTCTCTGTCTCATCTCGGGTAACTCCAAACTGTTGTGGTAGTTTTCCCCACTGGTCGGTTTGCCTTCAGTGTCTGTGGTGTCAGCCTTCACATAGAAAGGATTATTAATGCCACTGTGCTGAAGATGGTAGGTAGTAAGAATAAAAAATGGAGTTCGCTTCAGCATCTTATTTATCTGTATAGTTGTTTTTATACTAAATCTTTTATTGAGGATTTAGCAGTTTTCCAGCTTTCTGGTAAGATGAAACCAATAGTTCAGTTTTAAAATCATACTTAATAATGATAAAGATTGATAAATAGGCAAAAACATGTTTTTTTTGTTGTTTTTTTTAAACTTGAAAGTTCGCTTACATCTATGCATAAAAAAATATTTAAAAACCCATTTAGGTAGCATTTCTAGGACATCAGGTATCAATATCTTACATTATTTCAGCAGCAGTAAGTATAATTGTTGTATTTTTTCACCTTTCAAACAGAAATCCTAAATGATTCACAGACAGTAATAATAATCAGAATTATTTACTACAGAACAAAAGTAATTTGGTAAGCCTGCTACATCTGCTGCAAGGTGATAGTGCTAACATATGTAAACTATGGAAGCTGGTGATACACATGTGTGCATGGAACATGGCAATAATGTAAAAAACAACACCAAAAAAAACAAGAACGTGATTTGGGAGATGGTCAACAGTGATGTTGACCATCACTGGCGCAGGCAAGACAATGAAATGTAATAAACATAACAGGAGATGTCGTAAGCAAATAAAATAAGGTAATCTAGGCTATCAAGATATTTCTTACATTGTTTCCGGAGGAGGCCGTATCTATTCTCTGATTAGGTAGAAGAAGCCCTGTAGGCAGTGATGTAGGAAATGAATTCCCGTCCAACAGAGAAACAACCCCATTGCAGTCTATAGAGCTGTGCCTGATCCCAAAGGGTTGAAACCGGAGATGGGGTAAGAAGCTGCACTGGCTCACATTGCTGCTGTGTCTATCACGTCTTGAGGCATTCAGCGGGGATCCCCTCCAACTCAGTTTGCCTTCAAAAATGCTGTTCTCGTCATCTGCAAACTCATTTTCTGAAGCGACATCTTGTGTTTGACTTTGGAGACTGAAAAGGCTGGTTTTGCTGTGTCTTCTGGAGGAGAGCAGTGGTCCACGGAAACTTAGAAAGGACTAGGAGAAAAAGATATTCTCCAGTGGATTGATAATAAATGTTGAGGTATAGAAAAAAAAAAAACTTCCAAGACAGTATTTTGCAGTTTAATGCTGCAAAGTACTGTATTTCCTAATGGAAAATGGAATGGACAATGGAGGAAAAAAAAACAAACATAAAATCTATATAGTAGTAATCGATGGGGAATTGGAAGAATGTGATCACAATGTGAGGTGTGTTGATGATGAAGAAAAGGATCACAATGATCAGAATGATAAGAATTTTAAGATGAAAATCTCAAGTAATGTGAAATATGATGGATAGTGACAAGAAAATGAGATGAGGAAGAAGAACAAAATGAAGGTGATAAAAATGACGATGAAGATGATGGCCACAGTCAGAACATCAATGATGATGATGAAGTTGATGATGAAGATGATTATCAAGATATCCAAGGGATGCCAAAATCTGATTTGATTTTAGTAAGAAAAATAAAATTCTGGTGTCTAACAGTTGAAGAAATGTTGCCATTTAAGGATCTTAATGTAAATGTTTAACTGACCTATCTTCTTCTTCTTTATTTTTTTTTTACTGGCGTAGTTTTATTGACAGATTTTAAAAATAATTTAAAATTATTCCAAACAGGTGCTTTGATTTATTTATTTATATTTCATGTTTTAGATGTAAATTTGACAGCTACTGTTTGGTAAATTATATTATTTGCAAAAGCAGGCATAAATGGCAACACCATTTATTATACTATAAAAAACACTGGCATTAAGCTTTAAAAAAAATCTACTACTACCAAAGTTTCAGCTCTCCTGAATAGTTGAAAATATACTTCTGGTGATTCAAATACAGTGACAAAACACATGATTCAAAGACTAAAGGCTGAAAAATATGAAATGCAGACTTTAAAATTCAAAACAAGTAATGGACTGCTCAGCTAATGATTCATGGTACTGCACCTGGTGTGTAGATGAACATTTCATGTCAGAGTTGAGCGGATATTCATCCACAGAGAAGCGGAAACGATTTGCTGGTAAGCTGTCCAGTGAGTCTGAATGAGATATCTTCCTGGCTCCTTTTTCCTCCTCTTTTCTCTTTTTCCTCCTGTTGCGGCGCTCTTTGGCACTTTTGGAGCTCAGCTTAGATACTTCTGAGGAGCTCTCTGTTCCTCCACCTTTGTCCAAAGCATCTCCATTGGTTGCTGCAGCTGCTTTTGCCATTGCCTTGATGAGAATAGGCAGCATGGTGAAATAAACAGATGATAAAAATTGCATCAGATGTGTCAACATGGCTGGTTTGCATTGGAAGATGTGATTCAAGTTGAACAATGAATAAAGTGTGCAATGAAAATTTACTACAAATAAGGATAATATCTTTAACAAGGAAAATAAGACGCACTGCGACATCTAATTTAGAGTTAGCTACTGCTCAGTGTGCCAAACAAGGAGATATAAATATTCTAAAGATCACAAAAAGATTAGAAAGCAAGGAGTGCACAAACAAATACAATTTTAGATTATTTTCAGATTTTCTGATGTATTTTAAAACCTGTTTATACAGTGTAGGATGAATATATAACAACCTCAACCACTATTAAAGACTATTATTAATTTTCTGCCTAGATGTTGTTTTAAAGTGTAGTTGAAGTATTGGAAAACAGTCCTCTTTATTACATTCATTATGCGCCTTTGGCATCATTTGGAACACTAAAACCCATTAAGTAGTAGACAAGAAGTACCTCAAACTTTGTTGCATTCATGTCAATAAAAACATGTAAACGTCGGAATGAACCTGTACATATATGGTAAAACTTTGTAAAAACAATTTTATAAGAGAAGGAATATCCAGTTAGTGTACCTGAGCATCCTCTTGTTGACGTTTTAGCTGCTCAATGGCTATATTATATTCATACTCCTTCTCCTGAGCTTTCTTTAGGTTGACCTGGCACTGCTCCTCATAGGCCATAGCAACTACAGCCAAAATTAAATTTATCAAGTAGAAGGAACCAAGGAATATAACCAGGACAAAAAAGATCATGTAGGGTTTCCCAGCTGCTCGCAATGTCTGTAAATACAAAAGAAAAAGTTAATTTGATTTTGATACAAATACCTCATAGTAAATACATGACGTATTTTGAAACACTCAATATTTATTATTTCAATTTTTCAATTTAACTAAGGTAAATTGAAAATAAACAGTTTAGTGTTGTCTAAACTCTGTTTCTGAGTTTAGACAACGCTAAACTCAGAAACATAAAACAAATACAGAAGTCATAAGAGGCTATGTTAATTACATTTAGTAAAATAGAATTGCACAATTTGCCGCAGTAGTTCCAGTAAGTTGAAATTATCAATATTAATTGACCTTCTTTAAGCAGTCATATACCAGTCTTAAATCAGAAAATTACCCCCTTGACCCTGAAAATGGAAATAACATAACCAATTGAACAATGCTAATATATAAATATATATAAATATATTTATATATTTCATAGAATATATAAATATTCTATGACATTCTATGAATGTTTTTCATAGAACATTGTATTTTTTTTGTTGTTTTCCTTAAAATTTCACATTAAAAGCTGACATTTTGGATGGTATTTAAACAATCTGTTTGATGTAAATAAAAAACCCACTGGCTCTGGGAAGAGTTTGTTGCCACAGGTAACATTACCTCCATTCAAAGGCACTTTAATGTATGAGATATTTGCTTTGCTCATTGTTAATATGAAGCTCATCAATTTGGTCTCCAAATATTGTTCTAAAAAACCTTTCAAAATCTGTTTGCCTGAACCACGTTACGACTCCCATTTATCACAACCTAAGGTGCACCTGTGCTGCCTTTAAAGTTGAGTTGACAGAATACTATTTTAAATCCTGCTTAATCCTTAAAAGGAAAAACAAAGCAAGTAAAAAATCTAATAAAAAACAACAGAAAACAAATGATTGGGTCCATTTAAACTAGATATATATATATATATATATATATATATATATATATATATATATATATATATATATATATATATATATATATATATATGCAGCCTTATCTTCATCACAAGGCTAGCCTAGAGAAAAACGTTGGATTTTATGTTCTTTTAATTTTTGCAGAAGTTACCTGCTGATAAAGATATTCCCAGTAATCCTGTGTCATCAGCCTAAACAGAGAAAGGAAGGCCCAACCAAAGTTGTCAAAACTTGTGTAACCATAGTCTGGGTTTCTTCCACCTTTTAAACATGTATACCCCTCTGGACACTGCCTGTAATACAGAAGGAGGGTGTTAAGCACAGAAAAGATTCACCATCTAATAGTTTTCCACTGTATTATCACAGTAATAGTTTTGGCCAGTATCACACCAGGGTAGCATTTTTCTATGAAAAAGCCAGTATTCTGTTAGCTAGAGTCTGATGTTCTTACCCAGCAGAGCTGCTGTTTCCACAAAGCAATGCATCTTTTTTCCCTGGAAGGAAATATTGATTACCTGTAAGGAAAATTAGTGAAACATAAAAGGTTAGGGATGGTTGAGAATATGAAATGAAATGATATCAGACTTAAATTGCGCTTTATCAGGACATTCAAAAACGCTTTACATAAAATCATTTTCATTCACACGTTAATTTCCACACTAGCTTGCCACCACAAATTAAATAAGTACAATACAACCCCCTGTATTTACCAGTAGAACAATACAGTGTATATATATATATATATATATATATATATATATATATATATGTGTGTGTGTGTGTGTGTGTGTGTGTGTGTGTGCTCTATCAGCACAGTAACAAGTACCTGGAAATACCACAAGCAAATGGCAGTACTAGGTACAGCCAAGATACTGCGCAGAACCCTTAAGCTCCCAGGCCTCTGGTAGAGGACCCGAGCTCAGAGGATGAAACAGACCACCCACGGAGGGTGAGAAGGGAATTTTATATATATATATATATATATATATATATATATATAAATTAAAGAAAAACAGAAATAGAAAATAGAAAACTCACCTGTGTCATTTATGTAGCTCTCATTGAATATATTTGTATAGTTTGATGTTTTTATGCACTTATTCCTCAGGTGTCCCATAAACAGCTGTAATCCTACAAGTGCGAAGACACTCAAGCAGAAAACGGTCAGGATCATAACATCAGTAAGCTTCTTCACTGACTGGAACAACGCACCGACAATTGTCTTTAGACCTGCAAAACAAAACAGGATGATAATATTGGAATTCTCAATACAATCTACATTATATAATCAGATTGTATCAACTTACACAATCTGACATTATCTGATTTTAATTGTTACCCCTTTAACATTAATGCAAATTTATTTCTTAACCACATCAGAAAAATATTAAATTACCCAATATGTTCATAATTCAAGAAATATACTGAGCAAAACTATCAAGTTCCAAGGCAAAAGCTACTGTTGACCAAAAAGGTTTTCAAAAGTTTAACAAGCATTTTGTATTCACTCAGGTTATCTTTGATATTAAAAATAATTAAATGATCAAAAAGGTTAGGAAGGTTAGGAGGTTATGTAGGAAGGATGGAAAGAAAAAACTTCGATCAGTTTTTAAAAAGGGCAGGAACAAAAGGGAGAATGACCGCCATGCGCTTTCTCCTGCTGCTCACCTGGTATCACTGAAATCGCCTTTAATGTTCTGAGCACCCTGAATGTACGAAGAACTGAAAGATTTCCGATGTCGGCAAACTCAGTTACATACCTGAAAGAAAAGTATTCTTTAGTTGAAGTTAGTAATTGTTTTCCTACTTGATCACAAAACCACATTAGCATTAGGGGAACAAACAGTAACAAGGGGAGAAACTAGTATACTGTAA
This sequence comes from Poecilia reticulata, assembly GCF_904066995.2. Classification (NCBI taxonomy): domain Eukaryota; kingdom Metazoa; phylum Chordata; class Actinopteri; order Cyprinodontiformes; family Poeciliidae; genus Poecilia; species Poecilia reticulata. Next base: position 31,880,757 of record NC_088831.1, read on the forward strand.
AATCTTTCTCTAATATGCTACTTGTAAGACAATTATAAGTCCCATCTTATTTACTTCTACGTAGATTTTAACTGAGTCAGAATGGATCAAGCAATAAAAAAAATATTGATAGTAAAAATCTAAGTTTTATTGAAAATACAAAACTCATCTTTTGAAACAAAGATCTTGGTAAAACAGATACAACAACTGTAATTTTAGGTTCCTTGAAATTCCTGAAGTTCTTTACTTACGCCAGAACAATGACACAGAAGTCCAGCCAGTTCCAAGGATCTCTCAAGAAGGTGAACTTCCCTATGCAGAACCCTCTTGCTAAAACCTTAACAACGAATTCAAAGGTGTAGATTGCAGTAAATGTGTACCTGTTGGAAAGAGGATGTTTTCAATGGCACATCATTTCAAATGGAAACATCCACAACCGACCATATATGAGTGATTTGATGAATGACTCGAAAACTCACTCTACTTGTTTGGCGAAATCAGGTTGATTGCTGAGAGTCATGAATCCACAGTTGATGAGGATCGTACACATGATCAGCATGTTGAACATCTTACAGGCAGATGTTAAGAAAGCTGGTAGCTGTTTTAGAAGTAGCATGTTTTCATTTACTCGATTTCTCGAGTTGTACCTTTGAACATTTTGTTTTTAAAGCTTTTGATAGATGCCCCAAGAAAGCATTTTAGGCAGTGAGTGCAAATGTTGATCTAGGCAGCCAATATCGAAAAAAAAAGATTAATATTAAAGAACAATTATTTTCAAATCTTTTCTGAATTTCTAAATTCTACAATAAGATCATAAGATACTTTGACACCAACTCACGGACTTTGAGTCAAGGGGTCTTCTGAGTGTAACACTTTAGGATTTATCTTAAGATTCATAATGGGTAAGAGTTTCATTTATGTTAGTTATTGACAGCCAATTTTAAAGAAACATGCTTCAAATTGAAAATATTAAAAACTATCACATGAACTACCTAAGCAGGCAACTGTATAAATGGTTACTATATGGTTGTAATCATAGTACAAAGCATAAACAGTCATCTGACATTAAAAGCAGTTACTCATGTGAGATTTAAACTGTTCCTTTTCTAAATTCCTGTATAAACTCACTGTGCTGCAGTGCTAACCAGCTTATTCTCAAATGGAAGAACAGGTGAATATTCAGCTTGTTGTGTTGTGAGTATATTTGTCCCTTCTGTTATTGCTAGAAACATTTTATTATCTGATGAAAAATTACACTATTCTTTGCTGCTGCTTTATTACAGTTTGATGTAATCTCTGAAGTGTGTTAGGGCTTCAGAAAAATCTTCAAAACAAAAATTAAGAGAAAAAAACAAAATGTCTACATACAGCAAAACCAGAAAAAAATGCTTTTTGGCTAATTTTTATTACAAAGTAAACCTCTCATCCCTAATCTTACGCTCTTTGGAAATTAGGTTATGCGTTTTATTACTCACAGCATGTTTCATACTTTACTGAAAGGATATGGATGCACCAGAATTTTGAATGACAGCTTTCTAATGACATTGAAGGGAGACAGGAGGTACAAGGCAGGAGCAGCATTGAATCGATAAATGAGCTTCTTGTTGTTTACTACTATAAAAGTCTGTAAAACAAAAAAAGAGAGAAAGAGGAATGATATATCATTATAAAACAGACTTTAAAACCCCTACTACCTTTTTGAAATGTAATTGAGTCATTATCTTTGGGGGAAAAGTACCTTTTGGAAGAGTTTTAAAGGACTGCACTTTTTATTTTTTTCTTGAGCAATATCATTGAGAATTATCATCACTAAAATTTGTGGATATTCCACTTCACTCAGTGTGATTACCACAGTAATTACACTGAATGAAGAACAAGCTTGTTTTAATCAAAATTGCATTAAACACAGACACACCTGCAATTAATGTTAAAGTGAGACTGCTTGTTTCCACACAAGCTTGTTATCCTAATGCTATCTGCTGAACCCTTTCTGCCATTTGGAGGTCAAATAAAGATTCGATAAATATCTTTTTCTTTTTTTTTTTTTTGATGTCACTGCAAATACTTTACCACATTCTAACATATACACATTGCATACTGTAAATATGACTTTACTAAGTTTTATATTTAACAAACAAATATTTTGAAAAGTGTTTATTTTGCCAGAATTGGCTATTTTATAACTATTACTTAAATTTGTGTCTTTAAAATGTCAGAATTTGCACCTAACGTAATATTTTTGTCTGCATAAAGACATTGTCTTTAAATAACAGAACATATATTCTGATTGGTTACTCAGTACCTAAGAGTCATTTTTACAAAATATCTTTTTTTCTCAGCTTCACAGAAGCTGAAGCTGCTGCCCCCGCGACCCAACCCCGGATAACTTACTTGAGTAAATTCTTCATGGCAACTTTTTTTTACTTTTACTTGAAATATATTAAAAATATGTTAAAATTGTGCTCTTACTTAACTATATCAAGAAAGGCATTTATTCATTTAAAGATAAAATTCAGAGGATTCTTTGAAAACAAAACTTAACTTTCTCTTTTTTTTCTCTCTCTAGATTTTCATAAGTCAAAGTTAATCAAACCTACTTTCTGGTTTGAGTAGTACGGATCCAGGTCTTCCAGCGCTTTTGACATCAGGCCTGCAGGAATGTCATACAAAAATGGGAGAGGCTTGCCAGCCTCCAGATCACGGCTTGGTTTGACCTCATCCTCGTACTGGTGTTTTTTCTCTCCATCGCTGGACTTCTTGGCTTTTTTCTCAGCGATTCTTTTCTCAATGACTTTGAGCGACTCGCGGGTGAGGGGACGGAAGCCGTCAGGACCTGCTGGTACAAGGAGTTCCGCCATCTTTTCATCCTGCACCTTGTAGAGAATAAAATCATTAACTTCTGGCTCGTTATATTCTCTTGTGCTCCCGGATTCAATGATTCCATGCGTGGAAACAAAAGCCACATGGAGATGACAGTCAACGCTCCACGTCATACATTTTCAGAGATTATTCTAACATTTAAAAGTATAACATCACATCAACAACACAGACACTTCATACACACGAAAACAGACATTCATTAACCTGAGACAAATAGAAAAGAAGAAGAAAGAAAGAAAGAAAGAAAGAAAGAAAGAAAGAAAGAAAGAAAGAAAGAAAGAAAGAAAGAAAGAAAGAAAGGCAAAGACGTCTTCGGAGAATTGCAGAAGCAAATCTGATTTGTTACTTCTGTGTACAAACTTTTATAGTAAAGGCATATTCTTCTCTTTAATTTATTCAAATAAGGGGTATCTTCGCTCATCCAACCAGGAGCTGTCTCGAACCCTCTTAAAAGTTAGAAACTCCCTACAATTTGTATTCAAGATCAAACATTAGTTGTCACTTTATCTAAACAAAGTGGAAGCAGAGCTTCTCCTCCACTGGCCTGAACTCATGCTGTTTTATGGGTTTTTACAGATCAGTGTGAAAGCTGCAACTTCTCCTGATTCTTTCCCACACAGACAAAAGGCAGAACAAAAAATTTAGCAGGCAATTTGCTATAGCTACAGGTAACCCAAAGATTAGTCCAAAAACTATATTTAGGCTATTTCAATCAAGACATGTTGCTAAGTTTTAAAGCTAGCATATTTTAAATTTATTTTCTTAACAACCTTCAAGAAGAACAGCTAGCCTCCGATATGGGAAAATCTGGTGAGTAAAATACAGAATCACAGGTTTATTACAGATTATGACATCTTTTTATCTTTATTTTATACAAATATCTCGCAAAAGCATTCACATGTTTTACATTTTTCATATTGCCATAACCACAAACTTCTAAATTATTTGTGTTCTAAAAATATATCGGACGTACATTGTTTAGGAGGTTTTTGTGACTGACCTGCAGTACATGGTGTTGATATTAAAATTAAGTATTTTAAAATAATTAGAAAAGTGTGGCATGCATTTATACTTTTTAATCCAACAACTCCATTGTGCTTCTGGGGAAAAGTTTAGGGTTGTTGTTTTTCAAGTGCAACATTTAAGAAGCTTTTTTTCCACAGTTGATGGTATTTAGTTTTGTTCATCTTTTCATCAACTGAAACTTGCAAATCTGATAAGGATTTTCACAGCGTCAATTTAGGTACACGGTCGTGTGTCACATACTTGTTGAATTTTTGGATGATAGATCAAACAATACTCAATGGGATGCTCTGTTGTCCTGTTTGGTCTCTTTTATTCTCTAACAAATCTTTCAGGCCTTCACAGAACAGCTGCATTTATCCACCTACCATCTCAGAAAAGCTATAATGACGCTGAAAATTGCTTTAATGCACAGAAAATTTCTTCCAGTTGTGATAAAATTAGATGTAATTATCTCCTCATCTGGAAGTGAAATTAAAATTTGACATGACAATGATCAATTCCAGGTGAGACTCCTGCACCCCACCACCATCACTCAAAATGGAATGAGACTCTTTTTTTTTTTTTTTTTAGCTCTGCGTCTGACAAAGAGCAAAGAGGGGAAAAGATCCATCCTACAAATAGGCCTGACTGGTAGGATGTGTTAGGAAGAGTTATGCAGTATTAAATATGAATGCATCACATCTTTTGCTGCAGATCCTAGACCCAGGGAGTTTTTTGTCTGATCTACAGCGTCATCACGACCAAGCATCTGTTCCTCATGTATGAGTTAATCAACTATTATCCGTTAGCACAGCACGTCTTCACCAACCAGTGTTTGAACATCAGAACATGTTCAATTAAAGGTAGAATGTGCAAACACGGTAGGCAATATCCTACTTTATTACGAGAGCACAGGGGGGATATTAACTATTAAGTACACATCAGTTTAAGACCTTGACCAATTGTGGAGCTGCTGAAATTAGTCTGATGTCAGATGTGTTTATGGGATTCATTATGCCTAAAGGGCTTATCAGTTTTCTAGCATTAACATTTCTAGCACTGAACAATACAAAACCCACCATAGAGGGTGTAAAATGTAATGGTTGCCATGAGCAGCTCCTCCTAATTGAGACATTGGAAATGTAAGTGTTTTCATGTTCAGGAAAAAGTAAGAGAACCACACAGGTTGGTTACCATCTTAGTTTTATATTTGTTTGTGATATTTGGTAATTTTATCTTTAAAAGTAGTCTTTCACTAAATGCTTATACTGATAGTATATTTTTATGCTATACTATATACACATATTTTGCTATGTATGAGCAAGTTATGCTCTCTTACATTTATTTATTTTTTTATCTGTAAATGACATTGCATTTATTTTCTTTGGGATGGCTTCCATAGGTGATTTTGTATGAAAAAAAGTGTGCCTAGAAAATCACTTGTCTGATCTGAGAAAAATGGAAAGGCTGAATGTGACTTATTTATGTTTCATACTTTTTAAGTGTTTTGTTGTCTTGACATGATGCCCTTTAATCCGCCAAGAGGAATTTTGTAAAACTCTTCTGAAATATAAGCATTATCAGTGAAATGTATTAAAACGTTTCATTATCAATCTGTTAAGACACTAAAATTATAAATAAAGCCCTGAGAGATGAGACATTTGACTTTAGTAAGCTTTTGTGCTATTGTTTCCCCAAACAATGAAAACACCAAGAATCACCTTACATTTTGACCAAAAGCTAAAATCATAAAAAACTTTGCTTCGTGTTGAAAGGCAACATGAAGAAAATAAAGTGCTTTATTTTTATACAATTACCAGGAAAAATAAATTAAAATGCAGAAGCAACAACACACACTTCCCTAATTTCAGCAATACTCCCTATAAAGTCAATCTGCAGTATTCAACATCAAAGAAGGCATGCATCATTCTGTCCGTCTGTTAACAACTCATTACCCACTGCTTGAGATATAAACTGGCACTTTGAAGCCTCAAATAGGTCCACTTCACTTTATCTCCAACCTGTCTGCATCATGACCTTGTGCTCACGAACCTGACAAAAACACATCTGTTCTCACCTACTCGTCGTCGGAAAAGAACGGAGACTAAATCACTGTGATATTTGTTATGCGTCATAAATTTAAAGACATCCTGATGTGCTTTAGTGATGATGGACACTGACCTCATGTCAGGAGGTCAAATGGAGGCAGAAAATGTGCTTAAATATTTAATGCAAATCAATCACTGTAAACTTAGGTTATTGTCTTCTTCTTTTTACCTCAGGGCGCTTCTTGTGGCTTCAGTGCGGTAAAAGATAGTTTATAACTGGTTGTAGACAAATTAGATCTGTGCTTTTAAAAAAAAGTGTGGGACAGCAGCCTACATTAAAGTATACAGCATATTTTAGAAGAGACATGAAAGTTGCAGATCTGTGCACAGTGGAGCAGCATGTACTTGTAGGATAGACCCACGATGATGTGCAAACATTTTCTAGAGACGCACAATATATTATTTGTTTTAGATTTTAGGTTTACATTAAAATATTAGGCCACATATTAGGTTCCTCTTGTCCTCGATACCCACAACAGATTAAGTTTCTACCGACTAAGATGCCAAAGCTGACATTGTGATCAAGTGAAGAGGGAACAGAGATGGAAAGCTGGCTCAACACCTCAGATTTACCAAACAGTTACTGTTTCTCAAAGCAAACTCTAAAGACTATAGCCTCACATGAATCTGACATTCTAATTGTTTACTGTGACTTGTGGAAGAAGGGCGGATACTTCACCGCATCGCTTAATCCTGTCAAAATCAGAATAATTAACCTGTAGAATAACTGTGACTCATTATAAAACTGAGTAAGGTGATTTCAACTTTAACACATTTGCATGTAAAGTGATAACCAGTCAATATTTGTGGAGTCTCAAGGGAGCAACAGACTCAAAGCCCTTAAGTAGTTCTGGCTTGCTGCTGGCCCAAACCGACTCCAGGAGCCGTCTCTGTCAGTCAGGGCGTTGGCATAAGAGCTGCTGATGGGTGGTCGACCAAATGCTTCTCGGAAATCATTTTATATTTTTATGAACAAGCTGCTAAGATGCACTGTTTGCCCATTCTGCACAGAGTAGAAACAGGACAGTCTAATCTCTAATTGACGGCAATCTAATAATATTGTTGACAGTCAGGCAAGCAGGAAGTCATCAAAGATGGAGTGTGGGCTAGTAATTGCTGCCATTTCATAATGTAGTGAGGGGTGAATTTAGCAGTTTGGCCTTTAAAACTTTGTCAAAACATCAATCATGTCTTTTTTTCCCAACACTCTCCTACTATGGAATAATATTAGGTGCTATGACAAACAGAGAATAGATCAAGACAATAATAATAACAGTAATAAGAAAGATAAAAATGGAGCATACAAATGTACAAGCACCACAGATGGGATAGAAAAACATCTGAACAACTTACTACATTTTAGAAGCATAAATAAGTAGATAGATAGATAGATAGATAGATAGATAGATAGATAGATAGATAGATAGATAGATAGATAGATAGATAGATAGATAGATAGATAGATAGATAGATAGATAGATAGATAGATAGATAGATAGATAGATAGATAGATAGATAGATAGATAGATAGATAGATAGATAGATAGATAGATAGATAGATAGATAGATAGAAACACGTATGTAACTTACAAGTTAAATAAATTATTTGTCAGCTTTTGAATTGGCTTCACAGCCAAAACTCCGCATACTGATTTCTACTCACCGTCACTTTTCCATCCTCCACAGGTGAACAGCTGACAGAATGTGTTATTTTGGGAGAGGGAAGGGAATCAAAGTTTAAAATCCTTCAAAAGAGGATAAGTTTCAAAGTGTCTGAAACTTGTCCCGGTGCAGATGTGCTCCTTTCAAAGCCTTCATCAACAAAAGCCAGTGAAACAAGGACCGAGTTCACCACTCCCAGCGACTGAAGCGCTTCTGATGCTGCGCTTCCTGTTCCAGGGAACCAAGTGAGGGCAGAGTTTTCAGAATGGCTGTGATGGGTTGGACTCACCAGGCGTTACTGTTGGAAGCACCATGTTAACTGGCATCTAAAAGCTGAGGTCACTGTTGTACATTTTACTTTCCAAAGCAATCTCCTGTTTGTTCGGGTTGAAAACGGGGATCTGGTGACACTGGAGTTAGTTTATCAACGAGTCATATACAAGTCTTGTTAAAATCACGTTAGTGAAGATGAAGCAGCAAACCAAGCTGCAGAACAAGTGTCACAGGTAACCTTGTGTCTTTAACAAAGCTGTGTTTCGTACTCAGCAAGGAGGAACCAAATCTGTAGGTTTTAAAGTTTGGGATTAGGACAGCTTGATTGTGAATTGAAACTGTACGGATGCTGCACCCTGGTGGATAAACGTTACACTAATTACCTCCGATAAGCGCAAAACCGCTTGTGGTGGTTGGAATTGTGTGCAAATCCCCCATTTGTTATATTTACTATTACGCGCATTCTTCCTTTTCTTCGTAGTAGAAGTATTAGATATTTATTATTAGTGTTGATGGTGTGCACTTGCATATGAACTTGCTGACGCAGCAAAATCAAGGGGAAAACAATGTTTCAGTTAAAACCGTAACATAATTGGTATTATTATTTACATTATACTGGTATAAGTGAAATGACACTATAATGTGTCTGGGTTATGTCCAATAAATTGTTTATCATCTGTTTTTGTTTTAAACATATTTGATGAATTTTCTTGAAACATTTCAAACAAAACAAATATGATTTAATTATGGGATAATTTCACGTCATCAACGGAATTTCATCTTTTTTTGAATAAGAAATACAAGAAATAATAATAATAGTAATAATAATATAGAACCAGCACCACCTTTTTACACTTGGTTTCGTGCGCAAATAATGATCAAGACATTCCCGGTTTTTTTTTTTCTTGAACAATGGGCACATTGTTATAGTAAACTCTAGGGGAATAATCCGCTATCAAATGCATTAGCCAAATTTGCAAGTTCCAAGTTCACAGGCTACTCTGGGATTCAATCTAGAATTTACTTCCCAAAATGAGTAGATTCAACATCGTAGGAATTCTCCCAACAATCGAGTCAGATGTTTTAGTCAAGATGCGGGAGCGGCCGAGCGAGGGCGCTGCTGTTCCTGTGGATTGTTTTACAAGAAGGAATAAATCCTGAAAGAAAGTGACGGAAAGTTTCTCAAACGTTGAGAATGTGAGAAATCCGCCTGAGGAGAGTCAAGGGACTAAGGATCCGCACGGTGCTCCAGAATGGCTCATCCGGTAAGTCGAGTGACTGAGGATTTATAAATATTATAATCAGTGTTTTGGAGTTCTCTTATTTCTACTGGTTTTATTCTTTCTTCTAGCAAAGCAACGAAGAAGGGACAGCATTAATACCTACGCGCAAACCTGAGTGGAGCTGTTCAATGATCTCTGCTTCTTTTAATTTCATCAACTCCATTATAGGATCTGGAGTAATAGGTGAATATACGGCCTAATGGCATGGTCATGTTCATAACTAGACGTCCCATCTAAAATTGTGATTTTTGAGGTGGCAAAACTGCTCTTGCATATTTTTCCTCAATAATAGATGCTTTAATCCAAGCCCTGCAGCAATATCATATGACTAGCGCCTGTTGCCCCCCCGCCCCCTCTCTCTGTTTCATTTATTCATTCATTAGATCCTGGAAAAACAACTTTGTGAATACAGGTTTGAACTCTAATCTGACAACTTTTCCCAACAATTTTGGATTGCAGCAGGTTTTTGGCTAATAAAATAAAAGCCCCCAGGAATACTTTAACGTTATTTCTTGAACCCAAATAACATGTGACTATTTTTTTTTTTTTTTTTTTTTTTGCCTTCTAGCGCCAGATGATCCTCTCGTTTAGCCAACAAAAAGAAAATGGTTACACTCCTTAAGTGCAAAAGTTTTCATAATCTTTAATATACAAGCCACAAACTTTAATAATACATTTTATCTGGAATTCATGTGAAAGTCCAACACAATATAGATTGTACATGAGATGCAGAAGGAAAATGATCAACAATTTAATTTTACAACTAAATATCTGAAAATGTGGGGTGCGTATGTATGTAACATTTATGGATTTTATACTTTGGAGAACAGCCTGCTGCTGCCATAGCAACAGTCCTTTGGGATCTCTAGCAGCTTAGGGTATTTTGCCTGTTTTTCTTTGCAACATAGTTCTAGCTCAATTAGATTGAATGGAGTGTGTACAGGAGCACTTATTGTGAATTATTGACACAGATTTGCAAATTAGATTTAGGTCTGGATTTTGAATAGGTTACGCTAACAAAGGCCTGTATTTGGGTTTATTGATCTTTCCATCAGTGTTTCACCAATGGGATGATGTGTTCAGGCTACTTTTATCTTACAGGACAATTGCATGTTCGCCAAAGGGTTCACCTTTGGTCAGATCTGGCAACAACACATTCTTTCTTAATCTTTCAAGCTGACATGAGCTGAATGGCTTCATTTTCTTCTTCTTAGTGGGGTTAGTGGGGGAATTCTTCAAAATTCCAATTTATTTTCTTTGTATAAAGCTTTGTTTATTATTTTATTACATCAAATTATTATTACAACAAATTACAATATTATTATTACAATAAATTCAAACTCAAACTGAAAATTAAAAAAAAGCACAGAAAATAAACTCATTCAGATACATCATGCCGCCTCAACCGCCTGTGACAATCTTCAGCCTTACTGAGGTTATACTAAAACACAGGGGCACTCTGTTTTCTAATCAGGTTACTTCAGGCATTTGTTTGAACTAACTTTTTTTTATTCGAAGGTGACCAGAACCCAGAACAAATGCTTAAAAACATTTTCAGATTGTCTTTTTAGTTGACAAATTTCAAGTTGCAGCTACAAAAAAAAAAACAAAACAAAAACAATCCAAGGTGTAATAGTGATTTTGTTGTATAATCAGCAATTAACAAGCCTACTTTTGTTCATGAAGCTTCAACTGATGATTTGAATATATTTCATAGATTTAAACAATTTTTTTCCAGCTTTGAAATAGTTTGATATTTCATTTTGAACTGTAACTGTGCCTTCCCAAAACTAGGTTTACCATACGCATTGAACCAGGCTGGGCTTCCTTTCGGCCTGCTCCTTTTGATGTTTGTTGGATTCATAACAGGTGAGAGCTAACACTGAAAATAGATTGTGTCATAAAAAGGTGGAAAACGTTTACAAAATGGACATTTAATTATTTGTTTTTCCTTGTTTTGTTTTGTGACAGACTACTCAATTATTCTACTAATTAAAGGAGGAAATCTCTCAGGATCAGACAGTTATCAGTCGCTGGTACAAAACACATTCGGTTTTCCTGGATTTTTGATTTTATCTGCTCTACAGTTTCTGTATCCTTTCATAGGTATGTTTTTAAAACACCAGAAGGAGAAATGGTTATTTATTTATGCTGCACTGTGTCCTGTTTATCTTTCTTTGTATCTTCTATTGTGGTTATTGCATAGTAGAAACTTTACAACAGACAATCTTAACAATAAAGCACTGATTTATCTTCTGTCTTCTTCAGCCATGATCAGCTATAACATCACAATTGGTGACACACTGACCAAAGTATTTCAGAGAATCCCAGGAGGTTGGTAACTACCTTTTGACATAGATGGATAAAATAGGTTTATGGACTTTATTTTATTCACGAAGAGCAAAAAAATAATCTAACTCACATACAGGAATTTAATTAATCTTTTACCCAATGTTTGCAGTTGGTCCAGACCACATCCTTGCAGAGCGCCACTTTGTGATCTTGTTGTCTACCTTTCTGTTCACCCTGCCGCTCTCACTTTATCGAAACATCGAGAGACTTGGGAAGGTACGGTTACACCTAAATATCAATGTCCTGTACACAGCTAAGATTATCTTGCTGATGAAATCTTGTGTTTTACCAGGTGTCCTTCCTGTCAATGGTGCTAACACTCACCATCCTCATCATCGTCATGATCCGAGCAGCCACTCTTGGACCGCAGATGTAGGAATAAGTCTATCATGAAAAACTGACTAAAATTTTTTTTTTGTGAACAATCACTTCTGGAAAGAATTGTCTGTATCTTTGTTTCACTTGACATTAACGTTAGAGTCCATTTCTAGTGTTCCTACAGAGAATGCGTGGGCATTTGCAAAGTGGAATGCCATTCAGGCTGTTGGTGTGATGTCTTTTGGTGAGTTCAATGATGCAGATACTGATGACAGGGAATTGATGTTAATGTTGAAGTCATTCCAGACAGTATACTCTTATCCAATGAAACAGTCAAACAGATTAGTAAAATCTGATTTTATTTAAACACATCTCTCATAAACAATGCCTGCTTTTAGTTACTCCATTGTTCACTTCAAATTCTACATCAGGCCACAATAGCAAACTCTTTTCATTTCAGTTTGCTTTCTCTCCTATTGTGGTCTAATCACTATAAATAGACATTCCGACATTTCAGTAATATAGGAACATATACACAGAAAAAAAAAATTACTACATGTACTTCTTGCTAAATGTCATAGACTTAGTTTAAAATTAGGCAAGCACCTCAGTTTATTGACGTAAATCTTTAAAGAATTACATTTTCATTAACATGCCTGTTTATGTTTCTTTAGCCTTTATATGCCACCACAACAGCTTTCTGATCTACAACTCTCTAGAGCATCCCACTTTATCCAACTGGTCTTGGGTCACCCACACCTCTGTGGGCTCTGCACTGATAATCTGCGCTGCATTCGCTGTCGCAGGCTACACAACATTCACTGGCTACACACAAGGTATGAGTCTAGCAACTGTATAGCAATACAGCCCGTTACTGTGTTAAATTTATATATCTTTTCATCTTCAACGATGATTTATTTATTTTTTCATTTGGGTTACATTCAGGAGACATTTTTGAGAACTACTGCAGAAATGACAACCTGGCAACATTCGGCCGGTTCTGCTTCGGCCTCAGCATAATTACCACATTTCCACTCGAGTGTTTTGTTACCCGAGAGGTAAGTCATATTTGGAAAGGCCGACCTAAAAATGTAGCTGCTGAAGTTTACACAAAAAGGGGCTAACACAGTGTTCTGAAGACCAGGTTCCGCCAAGCTGCTCAGCCAGAATCGATTGATTAGTGTTCAATGTAATCATTTCCTCAATGTTTTCAAAAGATTAGGTTATCTTCCTATTGTCTGTTTCCTCAGGTGCTTTCCAACGTCATATGCAGTCGTCCTCTTTCCAAAACTGAACACGTATTGATAACTCTACTCATAGTTGCTGTCTGCACAGCATTATCCCTGGCTTATGACTGCCTGGGAGTTGTTTTAGAACTAAATGTAAGTTGTACCTGTTCAGACAGGCTCTACCTGCTTACCTAACATCATTTAGCTATATGCAAATTGTCAGAATGAACTTATTGTTTTTTCTCCTGCCATCCAGGGAGCTCTGAGTGCCATACCTCTGATCTTTATCATCCCATCTGCCTGCTACCTCAAGCTCTGCCCAGGCCACTGGTTCCATGGTGAAAAGCTGGTTTCCGTCACGCTGATAATAATTGGCTTGTTTGTCATGATCACTGGCCTGATACTGACTGGTGTCTTCCCTCAAGATTGCTCACATGGTGTTGAGATGTTCTACTGTGCTGACGCCAACATCTCTGGCACTGTGGCCCCTGAATGACAGAAACCTGCCCCACATATGTTTTTTCCCTAGAGATACACTGACGCACATATAAACAAAGGGCAACAATATCTTTATGTGGATCAAGTATCCTTATTCCTACCTCCAGAGAGTATGCCAAGATGAGCTGTTTGGATACTGAATCCGTTATTTTTCTTATAATTTAGCTTATAGCTGTAGTAGTGTCTCATGTATAACGAGATAGCTGTGTTTTAATTAACTGTCTATAATTCTGAGGTGCTGAATAAAGAGGATTCTAACTTTCTATCTTTGTTTTTTGACTTTTAGCATGTTTTGATATAATGTTATGGATTCAATAAAGAGTTATCCTTTTTAACAACAGTGTAGAAATAACTATTGTGTATAGAATAATCTTCTTTGACAAATTACTAAACCCTAAAAATTCCCTGAGTGTGATTATACCAACATAATATGGTGCTGCGCCTTTTAGTTGGACCCATTGCTTTTATATTGATGTTTAAATTTCACTGTGATCTGTTCTCTGCTTGATTTTGAGTATGCATAATATACTTATCTAAATCTGAATGCATTGTATCGCTCAAGGACAAATTCTATTGTCAAAGCCATCGTTTTAGAAGAGGAAACAAGCTGTGATATTCCAAAAATATGGGAAATGGTGTATTTAAGTGTGCATTATGGAGAGGTGAGGTTCAAAAGCCACAATTAAAGTATAGGGTATGTTAATGTTTTTAAGCTTCAATAAAGTGTCTCTCCATTCAGATATTGTCTTCTGTTTATTTTGTTTTATTTTTTTCTTTTTGTTGAAGTTCTATACCATTTGAGCTAGAGAACCAATTACACACAGTAAGAGTTCAACAGCGGAGTTATTCAAGATTTGAAAAAAACATAGCCATTTGACGTGTTTAACAATTTTCAGCATTCAGGTTGTTTTTCAAACCAGTCCTAACCCATTTTCAAAAGGATGTTATTCAGCACAAAACATGTTTATTTTTTATTGGAATTTACCCATCAATTCTAATAAGAAACATGCAACCAACGTAAGTAAATTATTAGTCACTCAGGCTTCATTTATAATGTGTGCTTAAAAGATATAATGGATGCAATTTTTAATATCTGTTTCAATATGGTATCTAAGCAATATGTTTTATACACTCTTTTTATTTGTTATTGTTAAGATTTAAACTTTTTATTTCTTTTATTTCTCTTTTTAAATATGTTTTACCATTATTTTTTTAAAACTTTTATTTCATTTATGCAGGCTGTGGGACTTGTGCAAATTTAATCAGCAACAAGCTTTTGTGACGAATTTTTTTATTTTTTACATTGTATAAAAATAGTAATACAATAACTACAATTTTTCACACGAAAAGTGGGCTCCACAAAGCGCCACATGGTGTCGCTTTAGACAATAAATTCAGAAAATGAATTATAAACAGCCACGCTGGTATGTTTTCACAAGCTACAGGTTATGTTAATGTTGACGAATTGACTTTGTGGTACTAAATCCGAAGTGTATACCGAGTTGTTTCTATTTATATTTAAACTTAAGCTATAAAACTGAACACAAAGTAAAAGCCCTTTTGGGAAGTGTGACGAACCGAGAACCGCCCCGCTTTTACAGCTCTGTGCCTGTGATGTAGCTCCAGATGAAAGTTGGCTCAGTCCTGTTGGCTAAAGTGTCAGGAGAGAAATAACGCACAACTAAGGAGCTTAAATGAACGAAGGGGCATAGCGTCCGCTTTTCAAGAAGCCCTAATTAAGGAGCGACATTATGTTTTCACCCAAAATCTGTTTTTAGGAGTACTGACTTCCTCCTCCTAAAGGACTAATGGAAGTTGACATCTGCTTTGAAAACCACCTGAATTCATGGTAAGTCACGATCAGAAACAATTTGTTTCTTTGCATTGCAGAAACAGTTAACAAGACTCAAGCTGGTGACCTCATGCGGGGGATTCGCCCACCTTTTGGTATTGGTGTCGCATGAAAACACCAGCGAAGAGTGCTTTTGGTATGTCGGCTCTCACTAAAGATGAACTGCGCTTTCTGTTTGTGTTTGAAATGTCCCCAGGATTTCGCAAGGCCGATGAGTTTAGTCATGGATGATCGTGGATCCCAGCCCCATCCGCGGAGCACTTCCTTGAGGTAAGAACAGCAAAAACAGTCATTGAGAGGGGGTGCTGTCTAAAAAAACGATCACAATAATTAAAGCAGTATATTTATTACAAGAAATGTCATTCTTGTTAAGCTTAGAACATCTTTATGTATTTGGAGAATTTCACCTCGTTCTTGTGCACAAATAACATTCGAAACTTTCACCTGTGCACACAACCAGCTGTATTCCCAGCTGTTTGACGCATGAGCACAATACCACTTTTGTCACCCAATTTACCGAATTTTTAACTTGCATTCCTTAAACTCAGTACATTTCAGACGAGTCAGGGTTGCTTCAGACGTTTCAGCCTCTGAACCCTCCTCATTTCCTGCTTACAGTGTTGTTATTATTATTTTTTTCTTCTTCTTCTTCTTCTTCTTCTGAGAAATACTCCCTGACCACATGCAGAGGTCATGGGAACTATTTTGGAGGCTAAACATACAGCCTCTGTCACTGTGCTGTGCGTGATGATTGTTGTGGAAGTCACGCATCCACTGGGGTTACAGAGGATATTGTATCATAAACACATCCCCCTCCCGCCTTCCAAGAAAAAAAAAATGGTGCTGGTGAAGTGCTTGGTGTGACTTGATGGAATTTCCCATCAGTTTTGGTCCATATAGAGTCAGAGGTGATGTCAGCTGCTTCTATTACTGTGGTTGGAATCATTAAAAAGTGGAAAGTGAGTTTCCAGAGCCCTTTCGACGTTTCTTTTCACTGTTTTAGCAATTTGTTGCCAATTGGCTGAGATTTTCAGATGAAATTTAAGGTGACAGTCAAGAACAACAGCTCACACTTTCCAACCCTGGCTTATTTCTACAATTTTGCATTTGTGAAAAAAAAAAAGTTTGCATGAAAAAAATTCCCCTCTTATTTTGACTTGCAAAGAATGACACTTTTCTTATTTTATTTCAAGGTATAGCTACGATCTTCAGTGTATGCCATTTGGATTTTATGCCATTTATGCCATTTAAAGCCATCAGCTTGTATATTCAGGCTCTTCGTGTGAATGGAGGGTCAACTTCCAGCTTAGTCTCGGGTCACATGCAGCTTCTAACAGGATTTTTGACAGAAATGACCCTGTGTAATTGTATCCATCTTCCCATTAACTCTGCCGAGTATTGATTGTGAGCTTGCTGCAGAGGAGCATTCTCACAGCAAGATGCTGCCACCACCATGTCTTGCTTTGGGGGTGGTGTCTTCAGAGATAGTTGCAATGTTAATATTCCACCACATAATGTGTTTTAAATGTAGCCAAAATTGTTCAGCTTTGGTCCCTTCTGACCAAAACTGAACATTTTCAAGGCATTTTCCTTGGAAACCTTTAATAATTGTGGCAAACTACAAATGAAATATCATGTGTTTCTTTTAAGAAGGTTTTTTTCTTGCCACTCTTCCATAAATACCAGTGCCGGTATGCACAAAACATTCTCAAAGAGCTACGATCTTACTCTAAAATTTCTGCCAAGGAGTCCTAGCTGAGGAGTGATTCGGTCAGCTGCTGAGAGCGACTCAGCGACTTGTTCATTAAAAAACCTCTGAGCCTTCAAACAACATACTGACAATAAATTGACTCTATTCATAATTGTATAAGATCTGAGGTCAGATCTGTCAGTATAAAGGTTGCTGAATGGAAGCAAGCTTCTATTTGTATAACTTGTTTTCATCCACTTCAATTATGAATTAGGTTGCTAGTCTCCAAATTACTCCCGAATCTCATTAAAGTTTTTAACTTTACTGTTACAAAGTGTGAAAAGGTTCAGGGAGTGTACATGCTTCTGCATGGTACTGCAATGTTCATATTTTATAAAGTAGTTTGTAAGTCAATTTTTTGGTGGGTTAACCACTTTTCCATCCTCAGCTGGGGTGTGGTGGAGATAGTTCAAGACATATGTTCTCCATTTTTCTTTTCCTTTTATTTGGGGAGACTAACCTGCTGCTTCTCTCCTTTTCAAGCGCAGCCTTACGGGAACATTTTCTGTGACCCCCGAAGCTATGCTTCATTTGTTGTCCAAATACTGACCCTGCCAGAATCAGTTGGCTGACTGATTTAATGCAGAAATGTTTGTTGGCACTCATGCAAGCATTATTTACCCACAGGCAGTTCTAGCAGGATTGCAAAGTGGTGTGGTTGAAGTGTTTTTTTGGGAACTATCTTTTTAATGTCAAGAAAAATACTGTGCTTGCATGACACTTTTACAATAACATTCTTTATTGCCAAAGAGAAGCATATTGGTTCAGTCCTCTGACAGTGCACAGCTCTGCGCTGGCCCTGGTAATTGGACACACCTAAAAGCATGATCTCACATGGCTGGCTCTCCTTAAGGGCAGAATGTGGAACTGGTTAAGGTATTGTGAATCCCCACAGCTGTTTCCTGACATGCAGGCAGTCCCAGGGCACAGCTGCTCACATGAGTTAACAGATGAATAATATGGCAAGACTTGACGGTATGAAATGAGTTATTTAAAGAATTTGGGCAAGCGCAGTTGAAACGCCAGAGTTAAGACGCAAAAATCACAAGACGCAGACGAGACTAAGGCGTATCACATTTTTTTTCTTTTTCTTTTTACATTGTGGTTGTCCCCAGAGACAACAAGGCCGTCTTCATTTAGAATCACGCATAATTTGATAGTGATTGCCCACTCACAACCAGTGGGCTCAGAAACCAAGATAAAGAGTGTCATTGAAAAATATCCACCCACTAGATGAAATAAAGGGGAAAAATCAGCCGTACATTTCCAACAGAGTTTAACGAGTGAGTCTTTGAATGCTGGAAAGTTTTATCTCATCGATGCTTTCTCAGAAGCCAACTCTCAATAAATGTTGAATAATGGCTGGCCTTTTTTGCTACTCTGGGCTCATTAACAACACATTAACCGTTAACACCAGAAGGCAACCTCTTTTAACAGTACATAATTTCATTAAGCATGGTTCTTATGATAAAGCATTTTTTTTAATTTACTTATCTCTACTGCTTGGTGTTTCTGTTGGCTGCAGCAACAGATTTGTTGCTCAGATTCAGGTTTGTGCACCAGTTAAATAGACTGGAAGACATGGCCCCACGTTTTTTCTGTTGTGCACTTTTCCAGGCCATAACAGTTGGATGCTTCCCACTCTTAGCCTGACTAACACTCACAGTGACCTCACATGAATGAGTCCTTTGTGTGCTCACAATGACAAATTTTGCATATCTCCAATAATATTCAAACTTTTCATGCAGCAATGGGGCAAATTGCCTCAATTTGCTTGACCTTCATTATCAATGTTTGTCCAGATTAGATGAGATATTAGCAGTGAGAGGCTTGCCAGGCCTGACTTGCATTCCTGTTTTGTTTAGTCCATATCTACATTTTGTCATATTACAATGACAAAATTGTCATTTATTTTGTTTGGATTTTACGTGCTATTTTGTCAAAAATTGCAATAGACAAAGGTGGTGTTTTAATTTGTATTTACTACGCAAAATCTGAAGTGTTTTGTGGATTTATATCCAGCCCACCGATTCTGTGCTTTTAGAAATCAAATTTTGGTGCAAGTGACATCTTTTATGTGTACGTTTTTGTGGTTTATATTTACCAGCTTTCCAACAATGGGGACGGATTTTATTCTTATTTTTGCAAAATGGCTCAAGCTCCGTTGCATACAGAGTTATGTGAACAACAATTTATATGTCTCAATTTTATTTATGTCTGGACTTTGACTGGGCCATTCTAACACATGCATAAGCTTTGTTCTACATCCAGGGTATCCCACTCCAGTCCTTACCAGCCAATGCCCTGCATTTTTGAATGCAAAATGTATCCAAGCTGAATTAATGGCTGAATAACTTACTCCCAGTGTTTCATCAGTCTGTGCAGACAACATACAATGAACTATTCTTTTGATTCTGGTGTGATGAAAAGGAGGTGACTGTAAGGCAGGACATCAGATTGTAAGAACTAGGGATCGTAACCAGGGCAGCAAGATATTTGAAAATCCTGCACTAGCGATAAAATTGGTAACTATT
Source organism: Poecilia reticulata (assembly GCF_904066995.2). Lineage (NCBI taxonomy): Eukaryota > Metazoa > Chordata > Actinopteri > Cyprinodontiformes > Poeciliidae > Poecilia > Poecilia reticulata. The sequence goes on from NC_088831.1 coordinate 31,900,480, forward strand.
GCGATGGTAATATCAGTTGGAATATTGGTCTGTTTTCTTTGCTTCCTATTGTTCTCATCTCTGGAATTTTGGACAATGTCATTTGTGCCTGGTGTGAGCGTCTGTTGCTGTGAAACTGTCCAACTGGCTAAATTTTACACTATCATGAGAAATGCATGTTCATTACATATGAAATATTTGACAACAATTATTGTTGACCAAGCGGTCCCTTTGTAATATGGAAAATGAAACCATTCCATAGAAGCTTTCCTAAAAATATATTTGTAATATTTTATATTTCTATTTGTAAAAAAAATTAAAAAAACAATATACTTTTTTCCTCCTTCTCAATTATTTGCTCCTTTGTGTTGATCTGCTAGATACAATCCAAATAAAATAACTTGCAGTTTGTTGAAATGTGAGAAAGTTCAAGGGGTGTGAATACTTTTGCAGGTCATGGAAAAAATCTTGACATTTTTTCTGGTTGTCAAAATAGATTTGCGGGAGCCAGAGAAATCCCTGTCACAACCGTCTATTTGAATCTATGTACATAACAGGAAAGGCATAATGTGTAAAATGTGTGTACTCTGTGATGTGGTTCTCTAGATGGCACTGTCACTGTGCGTGTGTTTGGGAAGTGGTCTCCATGTGGCCACTTGTCTGGCTTGCAGTTTTCATATTATCACGCTGCTAAAGCACAGATAGAGTGAACCTTATCATTTCCCAACAAGAGCGTAGCAAACCGGCGAACCACAGCATGACACTAACAGGCAGCCGGGCCACGGTTTCAGTGAGGAGTCTGGCTCTGACAGCAAACATTAGTAAGTAAAAGGAGGAGAGCTACTTTGTATTCAAGATCCACACAATCTGTGTGTCCAGCTGTATTTTCCAGTGCGCCTGGCCTCTGAGGTAATGCTTTTCTGGCTATAAACATGTCACTCTCTTTATTATGATTGTAGAAGACATTAAGTGGACATATAAGGATATTTGTCTTGTGCCTCACTTTAGATTGTATGCTTGTAATGACGTTAAGTTTTTGGGTTGCTAGCACAGTGTATCATTTCAGCACTTAGTTTTCTCTTCACGTTTAGTTTTTTAAAAATAAATATGTCTGTTCTAGTTAAAAAAACCACTGTGCCTGTCCACTGCAGAAAGTTCAGTTCGTGTGATGAGCAAAACATTGAGCCTATGCTTTTGTGCCATTGATAGATGCTGTTTTGTAGACAATGCTGCATTGTTTCAGATGAAGGGACGTGGATTTCATGGTTATAATTATGGCTGCAGAAGATGGCTGTCTTCATCTCAACTAAATCGTTTCATCTAAATGTTTGTCGCACTTTGAAATGCACGGACTTGGCTAAATCATCAGAGACCAGAGTGAATTACTGCACCTTATCATTTCCGTGTAGTGTAACTTGAAAGGACCTCCTGATCACCCAACCAACTGCATCTAAGTGCATTCGCTTGAGATTTGTGCAAAAATGGGCGCCAACTGACAAAAACATGCATTGTGTTCACTCTGAGTACTCCCCCCAACCCCCCACCCCCCGCTCCCTTTGTACGTCCATTGCTTTGATATGGTGCAATGTTTAGAGGGAAAATATTTGAGCTGCGTGGAGATAAGGACAGGGTAATGTACCATAGCAGACCCCAGTTCAGTGTCTCAAAGGAGATTTGGAAACTAAAATGAATGATTTTAAATCTAAGTAAAAAATCTTTTTCCCTCCCTGTTGACTTTTAGCTCTTTTGATCTTTCAGTGCTATGCTAAAGTGTGCAGGATTGATGTTAAATGAAGCTGGGCCAGATTATGACAAGTGGACATAATGACAGCTGAAATGAGTACTCCACATAATGATGTAAGGGGACACCCTGAGACGTTGAGTTTTTCCAGGCTTACGCGAGAAACTGCTCTGGGGAAGAAAAAAAAAATGTTGTGCCTAAAGTATAAACGATACACTTAGGAGGTGGGAAGTTCTCATAAGGTCCCTGAGCTCTTTTTTTCTAACAAATCTCCTCCCATCCCTCACTGCTCATGAACTGAAGGCCTTTCCAGACCCTCTAAAATGCTTGTGTTTACTGTGAGTGACCTCTTACCAGATTAACAGCTGTGGCTCTGGCACTGTGTTTTGTCTTTCCTCTGGAAGCCCTATTCTTCACCGCTTGACACTAGCAGTTTGCTTTATGCAGTGAAACACAAGGTGCAGACATAACTTTATTTACATTCAGCTCAAGGATGACTAAGGATAATAACAGCTGACTTAGTTGTGTGAAGGTTTGAATGTAGTTGCTTGACGAAAAGAAAGCAGTGAAGGGCTTTTAATGTGTTAGGTAAGGGGGAGGGAGTGGGATGGTTTAGGAGGTGGCTGCCAAATACCTGCAAAGTGTGAGCATGCCAAGACGTTTGTGGGAGGAAATATTTGTTTAGTTCTTTTATCAAATTGGCTGGAGGTCTAGCGTGGGCCTCCCAACTCCCAAAGCCTTCCAGGAGGGTGTTGGCTCTCATCAGAGACCTGTGAGGAGTGTGATTTTGGTTGCTGATTAGCTGATCATGCAAAAACAGTGTTTTCTTGAGCTCCTTTCCTCCTAAATGAAATAATGTAATGGTATTTGACTGATAGTGCAACAGCAAGGGAAGCTCAACTTTTATCAAACACGCTTAGATTTGTGAGAAAACCTATCAAAGAGAACAGGTTATGGAAGGCTACAGCTCTAAAAGTTGTTTGAAAAGGTGGGATTTCAGAGAAAATGTATGAGAATTTATGTCAGTTCAGCATCATATAGTGTTGGAAAAAGCAGTGAGTAGAGTTGCACCCATCAAAGTTTTGGGCCAGACTATAGGTTTTGATAAGCTTTAAGCTTTTCTACTTTCTGGTTTATGTGAAAATGCAACTGTCTTCACGATAAAAAGTAAATTTGGTGTTGTGAAAGCAGTTGTCCCCTTACAGAGTTTTTTTTTCTTCCTGACTGCTACATGTGTCATTTATTTTCACGTAGCAGAAGTTGATATTTTTAGTTATTTGGTTCTTCAGAATGTTCCAGTTCTCCTGAGGTGAAAGGTTTGCAGAGCGCATTATGACATTTTGTTGCCACATTTTCGAGAAACTGCAAAAACAAACATCTATTTTTAGAAAGCTACCAACTTTGTGATGTTACTCAATTCTTCATGGACAGCTTCCATTGTTCCCACTCATTTGTCTTCCTGCAGAATCTTATTACTTTGGATTTGACTGAATTTGTTTTCTGGATAGAAACTTTAAGAGGTTCTGTCATAATGCATAGCCACAGTGAAACTACAAGCACTTTAATCTGCACTACAGAGATCTGTCATTATTTTACAGTACACCTATGTAGCACTTGTGTTGTTGTGCTTTATAACATACCTGGACTGTAACCGTGACTTGGATTTTCAGTTTTATAAAAAATGTTTTAAAAAAGACTTCATTTTCTGAAGCTTTGCAGCTCCAGCTTGCTCACATCTCCGCTCACCACCTACCCCCTTATCATTTGACAGTATTTAGTGGTGGTGTTTGCAGAATGGGTTGCACATTCTTCAGTGAAAGCGTAAAACTACTGATAAAGAACTGCCCTGATTTCACAATGGAAAAACTTATTTATTGCTTTTGTACCAGATAGTGTAAAGTTTCAAGCAGAAAGTAACCATTATTACAGTGAATTAGGCATTCAGCACATTTAGAGTATGACTCCTTGCGGAAAGTGTACATCAACAGAAACGTTACTGTTTAAACATTGATTACAGTAAAAGGCTTACAGGAATAAAGTTAAGGGTTGTAGAAAAGATTTTTGATTGTAAAGTGTAACAAAGTACATTTTATAATTTAATATTGATAGAAATATTGTAGTAATTCTCACAGAGTAAGTCTTTCAAACCTGTTGCTGCAAACCATGCAGGAACAATCAGTGATTGTATTGGTCAGCTGTATCTGGGACAGGAGTACAAATTGTAGATACAGGAAACAGATGCAATGTTTTGAGAAAGATGAAAACATGAAAATCCTCTAATTAGTAACTTTCTGGTGGACTATTTTGGGCAAAGGTGTGATAAATACACTGAATGGATTTGGACAAGATGTCTTGGAAGTTGAATATAGCTTTGCAAAAAAGATCTGTTGCATCTTCTTATTAGTCTTACCCTACAACATCCCACAGCACTTCCTGGCTACAGGGAAGTGTTTGTCTCAAATACTAAGTTGAATAAGAAGAAAACTAAGTTTGTTTTAAGTGAAGTGATGTACAAAATATTAGCAGGATAGCTTTCAAAAGAATGACTAACCTAAGCATATGATCAACCAGGTTGGATGTGTACTGATTTTCAGTGGCATACGTTCTGAAGTTTTAAACACATGTATCTCTAACATCTCCCTGTGGTCATGTGACCAAATCTGGTAGAGCCAGATGCAAGACTGAAACCGATGGAGCCTTCTCAGCAGAAGTACCAGGACTCTGGAGCTAAACTTCCTTCAGTGATTGAAATACCTCCTGCAGAGGGAAGACTTCATTTAATATGGAAGGATCAGGATTTTGGAAGTATTTGCATCCAAGACGTGAGTCCTGAGCTGACCAATCTAGAGTGAGTAACATGCAGTGGTTTAGATGAGTAAGTAAGTTTGAGCAAAATCACAGTTCTATTCTAAACAATGACATACTGATAAAATGGAGTGTTTTTTAGTTCATATCTGTAGAGTTTTTTTAATTTACAGAAGCCATTGTTAAATTTATTTCAAAGGAAACATTTGTGTAATTTTTATCTATCACTACGATACTTCTAGGCAAGTTCAGTTAGACTTTAAAAGTGTCAGAAAAAAACCCATTAAATTAATCCCAAGTAAACTGGGTTATTTTTTTTTTCAGTTGGACTCTTGAACTTTTATATGCAAACCACAATTTAGACCATCTTTTTGGCTACAGACTTTTGACTTTTTGAAAATTTTACTTTCTTTATGACTGCATGTAAAGAAATGCCCTTTACTTCCCAAGGCATACAATTATAAATAAGCTCATCAGGGTGGAGATAATATTTCTTATACAGTTTTCATAACACTTAGGATGCTCATTAGATCTTACTGTCAAACAATTGAAAAGCGTAGGATCATAAGCAAACAGTTGTAGGCATCAAGGGCCATTTCCTTTTATCTTTTGCCACTAGAAATCCGATTTGCACCTTTACAACTCCTTGTAGAATGTTGTGCTACTCCCACCAACCACTATATTAGGTATTCTTGTTAAATTGCATGTAATGTCATTCAACAAATCAGCAATCGCATGGCAGGGCATTAGCGCATTTAGGCATAGATGTGGTGAAGTCAACCAGTTAAGTTCAAGCTGAGTGTCAAAGTGGCACATAAAACAATCTGCTCATATATTTGGGAGGATTTCTTGGCTTTACAAAGAATGGCATGAAAGAGAAAAGCTATCCAGTTACTGGCATCAAACATCAAACCTTGAAGCACATGGGGTTCACTTGCTGAAGTCACACTTCATAACAAGAAATTGTGGCTGCAGTTTAAATAGGCTCACCAAAATTAGACAATATTAGATTGTGTCTCACTTTTAGCATTAAGAGTCAGAATGTTTTAGAAACAACAAGAAAGCATGTTTTCATCCTGTTGTTAGGTGGTTAAGGCTTTGGATGTGGTACTTTAAGAATGCAGCCACAGCCTGCCTGTGTATCGTTGTGGACCATTTGTGTTTCTTTATGACCAAACTTTATCCAACTTCAGATGGCTACAACAAGCAGGAATATATTGTGTGACATGGTGTACCTCAAAGCTGGTTCCTTAAACATAATAAGCTCACCGTACTCCAAAGTCAAACCAGCAGAGCTGTGCTGAGTTTTGGGGACACGGAAGATTTGCATCATGGGTATGCAGTGTACAAATATGCAGTAACCACATTGTGGTATAATGCCATTGTGGACCAAAATCTTTGTTGAACATATGCCATAAAGGCATTTCTCATGGCAAAAGTGGGTACAGCATTTCACAAAGTGTACCTAATAAAGTGGGCATTTGTAGGTTATGCTTTCATTTACCTGTGTGCATTTAATAAGTGAGAGAGACAACTTTTAATGATCCTCCATCATGTTCAGACATAGTCAATCATCACAGTTGGGAAATGCATGTTCTTTGTTCGCCTTGACTCACTATCATTGTGGTTTTGCACAACCAACGCTCCTTTAACGTGGTTTGGAAGTGAGTCAGTTCTTCAGAAGTAAGGTGTGGTTTTAAACTGTTGGCATTGTTTTTTTTGTGTGTTTTTTTTTTCCATGAGGAAAATAAAACTCAGGCGTACAACCTGATTTAAATTAATGAGACCCTGTGAGAAAACAAAATCACTATCAGGAGTCCCTACTTAACTTTCTTTTAGTCTGTAGACTCTGAAATTGCTTCACTGCTCAGCAAAAAAGAAAAAAAAAGTAAATATATTTGACCATTCAGCAGATCCAAAGTCCTGTGAGCCCATGCTCCTCTGTGTGTCTGCTACCTGTGTGTCTGGACCCTCAGGTTCATGTCTGCAAAGGGGCGGTAAAGCTGCTTACCTCTCTGCTCAGGACCAAAGAGGGAGAGGGAGAGAGAGAGAGAGAGAGAGAGCGCTGCCAATTCAGCTTTTTTTTTTGAATTGCAGCTAGAGGGCTGGTGGAATTTTAGGCAGAGGGAGACAGATTTCTGATGTCACAGATTAGGGCGTGGCATTAAGGTGGGCCTTTTAAGGCTGTACTGGCAGAGATCAGTCTGTTTGACTTCTCCTGGGACAACATAGCTGAAAGGGGAAGTATGTGAGTGGGAACCAGCGTGCGTAGAAAGGTAAGAGCGGTAAATGAAATGCTGGCAGCTTCACTGGAAAAGCAGGTCTGTCACCTGCTCTCAAACATTTCTGCTCCTCCTCAGTGTTTTGTTTGCTGGGTTATGTGCTGTGGAAGTGAGAAGCAAACGATTTCTGGCCAAGTTTTCTTTCATTCAGGGAAGTTTCAATGCATGTGTTGTGACTTGAAAGCCAGGGTGTGTTGGGCCTGGTGCACTGTGGCATGTTTAAGCCTGTATATTTGATTGTATGGCTATGCTACAGCTGCTGGAGTTGTGTTTTGGTCAGTGGAGCATTGAGGTGTGGGTTTAGTTTCTTAAAATAATCCGGGTGTTGCCTGACGGTGCGATTGAAGAGGAAAGACTTCTATAAAAAAAGCAAAAAAAAAAAAAATGTTTATGTCTTGCACATGAACCCACCATTCCCAAGGGGCCATCACATCACCCAGCAGCTGTTAACATACCACAGGAGGCACGTTTGGTAATCCTTCATGTTCTTTTCTGCAACTTGAAGGAGGAGTAATATTTCTCACCAGCTTTTTTATTTATTTTTTTGTAGTTTCCCTCTGGATTGCTTTGTATGTTGGTATTTAATAAAAATAAAGTTCATAAAAATGCTGAATGTTTCTTTTTCTTGTGGAAGTAATTCTAGATGGTAAGAAGGGACTGACTTTTATTCTGTTGGACTTTTTTGGTGATTTTCAGTTTTATTTTTGGTTTTTCCACCTTTCTCATCTGCTGCCTCTGCTTGTCATTTTATTTTTCCCACCTAATCAAAGAAGTATTTTACAAAAGTAAACTCATCTGGACATTTTTTTCTAATAAGAAAAACTGACTGACCTTTATTGTTTGCTTTCAGATTTGTTTTTATCTTTTTCTTCTAATATCTGTGCATACATATGTTGCAGGCTTCTTTTTTCACCCCATGCATTCAAATCTCGGATCATCTTGTACCTGCATTTCACAGAATTCAGTTTCCTGAAGCAGAACGTATTTATCTTTCAGAAAGTTTTATTTTTAGACTATCAGCATGCTGTCCCTCTGGGCAGTGTCATCACTTTTGCTCTTTGCAAGTAATGCTAATAAATTAAGGGTACATTCTGAGTTATGATGTTTAAAAATGTGAGTGGAATGACCTGTGGCTGTACTTGACATTGTAACATTCAATGTCATTGTTTGGTGCAGGAATATATGGAGTATATGGAAAAAAAAATCTTTGCTGTAAAGTAGAATAGGACTGCAAAAATAGTGTAAATATAAAGAATGTATGAGGAGCAATGCTAAGATCATTTTTAATGATGCTTTTTAACTGATGAGATGGTTGCAATTTTTATTATTGCCCTCCAGGAGACAAACGCAATAAAAACCATGTGTGGTTCTGCTGGAGTCCCAACTTGGAACCCTCACTTCCTTTTTATTAAGTCTCTCCAGACCTTCCTATAAAAAAAAAAAACAAAAACCAACTTATTGATTGATCTATTTGATCTTTTTCTATTTAAATACATTATTTAAAATGGCATCAATGGAAAGGAGGATTAAACATGTGTTTTATGCAAAGCTAAATTTTTTCCTCTTGCGTGGGCAAAAAAACGTTTTCATAATCGTGTCCTATGACAAAGTGCAAGAGGCGGCATGGTGACGATCAGGCTGTTATTTACTGCCGATGTAGGATCGTGTCTGTCAGCTATGCTCTGTGACTTTCAATGGGCTTGCTTGTGATTATTGAAGCTCCCAGAACTCTACCTGTAAACGAAGCATCAGCACAGTCGAGCCGCAACACGTCTCCTCCCATTCAGCAACACATCAGCACAGGCCTGGATGGAAAACACACGCCGCCCTCGGTGTTTGTCACCTGCCCGAGGTATCTCTGTTTTAAAAACACTTCCATGTTGACAGAGCTGTATAAGCTGGGATGAGCCGGAGGTGCGACAGCTGTATGTTAGTCCATACTAATTTGTTAAATGCTTCCATATGAGGCATTTACGGGCAAATGCATTGTTGCCCTGAGGTTTAACGTAAACTGTTTGCCACACTTACGGCATCAATATATAAAATCATGCAGACCCTCTAGGTTTAGGTTTTACTTGAAGATTAATGTGATCACCGCAATAATTCTCAGCCCTGTTCAGCTGGATTATATCTCTGACTCGCATTGATCACTGACCTCATTCTTTTCAGATTCCTCCATGAGTCCTAATTCTCTCGAATCCAAACTTTGTGAGCTCATTGTCGGGCCTGCGCCAGAACGTCTTACACATTCATTCTTTCTCGCTTATGTTTCCAGCATCTGTATGGTATCAAAACTAAGCCCGGTTTATATTCCGATACTGTTCATCTAAATCACCAAATTGTTTACATTGGATGGTGATTACAACTAACCCTGATGAATCAATACGTCTGTGATAAATATTATTATGCATTTGTTTTATAATCTAAATGCACCATTTCAGGAAACCTATTAAACCTACTCTGTTAATATTTGCCTTATTTGTTTGCACTTCATTTCCACTTCGGGTTTTAACCCAAGGTCCTTAACATATGAATAAATATAAAACCTGGAAAATCAATTTATGCTACAAATATTTCTATCTCAATGAAATTTCAATGTTAAAGCTTTGCTAGGTGGTGCCATGTTGATCACATTTTACTTAATATAAAAATTCAGGCAACAGTTTGAAAAACAGCCATGCAAAAGCAGGTTTTAGGTTTCACTTAAACCTTTCAGTAAATAAATTCCCCATTTGAAATTGTAGTGAAATAATGAATTATGTTAAAGAGGTGTTGTCTCCTCTTTAATATTCTTTGTTTTCATGTTTAAATTAAATAATTGTTCTTTATAAAGTCATGTGTTTTATTCTGTCCTTTGAGTTTTGCAGATTTACTACATGGCTAGCTTGACATAAAAGTTCATAAACAAACTTGGGATATTTTAAGGCTTTAGAAATAATTACAATTCAGAATGATCTTATTAAAGGCAACTCACTTTTTACTTCTAGGCATTTACTCCTTTTTGTCTGTTTTTCATCTACTATGACTTGTATACCCATTTATTATTTAAGTTTGCTGGGTACGAGTTCAATTTAATTGGTTTGCTGTTAGTTTTGGCTCAAAAATCAACAAGTCTTACCAAAATCACAAAATGTGGAAAAAAAACCCTCCTCCACTAACGCCAAACTCTCATCAACCCTGGAAGACCCAACGGTAGAAAAACAAAAGGTTTAACCTTTTTATATGCTTTGGTACAACTACTGTTTGGATAAAAATATGCTTGCATATTTTGATGCAAGTTTTTATGAAATGTAATATTATATAAAATCATTTAGATTTTTGCATAAGTACTGCACAAAAATGAACATGCTCTAGACTCTAATAATCGCCCTCCACCCTTCAAAAAAATTTTTGTAAGATATTTTATGCACACTTTTTTTTGTTGTTTTTTTCTTTTTTTTGCATAATCCAGGTACCATGAATCAGAGGTGTTGCTCAGCGAAAGTCTTTCCAGGTTATGGTATTTTGTGATACTCTGGAGGAAACGTGTGCAAATTTCTCATCAGAAGGCATTGTAGAGCGTAGTGGGGGTAAATCCAGTAATTCTTTTTCCTGTGTCGTTGGAATCTTTTCTGGCTACAATGCTCACACTTTTGTAAAGCTGAGTATGCTATCGATCAATGCTCACCAATCGCCACGACGAAGTTTGCTAGTCCAACACCTGTCTGGCCACAGGGAGAAGGGGGGGGGGGAGGGAGTGCTGTGCTTTTATACCCGAAATGACAAAGTTGTAACAAGCCGTTCCACTACAACAAATAGGAAAATTCAACGGCCTAAGAACCATTTGACCAAAGACTGCAGCAGTGAGATAGTTTTAGGCTAAAATAATTGCACAGACATGTCAAAATTTGCACAAACATAAAGATGGAGCCCTAAATAACCTATTTGGACAGTTAATCAGCAAAAAAAAAAAAAAAAAGTTGCATTGGGGGTGAGTTTCACGGCCGTCAACCCCTACAGCGATACTAATATTTCACCAGTAGACATGATCAAGTGGTGCTTTTGACCTTGCATTGCTTGGATTCCTCTTTTTGAATGAGTTGTGTCCCTGTGTGAGATGTTAAAAGCTGCTCCTCTGGAGTGCTGAGTCTGTTTAAAAAAAAAAAAAAAAAAACTCTATCTGTGCATAGGCCGACTAAAAGAAATGACACAAATGTTTTCAGTGTTTCTTTTGCCTGGGTTTACTGACCGGGTTACACATTTTTATTTTTTGTAACATGCTGTTTTTCATGTTGGAGTAGTCGGTAAATATGCATAACTACTGCTGCCTGCACCTTTATTGATTTTGTTTTCAGAAATGCAAAGCTTTGACAAGCACTTGAAAACCCAACTATATTTACAAAACGCATTCACCCCTCTACATGAATATTCCACAGTGAGTCACATTTAGGGTTTAATCTTCCTTTTTTTTTTTTTTTTTTAAATATCAGTATCTCTCACATGTCTTTCCATTCTCAGCCTGTTCTTCAGGCTCAGTGAGCAAATCTGTCCTCTTAGTTGTCTTGTGACTTGTGTACAAAGTGGACTCTTAAATGCTACAGCCTCAGTTCTTTGTAAAGCCTCTGGAAGAAAAAGTTGCTGTTGTTGTCTGGGAGGCCACGTTTTTAGTGATTTCATTTCTATAGTTTGTTTTATGCAGAGCCACAATCAAAAAACACTTTAATTTGTTTGCATAAAGAAATGCAGTGTTTGAAAGCGCAAACAAATGCAGATGCAAATCTGAGACATCTTCTTATCTAACTGCAGGGTGTCGACCAAAACCAAAGCCCCGTCCCCACCAGGACTGAAGACGGCGGATTGCTCAGGTTTCTCCCAGTGGCACCCAGGAGGCCCTCGTTTAACCATGGACCAGAAGGAGAACCTGATGGATAAAGAGCTCTCTCTTATTGTGGTTTTGCCTGGTGGAGTAGAAAAGAACACCCAAGTTGAAGGAAGGTAAGGTGCATGCAGATTAACTTGTACAACTTCTGTAAAAGCTGGTTTATTAAAAACAGTTGGAGTAGATTTCTTTCTCACACTGAACATCCAACATTTAAGCCCGACATCATGAGACTGATGACGGATTAAGTCATCACATGACGTCCTGCTTCTATCAGACTGAGTCAGATGGGTGGAGTCCCTGAATGCTGTGGTCCCAGTTAACATGGATACTCGGCCAGTATTAATTGCATTCTTTTTCTTCTTTTTCGCTCATTTTGCTCCATCACAAGCATTGACGAAACTTATTCCCTTACTGTATTTTTACTGGTAGCTGTGTTGTCACGACCCAATAAAAAGGTTAATGTAGAACTGTGCCACCTAATCAGATCAACATGTCTGCATACCTCAGTTTCAGAGCAAGGTCTGTGTGTCTTTCTTTATCTCACGGCTCATCAAGAGAGTTTACTCAAGATATCACCATCTGTCATTCGCTCGAGGCACACCACACAAACGGTCACAGAGGGATCCTATGCACCTTGGACTCTCAAGAATGAATTAAGATTGTTCTTGTTTGATTAGACTAAATGTATCTCATTTTCATCCCTTTCAGTTTTGTTCAGATTGCTCAAACAGCAGCCGAAATAAGTTGCAGCTAAACGCGTTTGAGCGATTTCTTTATAGATTTTTTTGTTTTGTTTTGTTTGCCAAACTCCAGTCCGTCTTGCATCAGAAAAAAAACGTAAACTTTTTGTTTACTATGTGTAGCTATCGGCAAACCAGGTCGTCAAGACAAATTTGATTCGATTTTATGATGGGTTTTCTTTTTCGTTTTCAAGCAGAGACTTGAAATGTGTTTCCGGTTACTGTAGAGTTGCTGCTGTATTTGCAATTTATGGATTTTACCTTGGATTTTGTGAAACCAAAATGGATAAACAAATATTCAGTAACTATTTTATTGTTTGGCATTGAGTATAGGAGACTTCAAATATCATCCTATTCTATAATCAATTGTTTTGTAGGAAAATTATATATATTTTTTTTCTTTCCACAAATGTATTACATTTTATGCATTACGCAGTCTGTTTTTTTATTTTTATTAGTGCGCAATATTCAGCTGGATGTATCTTGTTGGATGTATCTTTGTGCTTGTCTCATTCTAAGGTGGCTTTTTAAGGCTCAATGCCATTTTAAGTGTTTGAAATTTAACAAAAGCAAACTGCTTTTAAAGAAAATCTCTCTTACCTACTTCAGATTTTACCTGCTTATATCCAATCCAACTTTATTTATAAAGCACTTTAAAACAACTACAGCTGATACAAAGTGCTGTACAGGAAAACGCAACAATAAAAAAAGAACTAAAAAACAAACAAAACTCTTACAGTTTAAAAACGAAAACATACAATTTAAAACTAGATCCCGCTGGTGTTGAAAGCCAAGTAAAATAAATGGGTTTTAAGACGAACTTTAAAAGTTTTGAAGTAGTGACACACAACAGAATTGTAGCCTAAATTCTTAAAACCATTTTCTTTTAGCGTTCAATTATGCAGATGCTAACTTAGCATCAATAACATTGATTGCTCTGACATGAGATTAGCTCTTAAGAAATTAAATGCCATGTTTTGAAAGCACACAACCTAAATTATGCTAAGGTTTATAATTTGTTTCCAAGGTAATAGGACTTAATGCATACAGTTTGAACCTTAAATAAACTCATGTCTTCCTCCTGCCGACATGTTTATAGTGGAGCAATTTGCTGAAATGCTAGGTTAAGATTAGCATGTTTACATTCTGTTTTGATGGGACTGATTTGTTTTGGTGGAACTCATTTGGAGCTTAACAGATTTCATTACAGCTCCAATGTGGTCAAACCTTACTGTGCTTCCGAAGGTTCTTTGCTTTGATTGTTGTACAATTCAAGCTGTCATAATCTGTACCACTGTGAAGAGTTGAGACACTGAAACGGGATTGCAAAGATTTGTTGACAAAGTGAATGACATGTAATGCAGTTTTACAAGCCATGTTTTTTTTTTTTTTTTTAAGAACATGCCAAATGACTCACCTGAGGTTCAGTTATGAAAATCCCAGAGTTGAGTTTCATCAAGGACTCCAAGACCACTATTTAAAGGAGCAGTCCTTTAATAAGCTTAATTATGTAAGCTTACTTTTAATTTCCTTTTCTTCCTGTCTTTCAGCAAACCCCTGATGGATCTGTTGGTCACACTGTGTGCAAAGTATCACCTAAATCCATCAAGCCACACTTTAGAACTGGTCACTGCCAACAGGAACAGCATCAAACTCAAGCCCAATGCCCTTATAGGAACCTTGGATGCAGAAAAGATTATATTGAAACCGAAGGGAGAGGATAAAAATAAGAAGACTGGTCCACAGATGCCAGAGGCAAGTTATCAAAACTAATAAATTTAACGATCCTCTTTTGAAATTCAGTGACTGATCTTTATTTTTGTAAAGCTTCCATCTGCTGATAGCCAATTCAGATGTCATATATAATAACATTAAAAACAGAATTTTTTTTTTCAAACCTTTTTGGCATAAGTGACCCAATTGTCCTCAGTTGTCCAATTAGTGACTCAGTGTTTGTTCTCCAGGCTACTGTTCGGATGGTGATAAACTACAAAAAGACACAAAAGACAGTGTTAAGAGTAAATCCTCGAGTTCCCCTACGTGAACTGTTGCCAGCGATATGTGAGAAATGTGAATTTGACACGGAGACCACAGTTCTGCTGATGGACGTCGCATCATCAGCCCCCTTAGACTTGTCCGGGTCTCTTAATGATTACGCAATAAGGGAAGTTTACGCAAAAGACACACAAGGTAAGTTTTCTTTTATTCAAATCATGTCGCAAATTTTGCATTTAAGAATTTGCTGCTCATCATATTTACTCCATGCTGTACCTACGGTTTCTTTTTCTGTTGAGTATAATTGGAAGTGTTTTTTATGCAGTTGATCTTTAAGTTTGTCTGTTTGCAGGACAAGTTGTTTCTCCTGTGTGCCTAAGCTCACCAGTTCCTGCAGGTATTTAGTAATTGAAAACTGCATTATGTCTTTAAAAGATCAATCGTATTACAGTTTGAACACTAATTCTGATTTGTTTCTTTGGTTTTTAGGACTGGTAACTCCAGGCAAAGATAAAATTCAGAAAGAAAAAGAAAACAAAGGCCTCTTCAGCAAATTTAGAAAAAGCAAAAAGAAATCGGACCAGGTGACTGTTGTGAAGCAAAACTGTTATCTATGTGCACTAAAGTGTCTTTTCAGTAATGATTCAACCTTTAACTCTCTTGAAGCATATTTTTTAGGTAAAAGGGGTGTTTTTTTTTTTTTTGCTTTAGTTTGCCAATGGTCAATGTTCACTGTGTTTGGAAACAGGCCTCTTATCACATTCTGATTGGATGTTTACTCTTTAAAGCCAACGACTGTCAGTGCCCCAGCTTCTCCTGTGCTTGTCAGCAAGCCCCGACCGCTCAGCATGGCCTTACCTTGCTCAAATTCAACCCCCATCGACTCTTCAATGTTCTCCGACGTGCCAAAGAAGAGACGGGCGCCCCAACCGCCGATCCTCACGTCTCAGAGCGGTCACTCAGACTTCGCCACGCGCCAGAGAATCAACTCTGAACCCAGCACCCGTCTTGATGGGATTCATGTGAGTGAGATCGATGATGTGACGCTCTTAGAATTCTGAAGACTTGGATACAATAGTTAAATTTGGTTTTCATACAGAGGAGCCCTGTAAGTCGCTGGTCCTCGGCAGAATCTTCACTGAGGAGGACCAAACGCAAGGCTCCTGCACCTCCAACATCTTCAAGTCCTAACGTCGAAAAAACTTTGTCAGAAGAGGAACACGCACAAGGTTTGACTCTTATTTGCCCATTTTGAGATTTTTTCATTTTTGTAATAGTACATTTATAATATAATCTTTAAATACATTTGATTGGAATTTCTGTTGGAACTTTTAATATGACCGTCTGACTTTTGACTTCTTTGACTCTTGCTCCTCCTAGTGGTTGTTACTTTGTGGTGCAGATGTTGGAAAACAATATGTTCCTGGTTCTATACTGAGAGACTTGGGGTAATTAATAATCCAACTGGGCAAAATTTTAGTTTTGTAGACTTTTTTTTTTTTTTTTCCCTTTTGCAAATAGAGAAACTTATCTTGTTTTCTGGTTTTGTGTTATACAAGTTCTTATGTTTTTCCCTTTTGGATAATATAAAGTTACCTGGTTCTAAACATACTTTCCTGTGATTGTGTGTGCCCCATTGTCCAGTCAGAGGAAACGCCACCCGTCCTGCATGCACAGAAATCAAAAGCTGAAAATATTTTATACAGGGGGTATTTAATGAAGGACAGACAGGTTTTTAATTTTCTTCTCGTGTTTGTGTGCATATGCGTTTTTATTCTTGAATTGGATAAGAGATAAATTTGCTAGGAGTAATGACATCCTGATGTGCTTTGTTTTTCATCAAATTTTTTAAAAGTGTAACTTTTAATGCATGTCCTGTGGAAGGAAAATTATTAATTTTCAACAACTCTGTTTTTCAGTCGTTTTATTTTTGTCTGCTTTACTTGTTTTTGCTTAAGTTGAAACTTTACCTGTTCTCCTTTTTAGTTTTCAGCTATTAAAATGACCTACACACGACTGGATGAGAATTTCAAATAACAATGACTTATTTTTTTTTCTAACTTTTTTTTACAGCAACTGCAGTTTCTTCCACGCTGCAGGAGATCAGAGAGCAGGAGGAGGCTACTGGATCTGCAAGCTCTTCCGCCGCTCCCAAAACCCAGGGAGAGAATGGCATCCTCACCGCGTCCCCTGAATCCTCGCTCCTCTCACCGTGTCCAGATGCTGAGAGTGGGAGTACAGTGGAGGCGGGTGGGGAAGATCAGTGTCTTGATCTATCCTCAGATGGCAAGTACGAACTCTAGCGACACTACATAAGGCTGTTCTATGTTTTCATCATTATGATTTACAACAGTTTTTTTTTTTTTTTTTTCCTTATTTTAACGTTTTGGGGTTTTTTTTCCAGACGAGTGGACAGCACTGTAAATGATTCTGCAGCTCAGGCTGTTAAAAGTAATGACACAAACTCATTTGAACCCACTACCACTGGTAAGCACTTTCTCAAACAGCATTGATCTTTTTCTTTTAGAGTGCTGGACACGTTTAATGGGAATCGGATAAAGATGTTAAGCTATAAAATTATTATTTATTTTTTTTGCCGTAGCATCATTGTAACCTTCAGAGAATCCAACTTTTAAGTACAATTATTTAGCAGAGGTAAAACTGTTTGTATATAAAACACATTTACTGTGGCGAAGTTCTTGGTACTCTTAATGATTCCTTTTTCAATGAATGTGCCTGATGCATTTTTACTTTTATCTTTTGACTAATTTAGACATTTTTGGGGTTTTTTTACTGACTTTTTCAGTGGTAGTTTGGCTATTATAGCTACAAAGGTCCATTTCTTTCAGCAACTGACTGCTAACCTACTCGGGCTCATATGTTGCCCACACAAGCAGTATAGGAAACGCAATGAGAAGTTTTTTTTTTTTTTTTTTTTTTAAAACATTTTTTAACATAAGATTTTTTTTGTCCATGAGTACACACTTAAATCCCATATTTCTTTCAGTGTGAAATTTTGCTTCAGCTGTGAAAGATACATTTCATTTTACATAATAGATGTTCAATTTTTTTTCTCCTGCAGATAACGTTGCAGTTCAAGTTGAAAATGTTCACCCACAGTCCGTCTGCAAAGAGCCAAAAGCTGACGGCAATGAGAGCGGCCTACTTCCTTCTGTAAAAAAGGATGCAGAAGTTCAGGCGTCCACTGACGCAAATCCAGAACCCCCTCGAGAGCTGCCCAATGGGTCGGCGAGTTCAGTGACCACCAGCACGCTGTGTCCCACTGGAAAAGATGCTCCAGTGCAAACGGATTCCACGGGACTCTCTGGGCCTCCGCAGCAACATGTGGACAAAGTCTCTTTATCGACTGCTCCAGTCACCTTATTGCCAGCAGAGAAAAAAGATATGTCCACTTCAACAGAAGAGCTGGAACCCTCTGAGCCCTCCGAAGGCGCATCGCTCCACACTTTATCAACCTCTCCGTGCGACGAAAAAAAGCCGAGCGTGCCAGCCCCAAAGAAAGCATCGTTTATGCATGCAGCAGACCCTGAGCTAAAGCCGAAGCCTTCGAATGAGCTGACGAGAGATTACATCCCTAAAGTCGGGATGACGACCTACACGATCGTGCCTCAAAAATCTCTTGAGAGACACAGATACTTTGAAGTTGCACTGACACTGGAAGCGCCTCGAGAATCCCCAGGAGAAGAACTTGATTCCGTTTCTCCTGGTTTGAAAGAGGACCAGGGACAGGCTGTAGTTTTAAGAGAGAAAACTGAACTAAACTCTAACTTACCCAGGGATGACTCACTGTCTAGCACAATTAATACCACTACTACTTTTAGTACTACTACACTGCAACACACTGTACCTGCACCTGAACCTCCTCCTCCCCCCTCACCACCCGTGACTGTCCAGATCACAGACAAGATCTCCTCTGCTAATGAAGCTTCCCAAGCAGGTTCACCGACGGAGGTCAAGGACGCGAAAATTCCACCCGCAACTAAACCCAAGCCTGCTTCTTTCCGCTTGGCACAGCACAAAAAAACACCTGGATTTTATGTAACTTCAGCTGCTGAGAAAAGTCTCGATGCCACTCCTGCCTCTGGCCTCAAGGAAACTCAAGGGAGTCCAGATGGAGCAGGCCTGCCGTCTCCACCTCCCCCTCCTCCACCACCGCCTCTTGCTCTTCCTTTATCTCCTGTACAGTGTCAAGAGGAGACTGCAGAGGCCGCTGGAGTTCAGCTTAGTCCGAAGCAGGATGACAAGAATGTGGCCTCTATGCGAGTGACGAGGCAAAGCAGTCTGCCGTCAAGAGAGCTGGGTGCTAGGTTAAGCTTGGAAAAATTTAGGAGCTTTGCAGCTCCTAGACCGTTTGCTCCTTCGACGCCGTCCCGCTTCGCCCAGGCTGTGTCCTCTGCTGTGAAAAGAAGCAAGTCTCTGTCCCACGGCCCAAAATCACCTCCCTCCAAGGTGTCGCCGCCTGTTTCTCCAATTACAAGTCCCTCATCAGTCATCCAGTCAAAGGGTTTATCTGAACTCAAGGTTGGTTCTGTAGCAGAGGGTTGAAATGTAGTACCTTTCAAAACTATTCACATCCCTTTAACTTTATATTTTGTCACCGTTCCACCACAAACTTGAGGGATTTCAAACTTAAAATTGTTTTATTATTATTATTTTATAATAAACCAACACAAAGTTGATTTAACTACGAAGTGAAATGAAAATTAGTCTTTGTATGTAAAAATATATATATTAAAAATAAAGATCTGAAAAGTGTGTTGAGCATTTGTATTTACCCCCCTTTTATTCCAAAACTACTTTCTTCATTAGTCACATAAATAGAGGAGTTGCCAAGAGCAGCTCAAGAGTTTGTCGTGAAACAGCTGTTTGTTGATGTGCACTCCCATAAAATTGATCTTGGTAGAAAAGTGGCAAAAAATATGCATTTGAAATAAATCCATAAGACATGTAAAAGGTAGCCAGTAAAACATGCGGAAAAAGATTCGTTGATAAAATTAAACTAAAATGTTCTCCATCCAATCGGCCTCAATTTAAGCAGCTCTGCGAGGAAGACGGGGTGGAAAATATCAATTTCTTGTTGTACAAAGCTTATGGTTCAAATGTTGTGACATTCAGGGGGATGTGAATACGTTTACAAGTTGCCATAGAGATGACTGTAGCTGATCATTGAAGTGTCTCTGCACTCATGATAAATTCCTGATTCTGGTTTTCTTTCGAAAACTGCAGGAAGAGAGTTTGATAAACTGTAATCCTTCTGTCCATTTTTTTTTTTCCATTTCAAATTTACTGGAGGGTTTCCACTTATTTTTCATATTTTATGACTTCTACATATAGTAAATATGTTGTTTTATTTGACCCCGTGACTTTAAGCAACCTTCCGTTTAACATAAACTCCCTCTTCTCTCCATCCAGCAGGGTGAGGAGGTTACTCAGATGGCAAAAGAGACTGGACTGTAGCTGTGCTGTAATTTCTACAGCAATTTTTTTATTTTTTTTCACCGTAAGTAAAATCCACCGCCAGACAATATTTTATTGTCCATTTTCACGATGCATGCTCAATACTTTTTTTTTTTTTTTTTTTTTAGGAGGGGCTAACCTCGTTTTCATTTTTCTCTAGAAGTCTTCATCCTGTGGGTATGAGCGAAGAAGCGGTTTTCTTTTGAAACATGTTTCTATGGTCTTCGCCAGCCTTCATAAACCTTTGGATTTTAATGATTATTTTTGTTATATCATTCTTTTTATTTTAGACTATTTTTGGCTTCTTTAATTCGACAACTTTTATGCATTTAATGCAAAGAGTTGTGATCAGTGATGATAAATAATCCTATAAATTATTAGTGATTCCCAGAGCAATAATATTATTGGATTTATTAAGGAAATGTATGATCTAAATAATACGGGATGTGTAAGACGGATCAGGTGTATTTCAGTAAATGTTAAATGTTTCTATATTTAAGTTTTAGTTTCCATTACAGTGGATTCAGGAGAGCACTGCCGTGTACATTTGTACTTGTTTTTGTTTGGTGACTGTTGCTATGATTAAAGCTTTTACCAAGCCACTTGTCTGTATTGTCTCCCTGCACAAGCTGCTGAAATTGGATCCTTCAGAATAAAAGCTGTTGTTCACAACAGGTAAAACTGGATCCTTGTGCGTGTGTGTGTGAGCCAAGAGCGTGTTGCTGTAGGGTGAAGCCAGTCAGTTCTCTCTGCAACAGCAATAAGAAGCATGAGACTTGAACTGAAACCTCACTTAAAGATGATTAAAGGTAAAGGATTTAAACAATTTTTGCTAATGTTAAAGGGAGAGCTTATTCTTGGTGAAAAGCTTTGCTGGTGACTTTAAAGAAATGTTGATTTAACTTTAGCTGTCAAGGTCAAATTTATTTATAGCTATAGCATGTTTCCTGCTGCACAATATGCTTTACAAGGAAGAACAACCAAAACATTAACGGGCATAAAAGAATCAAAAACCAAACGGAGAAAACTTCTAAAGACGGTTAAAATAAGACTGTTAGTACGATTAAGAAAACATTTGGATCGACGTATGCTTAAAGCCGGTTTAAAGGGGATTGAAAATGCTCCAGAGTTTGTGCTGATTTATTAAGGGGCAGGTTATTCCATATTCTGGAGCCTTCGTCTCCACCAGATGTGAGTTAAGACTGAGGACTAGAAAGCAATATTGGTGCACTAGACCTCATGGTTTTAAATGGGGCATAAATAAAAAGCTCAGACAAGTACTGTAGGAGACCATGCAATGATTTCAAAACGGAAGGTAAAATTCTAAATTCCATTCTGAAACGGACAGCGAGCCAGTTAAGAGAAGTCAACTCTGAGCGTATTTTGCTTTGTACCAGTCAGCAGACAAGCAGCAGCAATTTGGACTAACTAGAGATGATGAATGGAGGTCTTCTCCAGGCCAAAATACAAGGAGTTGCAGTAGTTCAACCTGCAGAAGGCAGATTAGCTGGAAGATATGGCTTTACCTTGGCCAACTGTCTGAGATTAAATAACCTAGATTGGACCACTTTTAACATTATCTTTGCAAAAAAATAAAAAAGGAATGTAGGCTCATGGGAATGTTCATAACAAAAATAGACTGAATGCGCCATTTTTTGTAACCCACAATAGTTTTAAAAACAAATTCAGTTTGGACAAAATTGTTTTTCTTTTGTCAAACAATACATTGAATCAATTTGAGAAACGTCAAACTATCAAACAAAACTGTAAACATTTTGTATGATGTATGACAGTTGTGTTTTATCAGACCTATATATTGACAATGCAACCAATTTTATTTTTATTTTTTTTTGCAAAACACAATGAAGTTAAAAGAGCCCTAATGGTGCAGACATCAAGTTGAATGTAATTTTTGTGTGGACTTATTTCAACTGCAAACAAAACCTCTTACGATGCAATTTAATTTTCAGAGGCAGATTCAATACTGTCATTATCAGGCTGCGACGCTGTTACATGGTCTCCAGTTGTCAACTTTTATCAGGTGCTAATATTTCTTTTTTCTTCCCATATCTTTTTTTATTCGCATCCTACCCATCTGGGGAAAAGGACTTTTTAAAATCTGAATCTTTATGTGTAATGCCTATTCTATTACAGTGTCTATAACATAAACATGCATTACTGATTAGGCAAAATTTGAAATGCTATTGGAGAAAATGACAATATTTAAATCACACTTTAGGTGCTTTAGGTGAGGTGACATTAACAAAATTAATTCTAGTCAAATGCCGTAACAACAATATACATTTGAAAATGGATAGAAATCTTTAATCTTCTTCAAATTTACAGCTTGATATATTTTTCCTTGGGATATGGTAGCATTGCCTTTTAAACTGTATGACTTTAATCAGTATATGATTAATAATGACAGCAGCACTGATAACTACATAAGCCAATCAAGGCATTGTGAACAACTTTCAATGCAATCTTCTAACAGACTATCTGCAGATGACCTGTTGAGCATGACTTCTGGCTGTGCTTGAGCATCTTTTGGATCCTTCTAAAACCAATTATAACTAAAAAAAATAATAAAAAAGAAGAAAAAATGTTCAAAAAATTGCCAGAATCAATTTATTGCTAGGCTTTATAAGTTGAATAGCCATATTGTCTTTGGTCCAGCTCAACAACAAAATTAGAACCACAAATGCAACCTGATTGTTTAAAATGACATAGCTTTTTTTATTGTCCGTATATTGAAAGGAAACAGCTGAAACTACTATTTTTGCAATCAAGACATTAATCAGTTTCTTTAGCATTTAGGACAAAGCTATTAAGAGCCATAGCTGCGAGTCTAGCCACATGTGGGAGACTTCTGGGCTACATGTAAAGGCAGCCTTTGTTGCACAGATAATTCCAATAAAGTGTTTTCTTTCTTTTTAGAAACAGTTGTTTGTTCCCTTTAATACTTTGATTTGCTTCGTAGCTTTTAGCTTGCTATGTTTATTAAAGCCCTGTTGTAGGTTATGCATTGTTTAATGTAAAAAAAATTAAAAAGTTATTGCTTTAACTCTTTGCTGCCTCTTGGTCTGAATCTCCCTTTGTCAGGGTCTGTTACACATTACCTTTGAGGACGATGTTATCGCCCTAACCATCCCCCACGTGGAGCCTGTCACTGAGTGACACAGCCCGCAGTGCAACCAGTCTGCTGGACGAGCTACTCTTTACAACCGCAGGCCTTCTGCAGTGGAGTAATTCTAAAGTGTATACCCTGTCCAAAGTCCATAAGAAAAGAACAGTTAGTTTTATAGCCTCCCTGGACTCATTACCAACCCAATTGTTTAAAAGCTCTTTGTGTGCACAGACGTCCTGACATTTAGTTTGCAAATTTATCTCAATGTAAAATAATCAGGAATTATGTAAAAAAAAACAAAAAAAAAACCCTTTGATTATTAATCAACTTAATACAAATAAGGCTGTTTTGACGATGATTGCGTCAAAAATATCTTTATTGTGGTGGATCATGTTTGGGTAGGAGGGATCGTTTTGCCCCACTGGGCCAGCCCTGTGGGCAGCAGATGAGCCAGAGAAACGTGTGTGTTACTGTGTGCGCGTGTGCTGCTGAGCTGTAAGCAGAAGAGCCCCGCCAGGCAGCCTGCTGAAACTGGGCACAGTCGCCCGTCCAACAGCTCGTCTCTCCTGTTTCCTTCAGATGATGCCTTGGATTTAGCCAACCCACACAAGTGCTATGAATAAGACACTGGACAAAATACACACTTCTGGAGGACTCGGACAGAAAGCAGAGATTTTTCAGAGTGGCAAGGGTAATGAGAGAGTCTTCCCCAGGCCAGCAATCATCCCACTGGAAGGTCCTTCACTCACTCCAAATGCTCAGAGGACTAGGACCAAGTTTTGCAAGGGGAACAGGTATAGCTCACTTTTGCTTACATAAACTGTGTATGGCACAGGTCTGCTTGCAACAAGATGCATTATTAAAAATTCATCCACCTAAAAGAAGAACTTTGTGCAACATATTTTACAATGCTTCCAGCCCTGCATTTAAATAGCACAGTGTTTGCATATGTACGAGCCTGAAAAAGAGCTGCAGTGTTGCTTAGCAATACACCAAAGACCAGTTGATTGAGTTTTTAAGTTGAGGTTAACCATTCATTCAAGTCACTAACAAACTTGTTTCCAAATATAACAATGAATTATTTTGAGAGTGAAAAAAAACAACTTTATTTACAGTACTTTCTTTACAACATGCATTGCTTACCTCTTCCAAATGTTGAAGCGCTGAAAATGCAATACAGTGAAGGAATCAGGGGTTGTTTCTCTCTGCTCTTATCCAAAGCTTGTCAGTGAATGTGGTAAGTATGTCAACAGGTAGCTAAGTGCAGGAGGAGTTAATGCAAAGAGAAGCCCGTTTATCAATTCCTCCATACCTATTGTCTGCAAGAGCAGCAGCAGAATCAGTACAAGGGCCCTGAGTGCGCTGACATGCAGGGAAAAAGTTTAATAACAATCCCCCTCCACTTCTTCAAGGGTATAGATGCTGTTTCTAAGATAATTTCCCTCATAATGGTGGTTGGGTTTGTAGCCTGTAATGATTGTATTCATTTCTGTATTTGACATCAAGAAATAGATTAAAACGCCAAAAAAAATAAAAGAAGAAGAAAGATGTTGAAAAGAACAGATGAAAGTTGCCAGAGAGTGATGATGTCAAGTCTGGAACAGGATGTCAAACTTCACTGCCATACCACTGTCGGCAGACTGGAAAAAAAAAAAAAGTGTATCTGTGAAGGAATGTCATCTCATAGGACGAAGACTTCATTGGCTGTTTTTCAAGTGAGGATGAGGAAATCAAGATAGATGTTGCCAGTCAGGTAGTAGCATTGACATGTTTTGGAAAAAATACCATATCACTTTGAAACTACCCAAGGACAAGGCTCTCCAGAGACTGATTAGGTAAGACTTGTGAAAGTTGGTGGAGTGATCCAAACGTAAAATATTTATAGACATTTATTATTTTTCATTTCTTCTATAGTGAGATGTTTTGTGCTCAAACGTTTTATCATCTTAAAGCCCAGCAAGATAGTTGTCCATTATTCTCATACAAACCAAACTGAACAGCAAGTGAAGTGACTGGTTTGTTTACAGGTAGTGTCTTAAACAGGAGACACTGATTTTAGAGGGGAATTAGAGTTAATTCTTTTTAATTTGAATCTAGGCCTCTTTTCGCACACAGCTCCTTTGCGTAAGTGTGGGTGCTCTCTCTATTCTTTGACGCATCAATACCCACCTACTTGTTTTTATCAACAAAACGGCTCTTCAGCAACAGTAATGATGGCAGCTACACTGATTTTTAGTTTTCAAAAATGGGTTTTAAACAAATACAAATATACTGTGTATATGTTTTATTCTTAATCAATTATAGGTGTTATGGCTCTAAAATCTGTTTGCCTTTTAGAACTGACCTGTCTGAATTTGTTTCAGTTATAATCACTTTCACTTATATTCCTTGTGTCTGTGTTGATGATTCTTTAGGAATGTTAGAGAGGTGGAGGACTCTTCATCTTCCTCTGTTCCAAACCCCTTTCCTGAACTTCTACCTCCAACTGTTTCCGGCTCCATCTCTGAATGTTTATTACCTTGGACAAAACCTAGTGGAACTCAGGTGAGTCTTCCATTTACTGTAGAAAAGCATTTGACAACAACACTTGTGTTGGTAAAAACACCACAGCTGTTGTTTTCTGGCTATCCTCAATTGGAGGACATTCAGGAAAGTTGCGTGATGCGTGACTAGACTGTGTTTGACTGTTGATTTTTGTTTGAATTCATGACACGTGGATGGTTGAACAGGTTTTACAAGTATGGAAATTAAGGGTGGTGAAGAGATAAATGCTGTGTCAGGATGAGCAGACAATCTGCATAGATTGTTTACTTTGGGAAAGGGAGATTTTTTTTTCTGACATTCAGGGCCCACCATACAATATGAAAATGAGTGAACAAACTAAGGTGTTGACTGTAGATGTTATATTTTAAACTTAAAACATTTATGGTTCACCCTGTGAAAATCTGGCCAAGTGTCCACACCACTGTTGTTTGTTTTAGCACAAGGTGTGGGATTCTCTTACTCTCGAGGCTGGATTGTATGCTGATGTTTGACAAGCATTTGTTGCTGTGTAAGTCTATGTATTTATTTATTAATGATG
This sequence comes from Poecilia reticulata, assembly GCF_904066995.2. Lineage (NCBI taxonomy): Eukaryota > Metazoa > Chordata > Actinopteri > Cyprinodontiformes > Poeciliidae > Poecilia > Poecilia reticulata. The sequence goes on from NC_088831.1 coordinate 31,926,570, forward strand.
AAGATGAAAGATTAGAAAATGAACGTAGCACCTGACATTTATTCAATAAAGTCTTTATTTGTGATAAGACCTTGAACACATTATTTTTCACAAAATGTCTTGTGCAACACTTAGATATTTGGTGGTGGGCAGCCCATTTGCAACAACTTTAAAAATGAGTATCGGTGTGCATTTTCTTCACTAGTGGAATATTGTGCAGTGAATATGCATAAACTCCTGTTTAGTTGAGAGCATTCCTTATAATTTTCATGGAAAACCTCTCCGGTTCAGGCTCATCTCATGTTCTCTAAGACTAATTCTTGGCTCTTGGATAATTCTTCTGTTTTTGTTTCTTTCACTCCTCTGTTAGAATTTCAGCAAAAATCCAGCCTGGTTGGATTTTTGCTTAAAGTGATGTCTTATTGCTGGTGGGATACATTTTACAGACCATTGGTGGCATCTATGTTAATTTAGCCCAAGAGGGATTAAGTGGGCTCATGTTCAACTACTCAGCTTTTGCAAGGGAAGATTTTTTTTTTTTTTTTAAACCTTGTGGTCAGTTTAAAAATAAAAAAAAAATCATCTCCAAACTCTGAATCTTCATGGATATATATTTTATGGCTATTCTTAGTCAGCCATCTCTTGTCTGTTTTTAGCTCACAAAACTATATGCAAACATTGACCTGTTTTTTTTTTTTTGGCCATAATTACGTGCAAAGGCTTGATCTGTTCATATTTTCAGCCGGCTTGAGACATTACCTGACATCTTCCTTTAGATATATTGTTACTTTCATTCAAACAGAATTCGTAGACTGTCATTGTTTGACCTAAAATACACACATTAACAACATTATCTCTATTGCTTACTATTCCAAGGACTAGGCTTGTATCTTCAGTCTGATTATATGACACACTGCAAATAAGAGAGCCTCAGCTGGACACATTTGCAACTTCATTAAAAGCCAGCTTCAAAGATTATAAAAGTACAGCTATCTTAGTTCTTAAGATACTGACCACCGTTATTCACACATTGGAGGTATTGCATCTCATACTCACATGCTCATGACCTCATTGTTTTGGCAGTGGATTACTCTGCAACAACTTGGACAGATATTGTACAGGAAATCCAAAACTTGAAACAAATATTTGGAAGACATTCAGGATTTTGGAAAGCTAACAATTATGAGTCTGTTTCAGAAGCGCATGGGTTTCAGACTCAAGCTTTCTTTCCTATACATTTTCCAGTGCAGCTGAATTAGTTTGGTTTGCAAACCACAAGATATTTCCTGGATGTGGGTCCCAATACTATAAGCTTGAAAGTATATTTTTTTGTGGTGTGTATGTGCTGTGTGGATTTGTAGCAGCAGGGGGGCAGCAAAAAGCAATGACTCATTGGAAAGCCTGAAATTCCAAAGTTCCACAATTAACAACAGCTATAAGTGATATTAGAGTTTGGTGCTCATGTTAGGTGTAGAAAGAGAACACAATCAGAAGGTTTACTCTATACTTGAGTTATAACATGTACAGTTCAGGTCAAAAGGTTACTGTCCCTGTTCAAGGTGTATTAGAGATGCAGTATTAAGTATTTTACAGGCACATAGTACCATCTTATAGCACAATCCCATAACTATTACATTCAGTTGTTATGAAAATGCTGTAATTATCAAATATCACTTAAAAGAAATTTAACCTCACAATTTGATACCTTGAAATTGGACCTCTGTCTCTTTAAGAAGTTCATACTCTATCTGACATTCTTACCTCAGCATATCATCAAAAGAATGCATTTCCATTACGTTCAGTGTTGGACTGAGAAGTAATTTGTGCAATAAGCTCAGCAGATGCACAGTTCTTCCAGGAGTTTGATAGTTACTGCTGCTGCTGCTAGTCTGAGGGAGCTGAGGAGGTAATTCATGTGGGAAGGGAGCTCTGTGGGGGGGAAGCTTGGACTGCAGCCTCAAGAAGGAGCTTTGTGGAAATAGGTGGCGTCTTGTGAGAGCAATCTTTTATACAACCCAAATGCATTCCATTAGAGATTCAAGGAGTCCTTAAAGGTCCATGAAAGAATCAACATTTCAGGTAACATGTCACGAGAGAATACCGTTCGTTATAAAATAACATGCAGCTCGAAATCAATTTCACATAATACACTCCCTTTAAGTTTGGTCTTGAAAACACTTTATTTAAACCATTCGTGCCTGGGTAAAATGACTAAAGGATACACAATAGCAATAATTTTTAAAAATGAAATATGGGTGCTCATGTTTGGTACTATTAAGAATATTTTCTAATCCAATAAAGTTCAAAATGATAAAATGTTCCAAACATATGTAGATCAAGCTCAATCTTAGTTTATATATATATATATATATATATATATATATATATATATATATATAATTTAATTTTGAGGTTAAACCATTGATCAGTTCAAAGGTGGACCTATATTTATAAATCTGACTAAGTTCAAGACTAATATGCCATTTATGAGTGTTGGTAGACTTATGATCTCAACTGTATATGATTAACACGAGTGAGCAATCAAACTACTATTTGTTTCTTTTAAGTAAATGATTGTAATATTTGTTATTTGACAAATCAAACTCTCCAATTAATACAGAGTAAAGCTCAAATTGTCAGTGAGGTTGAATAGAACCATCCAATTGACCTTTTTTTTTCTGAAACAATGACCTGTTTCTTCATAAGGAAGTCCTCAAATTGTCCCTTGTGTATTTTGCTGATGAGGCCTGCTCATCATGGGCTTGGCAGCCTCTCACTTATTCTTCTCAGCATCATTCTTTGGAGAGACAAAGGGACTGTGTTTGTGTGAACAGCTGTTTTTATGTCACAAGTCTTGTGGTGCAGGGTTGTGACCTCCTTTCAGGAGCTCTCAAGAAACCCATGACATCATTGTTCCAAATGTGCCGTGCTCGGCCCCTCACCCACCATCTGATCCTTTCTGCAGTGGAAAGTTGCCAACTGGTCCTCCCAGAGCGTCTTTGTGGGTTGTAGTTTCAGCTAAAATTATCTCAACCTAAATAAAAGTCAACCAAATACAAGGTTGAGAATTTATTCATGTACACATGGAATTAATGAAAGAAAAGCGATTAGTTGAAATCGACATTAGATAAAATACTGTAGTATAAAATACAGCAAAACCTTCTTAACAAAAGCAATGTTTTAACCTAGATTTAGAACTGTAACGGTAAGAGCAGGGAGGACATAGAGAGGGAATTTTGGTCCAATATTTGGGCCTTGTTTGACTTCAGAGCTCTTTTTAAATGTCACATGAGGAAAACATATAATTGTGCGTAAATTGCAGGTTATTACAATAACTATATAAGTTATGATTAACAAAAATATTACAACTTTTTTTTCTTTTTTTCTGTTAAATTTTGTGAATATATTTTTATAAAATCTACCTACTTTAGCTTTAATATTTGTCTGGATTTTGAAAATGTGGCTTTCCTTCACAGTTTTCACTCGTACAATCAGTTCTCATCTCAACCAATGATGAAACTTATTTACTAGGTAAATAATGATATGTGTAGTTTGTGTTGAATGTTTTGATACTGGTATAACTATGTTATGAGAAATCAGTGCATCATGATTGATCATATACCCTTAAAAAGTGAAAATATGTATTACATAGTTATGACAATATTGCGTAATACTTGTATCTTGTTAGCAAAATGCAGTGGAGGTGCTCAGGAACGGGAATGTTGAGTTATAATGATGACAATAAATGATCAGTAATTTGGCTGTTAGTCCTCAAGCTTTGATACACAAATTATTATATTTTTTTAGTTTTCATGTCATTTTATATCTAAGTTATTTCCTTTGTGTGTAGTGTTTTATAGCAGTATCTCCACAACAGCAAAACATTTTATTCATTTATTTTCACAACTGGAACAAACTTGTTAAATGGGAAATTGTTATGATACTATAACTATGCCATATCTCTATTACCCATAATGAGAAAAAGCAAAATACAGTGCAAAAACCTTAATCTATGCTTTTTACTTCCAAAGAGGCAGGTTTTCTTTTACATAGTAATTCATCTTGTTTCAGTTTGGGTGTCTGGGTACAGCCTGCTGTTTTCCCTTTCTTTGTTTATGTTTTCTGGTAATTTGGCTGAGCTTTTCCTCCTGAAAACTGTGTTTAGAAATGTTGACTCACATGCTTGATAAGAGATTGGTGAGAAGCAGACTTTTAGGTTTCTTCACTGGGGTGAGAAAGTGTTCAAGCTTCAAAGCTTGAGAGATAGTTTGGGTCTATCTCTCAACCAAAGGAGGAAAGTGAGGGGAGTCTGACTAGGTGATCTGCTGTTACTCATGGCTGTTTAACTTTTAAAAAAGATTTAAATCTAATCTTGAGGGTGCAAAGTCATACATCGTATGTTATACTGTGTGGTTATTGGATTTAAAGGAGGTGAAGCCAAAACCCCCATAAACCCTTAAAATGCACAACTGATATGAAGAATTTAAAGGTAGCTTCCTTAGATTTTTCCGTAATCTTTGTTCCTCTTATTTTTCTACCAAGTTCAAAAGTGGAGTTCTGGTCTACTTTTGGGCGGGTATGTTCTGAATGCTGGCTCTGGTTATGTACTGGAACAACTTTGGTGGAACAACACCAATAATCTTCTCTTTAGTTATTAATATTCAAACACAACATCCCCTATAATAAATGTTTAGTAAAAACACAAACATTGCAATTTCTCCCTCCTAACTTTAAATTATCTTCCGAAAACATCTGCAGTCACATTGGTCACAGAAATTGATTTGTTTAACAAGCTGTGCAATAAGTTTAATCTTATTGTTTAGCTTCAAATAAGATGAATACATGGATGGATATATACAATGCCTATAAAAGGTATTCACTCCCTTGGATGTGCTATGCTCTATTATTTTTACAAATCAGTCATGAGCAACAAAATTGGTTGCTTTTTTTTTTTTTGAAACGAGAACAAAATCACCAAAAACGTCAAAGTGAAAACGGATTGCAGTGCCTAGATGTGCGAGCCCGATTCAGACCTATGATATCAGACAAAGGTGCATCTGCTAAATACAGATTTGAAGGGGGTGAACATATATACAAACACTTATTTTATCTTCAATGTTTAAATGTCTTTATTTTGTAGGCAATTCGCTTTGACATTAAATAGTTTTTTTGTGAATTATTTTGTCAAAAGGCCAGCTTTTGTTGACTGATTTGTAAAATGAATAACGAGAGTAAAACATCCAAGTTGGTGAATACCTTTTATGGACAATGTGTGTGTAGGCTGTTATTCTACTGTCAGCAGTCCATGTTTTGGGGCCTGTATGATCTCAGCAGCTGAGATACCAATGTCACATCACTGTGGTCGTTAGGTTCTAGCAGTATCTGTCCACAGCAAAGAGGACATTTGCTTCCAGGCTGTCTGCACAATATCTGCTCTTCTCTGAGAAAACACAATCAAACCGTAACTCTGCACTTTGACTTGTTCATAATAACATCTAGATTTTCATGTAGCTCATAGATCTACTACTGGGTTTCAGAGTATTGTGTTGTGAACCAGTAACAGACAGACTGGCATGCTTGACTTCACAGCAGACTCTAGATTATGTTGGCTTACAGAGACATTTATGGTCAGCCCTGACCCAAAGTGTTTGTGAACTTCACACCTGCTTAGAAAACATGAATTAACACAGAAAATGTTGGAAAATGCGTATAGTACGGAAGAAACTTAGAGCTCATAAAGTCATATTAAAAGAGTCAACCTAAAGCCAATTTTATTTCTGTTGAAACCTAAAACATGCTTGAATGTTGACGGTTCAACATGGTAATTTTGACGTTTTAGAAAGGAAATCTTGACAAAATTAATACATTATATAGTGATTTCTTTATTTTATTTTTTTTTGCTTGATCTGAAATGGATGAAACAGCAAATCTGGATGTGAAATTAGTGATTAAACTAAAGTGTTATTTACTCATAGATAAGATAAATTGACTGATAGTTACACCGTCAATTGCTAAAAAAGGCATGTTAGTGGTATCTTGGTGGCTGGTAGGCTTAACTGTAGACTGGCATCCAAATGAAATTCTGCTCAGGTTTTTAACTCAGTGAAAGCAAAAAACTGTAAATTGTTTTGCCGCAAATCTAAAAAATTTTGGTTAATGAATCCGTTTGTCCTGTATTATTCCTAATACATACCTGATATTAACAGTGTCTACTTAAATTTCAACAACAAATGCAATCAAAGCAATTGTGAAATGCATTGGTGTCTAAAAACTCAAAGTAGTTTTAATTCTGCTCCGAATGCCTTCTGACCACAACACAGGTTGTCTTTGAAAAGAGGTAAAAATAATAAAGGCAAAGTTGAAGTCCAGTTTTATCAAGAAACATGCAGGATGCCCCCCACATCATGATAAAACTATCAGTGTCCTCATAGTAAGTTTCACTGGTTAAAATGTTTCATGCTAACCCCTTTGTATGTACATCACGCCTCTGGTTGCTATTTTGCTGCTACAGCAGCAGTGAGGAGGGTCTTGACTGAAGCGCCAACGGTCAAGGACAATGTGTCTGGAGGTAACTTTGTTATGGGAGCTGTGGAGACTCTGTTATCGCTCCGGCTCCATTAATTCCAATTCATTTTAGCCGTGTGATAACTAGCAGCGTCTACTTGTCTGTGCTCTCACAAATCAGTGAGCTGTGTTTCCAGATAAAGAGTGAAGTCTGCTGTGGGAGGCTTCTCTTTCCCCTGTCTGTTCTCATGAATTTAGTGCGAGCACAATTGTGTTCCTTATACTCCTCTGTGAAGGCAGTCTATATTGGCACGTTTTAATTAGCAATCAGAAATGAAATGGGGAAATATGTTAGATCTTTATTTTCCTCTCACGGTGGAATTGGGACAGTTTATATCAGCTTTATGTTTGTGCGACAGCCGAGGTGTTTCTTACTGAGAGAGGCAAAATATTTGCAGCCAGACATCATTCCCACCGGTTGGTACAATGTTCCATGAATCCCTTAATATTTTTCAGTTTGTTTTGTTCCGTAAGCAAAAGTCAATGTATTTTATTGAGATTTGTTTTTCACTGACCAACACAAAGTCTGTAATTTGAAGAAGAAGGAAAACGTTTAACGATGCTTTATTACAAAGAAAAATGTGGCAGTGTGGAACACTATTGTATAAAACATGGACACCAATATATAAAATTCTGTGCAAACACTTGCACTATATCCATTGTGGAGTTGGCTGTTGGCAGTTTCATTCCATGGGGATAGCAGGGACAGGGATGCTGGTCAGAGCTGATGGAAAGATTTATGGAGAGGGCAAAACGGTAAGAAAACCTGTAGATGCTGCAAGACTTTAGACTGTGGATGAGGTTGACTTCCCAGCAGGACAACACCCTGAAACAATTGCAATTGTCAACAAAACTGCAACATAATCAAAACATATTAATTTGTTGGAATAGTTCAGTCAAACCTGAGAACTAAATTTGATTGAGAATCCAGGATACTTGAAAACTGACGATCACATCAAATCCCGAAATCCAGCCATTTTTCATGATCAAAATGAAAAAAATCATCCTCTAAATATGAGCAAAGCTGGTTGAGACACGCCCTGCATTCTGCTAAAATGTGTTTCTACAAACCCTTGACAAAAGAAAGTGAAGTATAAAAACCGGGCCATATTTTTCAGATTTTTAATTACACTGTTCTTGTTCACTTGACTGTTTTGTGTGTTGTTCTTCAATATGAAATAATACGATCTATTTCTGTTTGTTGTTGCAGCATGACAAAAACTGAAAACGTTCAAGGGATGTGCATATTTTTATGAGCAAGTGCAGGCATTCATAGTGTTAATGAAAAGGTTTCTCTTTTTAATACTAGTGTATTGTGGATTACAGATTGTAATAGTCTAAAAATAGCTGTGTGGTGTCTGGAGATATAGCCAGCTGAACCCTCTCATATATGTGAACTCTTTAACACATTTCTGTTTTCCCTTTGTTCATTCATCATCTATTGTTTCTTTTGAAACAATCACTATTGTCCCTGTAGCCCTGCACTCTTTATATCAAATCTGGTTGTCGTGACAAAATCTTTTTTTTTTTTCATTATCTTGTTAATATGAGCTCCCTTTTTCTAAAAGGTGAGAAAAGGAAAAAAAAAAAAAAAGATATAACATTTTCAAGGACAAAGGAGGAGTTTGTGTTGTGGGGAGGCAGAACAGTTTAGTTTCTCACACTTGGAGGGAGCTCACTCCAAAAAGGGTTTTACAGGATCAAGTATGGTTACTATGTAGAAAACATTCAGCATAAATTTGTCATTAACATCGTCACTGCTTTAAATTAGTCTTGCCTTCAACTGCTGAATGGGTGGTTTATCTCCTAGTCGGTTAGGCGTGTAAGGCAAGAAGCATGAATTTCCATGCGAGAAGAGTCACCTTGCCTGCCATCACACCTCTATGTCTACAGAAGCGGGTAAGAATCAAGCAGGGATTTCCTGTTTTCTCCGATATTGCCATAACAGTAAAGTTTTTCCCACAGTTTTTGTCTGAATTGCTGACGTCACTTTCTGTTTCAGATTTAGATTTACATTCAAAGAGTGACACATGAAGCCCATTTTCAGAAAACTTTTATTGGACTATTCGTGTTGTCGTCATCTCATAATGTCCTTACATTCTATTCAAAACACTGAGTTATTTTAGCTTCTCGGTTTTCTGTTAGTCCTTTTGAATGCAGTTTTTCCATAAAACATTTTTCGATTCCACTCGTCAGTCAGTCAGTTGCACTTTCAGATGCGTCTGAAAGACTTGGAAGTCTCTGTCTTGTTAGACTTCTTCAACTGGAACATGAGCACACCTTGTGCTTCGCTTTAAGGCTCATAATTATCTTTGGGTGTTGCAACAAATACTGATTTTAGGGTTCATTTAAAAATGTGTCATCTTTTCTTCCTTCTTCTCTTCTTAAAGACTGTCGAATTTGCCTGTTTACATCAACATTTTGATGTTATATAATAAGCCTTAATATGGAATATTATCCTAATGTTATACATAAAAGCAGCTTTTATTCACCTCTCAAAACTCATGATTTCTTCCAGCAGTCACTTTGATATGGAAAGCTGCAACTAACCTTAAAGCATGCTTATCAGTCGTGCTTGATAACATTTGTCGTTTTTCTGTAATTTGTCTTCAGTTGCACACTGATTATGTCTTTCTATCTATTGCTTTCCAGTAACTTGTAGATGAGAGGGCAGGTTTGCCATAAGCAGCTGGTTGTACAACTGTTTGTAGCGCTTAGAAGCAGCACCTGGTCTGGAAGCCCTGCAGGAATCTGAAACCATCAGTTTTTCCAGTGTTATGACATGACTGGGGAGAAGTGGGAGGATAATTCAGATGGTTGTCTTAGTCCAGGCAGGAGGCCAGCTCCTCACCCTCTCACCGCTCAGTGACAGAGCCACAGCTGTGGGAGTGCGCTTCAAGGTTCAACCTTAGGAGGCTAATTGGCAAAATGGCACACGCTGTACTGCCCTTGAGATAAGAAGGTCTAATAGAGGAGTTTGTGTTCAATGAGACTATATTTAGTGCTGTATGGTAAGTTTCTGGATATACTCTGACTTGTCTGGCTGTCTTTACAGCACGTAATGTACCGATGCCTTGCCCCAAGTTTCACCCATCACCTTGGCAAGACACTTTTTCAGATCAGCACTTTAGACAAACTTATTTTATTTCACAATTTTTCTGGGCCTCTATTGTTTTTTTTGTTGTTTTGTTTTGTTTTTACTGATTGTATTATTGTGATATAATTTGGTCATGAAATCAGTGGATTACTAAGACTATTAACTTGTTCACAAGTTTACAATGTAATTCAAAGCAAGTAAAGTTGGATGTACCTCAATGTTGGAATTCAATACTTTGATCAAGTTGAGAAAACATTGGGAAAGTTGGCAAAAGAAAAGATTTTTACAGCAATGTAAGTCATGAATACGGCATCACATTTTAGTTAGGTTTGTGATAGAATTAATGATACATTTTATTTTGCCACTCTATAATCTCATTAAAAATTCACCAACATTTTTCAATATACAGTTTGTTGTATACATATTCAAACATCTTGAAGTCTCACACATTTTGTCACAATACAACGTTTTTATAAGGATGCACTGTGATAAGGCAACACTTCATAGTGGAAAATTATAAGTTAGAAGGAAATTTATACATAGTTTTCACAATTTGTTTTATTTGTTATGTGAATTTGCATGTAGCCCCCACATTTAAATATATAATTTTTCCCCATTCTTTCTTGCAAAGTAAGTTAAAACAGCAATTTTGAAATCTTCTCTCCAGATTATTAGTTAGATTTAGGTCTGGACTTTGACTGGGCCATTGTAATACATAAATATGGTTTAAACCATTTCTTTGTACCTCTGGCTGCTGGTTGTGGACCAGATGGAAGTCAAAACTTCACCCCAGTCTCAATTTTTATATGCCTCTGTTGGGTTTTATTTCCTATTAACTCTGTCTTCCCAGAGAAAAACATCTCCACAGCATGATATTGCCATTACACTCTTCCACATTATGCAGTGTTTTTTTCAGGGGAGGGGGTGGAGGATATGAGGTTGGGTTGCTGTGTTTATTTTCTGTCCAGCAAAATGCCTTTGGATGGAGGCATAAAAATAAATAAATAAATCCTGTATGACCTCTATTAGAAAAGCTGCAAACTGATTTTTTAAATTTTTTTTTACTGTTTAATTTCTTTCAATAATGTTTTTCTTTTCAACAAAGACCTGATTTTTGGAGTGCAAAACTAAACATTTTCCAGTCAACACATTCTTCCACATGAGCCAAGGATCTCTGCAGCTCCTCCAGAGTTACCATAAGCCTCTAGGCTGCTTGTCTTATAAATCCTCTAGTTAGCCGGTAGGTTTGTTGTTGTGCTATAATCTTTTCCGTTTTCATATAATAGATTAAACAGAGCTCTGCGAGGCGTTCAAAGCTTGGGGTATTGCTTTAAATTTCTCAACAACTTTCTCCCTGACCTCTCTGCTGTGTTCCTTGGTCTTCATGATGAAGTTGGTTCTCTATGTTCTCTAGCAAACCTCCAAGGTCTTCACAGAACAGCTGGATTTGCAATGAGATTAACTTACACACAGGTGAATGGTCTATCGCATGAAATGTCAATAAGATACATTGACATTTGTGATTATATTGTGACAAGGTGAAGAAGTTTAAGAGGGGTGAATAAATTTGCAGTGCAGAATAATGCATATCTGTTCCTTTCATAAATTGCGGCTTTGAAATTGAACAAAAAGACACATCACAATATCATTTAATGTACAATTCATTTTATTGTTGCACATTTGTAATTCTTACTTAAAGGTTTTCTCAATATATCTCAAAAAACGTTGGTATCCATGGAGACCCCTAAATTCACTGTGCCAGTTTGGGCTGTGATATGCTGCTTCTCTTGTCTGCTCTTTATATGTCTGAACATGTGAATCTGTTGTAGTTTTTATCCACTTTGTGACTGGTTATGAATGGAACTTTTGTTACCGCGTCGTGCAATGTTGACTATATTAACACTGAATGGTACGGTTGTTTATTAAGTGCAGCTGTTTGCTTTACTTGGCATCTATTGCTGAACTCTAAATGAACTGATTGAAGACTTAAAGGTTTCCATAAAAAAGGTCATGTTGTTGTTGGAAGCATTGCTTCCTGAGATTTTTGGACTCGGTTTGTTTGCAAATGCTCTTTGAGTTTTTGTGAGCCTTCAAGAAATATTATCACAGGTGCATGAATGTTATTTTAAAGAGATTTAAGCCATAGACCCTTATTGGGTCTATGGCTTAGACCAAAGAGGTCTAAGCCATAGACCACTCTTTCTGGAGGAGAGAGGATGCAGGTGTCTCAGTAGGGTGCTCCAATGATGCATATATCTGGAGCAGGGAAAGCACAGTGCTAACAGGCTGTTTTGTCATGCAGCTTTCTAGTTTTGCTGCAGCACAGAGGAAAACACTGAGATGGGGGAAACTCAGTGGGAACCAGCAGACACTTGCTGTGAAGTTTGATATGTGCTTTTATGTTGTGGACCAAAGGGAAAAACAACTTTGCAATTCTGTGGACTGAGTTGTATTTTGTGGTTTTAAAGCTTGCCCAGACACAGCAAGATGTCCCACTCCTAACAGAGGGGGAGCAGATTGATTAATTTATTTTTATTTTTTAAAGAAGTTTCTCCATGTTTTTGTCCACTCTTTGCATCCTCATGTTTGCACAACATACTATGTGCATTGTGTTATGCTTTATGACACAAATATCAAGCTGATGAGGCGGAGAATGTATTACTTTTAATGCCAGATCAGTTTTAAAAACACTTCATTTAGATTTCCTTGAGGCCTATTTCTTACGTGAAGAATGGTCTCAGCTGCCGCATGTTTGGAATGGTTCTTGGTCAAATGTTATTTTCTTTCAGGTGATAAAAGTGTACGATGAAAACAACACCAGCAAGGCTGTAGAGGTGCCCACTGATGTCACTGCCAGGGACATATGCCAGCTGTTTGTCCTGAAGAATCACTGCATTGATGACCACAGCTGGACTCTTATTGACCACCACACCCAGCTAGGAATAGGTAAGATATTTTTTGCCTCCTCGATTATCTGACTGGGCATATTCCAATCTGAGAGTACCATCATTTATAAGGAACTGACATGGTCCCTAATATATTTTGATGACTTCTTTTCTTTTTATATCACTGTAGCCACACTGTTATTTACAGTTAATTGCCAGTAATGTAGAATTTAGAGACATAAAATGTTTATTTTAGTTGATTTATTTAATATGCATGTCAGTAATTGCTGTTTTTTTCCAATCTACTTTGAATTGTGTTTAATGTGCACCTTTAGTATTATTATTATTTTGTAATTTGACACTTCCTGTCCAGAGCAAATTGTCTGAAAACATAATGAAAAAAAAAATAATTCTGCAAGACATCATTACTCCTATATTCTGGGACACTGGATGGAGGTGATAAATACAGCAGAAACCAAATGCTACACTGTAGGTTTCCTGTTTTAGGTCAGTTAGGATTGACACAGTTATTTAGATCTTCTAAATTATGAGATACAAATTATTGTAGATCTTTTTAATCACTTTCTTAACAGTCAAAACTTTATTTGCTATTAAATTGCTATTACACGTTGTAATTTAGATCAAACATTTTGAGTGTCATTCTTGAGTGTCACCTTTAGTGTACTACCTTCCAACAGTAAATGTCCAGATATTGTGGGGTAAAGTAACATGAGACACAAAACTAACAGAAGCTATTGTTTAGCATTTAGAGACATAAAATGTTTATTTTGTGTTTATTTTATGTTGTGTAAATCCAGCAGAACAAATTTAGCTTTGTCTTGTCAGGAAGTGGGTGGAGCTTCACTTGGGCTGCCAGGTGAGGGGCGGGGCTTCGCTTGGCATTCCTATAGGTGACAAAATTGTGATGTAACAATTTAGAGGTTTTTGAAACGGGCCATTTTACAAACACCAGCAGAACATTTACTTATTTCCCAAAAATTTTTTACTTTTATTTTTTTGCTCTTGGATTGTTTCTATAAAGAGATACCAAAATGAAAGTACAGAAATATGCAACAAGTGACTTTTGCATAATAGTGGACCTTTATACTTATAATTTAGACTTTGGTTTGATAATACACCTGTTTCCCTGTAACTGGTCACACACTTGTTAAAACCATTCATTCATTAAGCTTTCATTCATGTTCTCCCTCTGTGTTTTCTCCAGAAAGGACCATAGAAGATCATGAATATGTTATGGACGTGCTATCAGGCAATGGGATGGAGACAGACAGTCGGCTGTATTTTAGGAAGAATTATGCTAAATATGAATTCTTTAAGAAACCGCTGGTGAGTTTGCCACGAAGCTATACTGCGTATAAAGTAATCAGACCAGTGGTGGTTCTTGCATGAATGGTGTCCTGGACAAGTCTATTATCTAAATCATCTAAAATCCGGGATGGGATATCGTGCAGTGAAGTCTCACACAAAGCACATAAAATAGTTTCCCATTTCCCTGCAGCAAGCAGAGAGCACACTCTCCCCATTGAGAGATAAAATCAATAGCAACTTTGTTTAAAGCCCAGTCAAGACAAGAAAGTTATATTTTTCTTTCTGGTGCTTGTTCCTCCCTGGGAAATGTCCCATATGGCCCACATCAAAATCCGCCACTGGATCACACACATCTTGCAACTGTTTAAAAGATGAATTAATGTTAAACAAATTGTGTTACATTTTGTAGGACTTTTTCCCAGATCATATGGTTTCCATATCAACAGAAACTAATGGCATTGTGGATCACTCCGAGCTTATTGAGGTATGGAGGTTTTTAATTTTGAGAGCCAATGGTATGAAGTAAAAACTGTGAATGGTCAACTATTCCCCCCGTCCCCAAACAGACCTTCCTCAAATCCAGCACTTGTCCTGAGATCCATGGCCACCTTCATGTCAAAGAGCAAAGCAAGAAGTCCTGGAAGAAGTTTTATTTTGTTTTACGGAGGTCAGGGCTTTATTTCTCCACCAAGGGAACTTCTAAGGTTAGTAAAACAAACATTCAACAAACAATTAAACAACATTTTTGAGTATTTTATTGATGTAATTTCAGTTTACAATTTTAGAAATATGTGTCTACTGTACTTTCAAATTAATGTTGCATTATTTAGGGTTGATGCAGTTTGTCCTCAGATGGGGTCTAAATGCATGGAACCAATTGAAAAACTCTTTTAAAATCAGTAAAATTAGTTCATGATCAGTTCATCCTCTGCATGTGCACCAAAGGTGTTATAAAAAGACACTGGAGCAGGTTGAGCTCGGTTTTCCTGAGACCAGCCGCAGTGGAAACCATACCCTGTGCTGCTGACAAGTGAAGCTTATACCTGGTCTGCAGCCTTGCCAGCACACCCACTTTTCAACTGCTTTCATTTCTTACAACAGTAGGTCTTTTGTTGTTAAAGTACAGGTAGGCTTGGTATAGCGCCCGCTTTTCGTCCTTCATGTTTACAATCCATCTGGTGTCTTGGTCAAACACTTTGCTAGTCAGTCAGCACAGACATTAATGGCTGAAGCATTACTTTAAATAAGGAAGTGGGAACAGTGTGTCACATGAAAGCAGAACAATGAACGTCTTTCAGTTGTTTTTTTTTTTACTTTGACACAGTGTAGCTATTGATGCTCTCTCTATGTCTAAATGTATGCTTATCTCTTTCATGTATTTTGATTTTTCAGAGGGAAATTCAGTTTCAAATATCATGTTCCACTACTGAGTTCTTACATTTTCTTATTTTCATGCTAATTTAATTGGAAATACAATCTATTTTGACATTATCGAAATACTTTAAAGAAACCATAATCCTTTTTTTAGGAAAAATATATCCTTTTGCTTTCTCGTATATTTTCTATTAATCATTGTGACATGTATATTGAGCAGAAATATGTCTTGTCCTATAAAGATTTTTATACCTCCAGAACTTTCCAATAATTTTAAATGTACTTTATTGGGTTTTAATGTGACAGGCCAACACAAAGTAATGTGTAATTGTTATATGGATGGAAAATGACACACGCTTTTTCAATTCTTTTTTAAATAACAACATAAATCTCTGTGTTTGCTTTCGTCATCAGCCACGTTCAGTCTCAGACACCTAAATAAAATCCATGGCAACCAACTGCAACTTGTGCAACTTATGAACAATGTTGGTGTATAAGGCATGCTTCTCTAAGTCTCTGTGTAACTTTAGAGTAACAGTTTTAATGATGGGCAAATTTTTTTTTCTTCTTCTTCTTCCTTTTTTTTAATATTTCCATTTAAGCGCCTAACTACAGCAGTCTTTGCCGTATTTTCACAAGAAGCTCTGTTTGATGTACAGGAACCAAGGCATCTCCAGTTCTTTGCTGATTTTGCCGACAGTGACATCTACACTGTTTTATCAGCCAAAAAAGCGCATGGAGCACCAACAGAGTTTGCTTTCTGTGTCAAGGTAGGGAGAGCTTCTTTTACTTCACGATGTTTGAACTTGTTTTGAAGAGAGACGAGAAATATCAAAGCTTTCGGGTTTCCAACACACATTGTATTTCAATATCGTGTCTGCTTGTTATGTCTCACTGCAGGCTACGAAGTGCAGTTCGTCTCGTGATTTGAAACTGCTTTGTGCGGATGATGAGCAGACCAAGACCTGCTGGATCACAGCCATGCGCTTGTTAAAGGTTGGCTTGCTGATGAATAACTGCGGCTGATATTGTAGGAAGAGGAATGCTGAGTCAGTGCTAGAATCAGATTTAGCTTTGGAAAGAGGTCAAGGGAAACTATGGAGTGATGCTGGATTAGCATTCCCGCTCTTGATAGAGGCAGCATGTGTTTATTGTCTGGATATATGATGGAGCAGTCTAAGGCATGGGTCCATCACACTCCTCCATAAGTAAAATTGAGTGTAGCATAAAATATGAATTTCAGTGGATAATTTTCTTTTCTCGTCTTCACAACAAATAAACAAGGTTTAAAAATGAAATGCAATGTACCGGTAATATGTAAAATTAATCATTTTAACCTTCTTCATCTTTCAGTTTGGGATGCAACTTTACCAAAACTTCATTCAGCCTCATCAGAAGCAAAAAGTCTCACCTATGGTAAGCTGAAGTTGTAAAGTTGTCTGTAATAACGGAAGCTGGATGTGTTTGTGTAGTGTTTCGGTGCTAGTTAGGTTACTGTAAATTTGTTTATAAAGTTCTATTCCTGAATGTCAGCCACAGTTTGTAGTTTGGGCCGTTTTGTACGTGTCATTGCTCAGTGTCTTTCTTATTGTTGAATCATGAACTGACCGTAACTGAGGTAAATGCGGCCTGTAGTTCTTTAGATGTTGTCCTTGACTGTATCATAACCTTCTGGATGAGTTGTCAGTGCACTCTTGGATTACTTTTGGTAGCTATCCAGTCTTAGGAAGCTTCACCACTTTCCCATGTTTTCTCCACTTGTGAATAACAACTCTTGTTGTGGTTCACTGACTTCCCAAAGCCTTAGAAATGATTTTTGCAATCCTTTCCAGAGTGAGAGACTTCACTAAATTTGTTTCTTATCTTCTCCTAAGTTTTTGTGAACAAGTCTATGGTGTGATGTTTTGGGGATGTTTAAATAGGTTCCAATGGATTTATTTAAAATCAAACATATCTATCGAACTTAGATGTCCAAAAATCTGATGATTACAGATAATTCAGAATATGACAAAGGAGGCAATTATATTTTCTCTTTGGGCCAGGCTAGTTTAGATACCTTTTTTCTGTTGCCTGAGCTTTTGTTTTTATTCAGATTTTTTTTTTTCTAATAGGTTTAGACAAAAAAACAGTTTGCATACAAATAGCTGTGAATAGCACTATGTGTTTTTATTTATTTGTATGTGTGGATTGTTAGATGTTACCAACATCTGGTCTGATTTCCATGTCCATATAGCTATAAAAATTATATGTTTACTGAGAACATTTTTGACATCTTCCAACATTTTCTCTCTCTGTAAAAACTATACTACTAGGATTTCTTTGTGAGAGAATAGAAATAAGTAGTGGAACATTATAAAAGCAAACAAGAGTGTAAAGTGGACTAATAAACTTGAACCAAGTTCTATGAATTGCTGCACGTTTATTCTTACTCAATGGTTTTTAATGCAGTACTATAAACTTGTTATATGTCAGTGTTCTTCTTTTAGCCTCTGTTAAAATAAATCAGTCAGTGAAGCCTTAAAAACAATGTGAATACATAAAAAAGATGCAACAGTGATATAATTATGTAGGACAAATAACTCACCTTCAGTGTTTTAATGTGGACTTCTTGTCCCAGAATAGCCTCAAACTTTACTGAGGCAGCAAACGGGATCTATTTATGGGTTATGTGCATGTTCGCAAGCTGCCAGCCTTCTAAAAATACATAATGATCAGCTGCTCTCACATTTGACAGCTCATCCCTTCTTCTTCTTTTCCTGCTGTCATGGGGTCGAATGCTCCCTGGCAGGCGTAGCCAGGAGGATTTGCTAGAAAGACTGGAAAGTATGTGAAACAGCTCGATGCCAAGCTGGGTAATTAAATTTTATGTATAGATAACATGATATGTTTCAGCCGAATTGCTGCCATTTATAAATGACAGTTGAGCTGATGAGTATTTACGGCATGTGATGTGGGTCAGAAAGGATAAACAGCAGTAAAATAAAAAAAAAATGTTTAAGAGCGCTCATTTTAATTGCAGAGCTTAGTTGGTGGAACGGCAATAAGTGTTGCAATTTGAAAGCTTTGAGGTAATCCTCATAAGAAGAATTTTCTTGACTGTGTGTGTAGTTTAGAGCCACTCACTCTATGACAGCTTAAAAGAGTAAAATGTGCCCATGTGTCATTCTTTCCAAAGCCACTCTAATCCCTTTTCAATAGGGCTTTCTGTCTGGAATTATCTAGAAATGATGAGGATGGAGTCACATTACACAGACACTAGGTGGCAGTGCAATCCCACATGGCAGAAAGTCTTTAAATCTTCCGTACCCCATTAAAGGGACTCAATTAAAAACAACCTGCATTTTATTTCCGTGATTTAGATTTTTACTTGCTTCAACTAATGTGTCTTTTATGGCTTAATTACAGTGCCTAAAAGAACATATAATTTCTTTACCATTTCAGAGAAGCATCTCTGAGAACTCGCTGGTGGCCATGGACTTTTCTGGTCAAAAGACACGAGTGATCGAGAACCCGTCTGAAGCTCTGTCTGTGGCTGTGGAGGAAGGCTTGTCATGGAGGGTGAGTCAAGGATTTCGCAACAAATGTCTCACTCTATGCAAATATGGCTTCATGTCAGCGTTGTTTATTTTGCATGATTTTTTTCTCTCATGTAAAAGGAGTACATGAGAGACAAAGCTACAAAATGATTTATGGTTTTTACTCTTTATCCAAAATATTCCATAAGTGTGGCATGCCTTTCTATATACTATATAAAAATGTATAATCTAGTACCTCTAAATGGAGTTCAGTGCAAATAACAGCAGACATTACCTTATTATTAAATAGAGTCTACCATTGTATTTTATTCTCAGTAAAAATCCAACTGTTCTCTGACGGACTCAGGCGTTTGTTAGAGAGCATAAGTGAACAAACAGCATCAGGAAGATCATGGAAGTCAGCAAAGAGGTCAGGAAAAAAGCTGTGCAAAACAAGAGAAATAAGTTGTGGACAATTTAAAAGCAGGATAGGTTATCTGAAAGTTTCAAAAAATTTCAAAGAGCAATTTATAGTTTGAAAATGGAAAAAAATAAATAAATAAAAAATGCATCTGCAAGCCTTCCAAGACATAGTTTACATTTTAACTGACAAACTGAACAAGGCATTAATATGAGAAACAACCAAGAGGCCCTAGGTTACTCTGGAGGAGCTGCAGAAATTCACAGATTAACTGTGAGAATCTGTTGACAGGGCAACTATTAATACTGAACCCTTCAGATCTTGGCCCTGCGAAAGAGCAGCAGGAAGAAAGCAAGAGGGAGTCCAGTTTGCAGTTTGCCAATTGTCACATAGGGAAAAGCAAACATTTGAAGGAGCTCAGGTACAATGAAATAAAAATTTGAATATTAGGCCTGTGTGCAAAACACTGTCGATACTGTCAATACAATCTGACTGAGCTTGACTTAATTTGCAAAAAAAGACAGAGCTTTCATTCATTAGCTTGACGTGCAAAGCCGGTTTTGAGAAATATTAAAATCCATGCATAATTTTCTTCCTCCATCAAAATTATGTGCTGCTTTATGTGAAGAGCGCTTTGAGATTTGAGTAGTCAAAATAATTGGAAAGTGCTATATAAGTTCAGTCTATTTACCATTTACCATTAGTCTAGCACAGAAAATCTCAATAAAATAAAATGAAGTTGGTAGTTGCAATGTGACAACATGTAAAACGACTGGATTATGGGTACTTCTGCAAGGCACTAATTGAAAACTTCTCACAAAGCCATGAAGACGATTCAAGAGAAAGCAGGTTAACTGAATATTAACATTATTATATATTATTATATATGTTATTTTATGACAATCACTCATGTCTCCCTCAGAAGAAAAGCTGCCACCGTTTGAGTGGTCATGGGAGCCCCTCCTCCACACAGAGCTCAGTTCCAAACCTAGGTATGTGAGATACGTTTCTGTCTGCTTCACGTATGTACACACGTTATAAAACAGCTAACTCCCAATCTTTGTGCTGCAGCAATCCACTTGGCTCAGCCGTGGTTCCATGGAAAACTGTCTCGGGAAGAAGCTCAGCATTTAATTACCCAGCAGGGTCTTATTGATGGGTAAATTGTTAATTCTCTTTTAGCATATTGTCTCGCTTAAGACAGTTGCAAACAGGGTGACCTCTTGCCTCATATCATTTAGAGAGTTTTTCTGTCTTAGCTGATTTGGAAAAGAGCAAGTATAACAATACATTTATAATTGTTTACACTTGGACCAGTCATGTGCGGTTGACAAAAGTATTATTTACAAATGATGACCATTAAAATGGCTACATGTTTGTGCTGCAGATGTCACAGCTTAACACTTTCCTTTGCTTGTATTTGTCAACACGTCAGTGATATCTTTACCAAGACAACTAACACAGCAATCTTTAATTGACTATATTATGATTTACTACTCATCTCAATAATTCGTAAATCTTTAAATATCGGTAAGTCTCAGAAGTCGTATTTTAACATACATGCTTTGTCTTGAACTACACTAACTGGGTTTCTTCCTGCTCCAGAGTGTTTCTTCTGAGGGACAGCCAAAGCAACCCAAAGACGTTTGTTCTCTCACTCTGCCACATGCAGAAAATCAAACACTTTCAGATTCTACCAGTAAGTACACTTATTTGCATAAGTCTAAGCTAAACTGGAAAACATTTTTTTTCTGATTAAAAGGTCGGTCAGACGAGGGTGTTTTTACAAACACAGAGCAAAATAATTTTATTTGTGGTGATAAATTGCCAAAAAGAGAAAGAAGATATATGTCAAAAGATTATTTGACATCACTATAGTCAGAGCTTAACTCAAAATCCAATCGAATCGCCCTGATTAATGACACTGGTTGTTTACCAGATCAAATTTGGAATCATAGTGTAAAACAAAAACAAACAAAAAAATAAAAACAATACAGCATAAACTTTATTAGATCTCCCCCAACTTTTCTGACAGATTGAATTATTTGATGCCTGAACAGCACCAATACAAGCAAGTTCCCTGGATTCACATACAGACGTTCCTAGCTGTAGCGGATGGAGACTTGTCATGCACCATTTTTGTTTTCCATTTTCAACCAAAGGTTCCAAATGTGTGGATATTCACCTGTGCATTTACTGTAAAGTAGATGGATGACGTCTACACTGCTATTTCACCTGCAGTACAGCTTAATATTATTATGCGCATTGGGTTGTTTTCCGTAGTCATTTTAGTATCTTTTGTTGCGATGACATCAGACAAATCTCCTAAAGGAACACGTCTCTTTGACTATTATGCAAGTTGTTGTCAGATATATATCTGCCATCTCCATTTAAATTTACAGAAGTGTAAAAACTAGTAGGAGGCGGAAAGACCTGTCTGAAAAAAAAATAAAAATCATACCTTTAAACCACTTCCATGATTTTGTTATCAACATATAGTTCAAGAAAAAATATAAATCAATAAATAAATAAAACACTTACAAAGACTTAAATAGTCATACTTTAAGCCTGTTAGCCTTGCATAGCACTGCTTCATTGCAACATCTATGATGTGTCTCATTCATGGGAACACAAGTTAGAAGATGGTTGGTTGTAAGGCTACATTTTACCCAACTAAATCACAGTTTCCAACAAAATAGGAAAAATTGAAAAGCTAGTGGTGTAGACATATAACCTAATTAAAAATTGTATTTTACTATTAAAATGCCATAAATCATATTAGAATATATTGTAATAATTTGTTTCAAATGTCCAGAAACTTGTGATAGATCGAATTGAGTATTTTAGATGCCTCCCTTTTGTATTTCTTTTCACATAATCCAATTTAACTCTAATTTATGGATTATATCTGGGGCTCCTTGCTATTTTGGCTCAAAACATGTCCTTATATAACAATATTTGTACATTTGAAGTCTTTATCATATACTGTTGAATAAACTTAAAGGTTTAGATCTACATGAAAAACAGATGAGAAATGAGCCAAGCATGTAAAATAAACTGTACACCAAGGTCAATTTCACTTGTTTTCTATTTGCCACAATTAGCAGAATTTGCATTACCTTTGTCTCTGTTTCATGTGCACATATGAATGTGTGTGTATTTGGTCCATTTCAGGTGGACGATGAAGGGGAGCTGTTCTACACGTTGGATGACAGTCACACACGATTTACTGATTTGATCCAGTTAGTGGAGTTTTACCAGTTAAACCGTGGGACTCTCCCCTGCAGACTGAAGCATCACTGTATCCGGATCACCCTGTGAAATGGACACTCAAGACTCCCCAATGGGCCCTTTACTCTGGGTTTTGTTGGACAAACACCCTTTTCGATTGTTTTTGCCTTACAGAAGAACAACGTAGAGACTGTGGTTTTCACAATGTGGAACATTCTCCATCTTTCTTTTTCTCTTTCAGGAAAAGCCAGCTGTCAGAATGGACTGTTTGACCATTATAGATTGCAAATAAGATTATTTTTTTAACTCAGTTGTCTTTCTAAATGTATTGGGAAATCTATTTTGCTAAGCCTAATCATGATGATTTGCTTTAAAAAGTGTGAAATTGTGTCACTTCACAATATCAGTGAAACTTTTTTGTAATACCTGGTTTTCTAACGGTGTGCACAAACAATATTCCTGAAGCTCCTTTATACTCTACAACCACAAACTTTATTATATTTTATTGGGATTTTGTCTTTTTTTGCGGTATGCCAACATGCATATGAATGATGAAAGAGAAGTGGTTCTGAAAATGTAATAAAAAAAAATAAAAATCTGAAATTTCTCCCTTTGCAATTATAGCTGCAAATGTTTTGGAAGATGTATCTAATGACTGTCATTTTCACAAAATAGCTTGTCCCAGTCAGATTGCATGGAGAGCATTGATATGTTTTAGAACATTAATATGCTTTAATTTAAACCATTCCGTTGTAGCTCTGGTAGTAAGTTTAGAGCCGTTATCCTGCCGATGGGTGAATCTCTGGCCTAGTTTTAAGTCTCTTACAAGTTTTCAATGACCTCATCTGACCACAGCATTTTTCTTCCATTGTTCCACATTTGCTGTGTCTCATATATGTCTTGGGGAGGGGATGGGGACTCCAAACGGTACTTCTTAAGATTTTCCCCTTGCCAATTTTCTGTGAAACCCAGATTTGTGGAGCACATGACAAATAGCCTTCAGATTATCCCACCTGAGCAGTGGATCTCTCCAATTCCTCCAAAGTTACCCAGGACTCCCAGCTGTCTCTTCTGATGACTGCACTTTTTGCCTGGCCTGTAAGCAAAGGTGGATAACCATGTCGGTTTGTAGTATCGCCACACTCTTTTCATATCTAGATGATGATATGAAAAGATGGGAGCCCTCCAAAGCTTTATACCTGATCTGTCTGCTGTTTCTTGGTCTTTCTGATGTTGTTAACAAATGTATTCTAACAAACCTCTTCAGTTGTTGAAACAAACTGAGCATACCTCAACACTATTTACTAATTAGCTGACTTCTGATTGCGATTGAAAGCACCATTTTGTTTTAATGGGCACTAGACAGCTGCTGATTACAATTACATGCCACACTTAAAAAAAATATATATGTGCAAAAGAAGGCAAGCCTGCAAGAAAACTTTGAGTTATGTGCATCCCAATAAAAATATCTTACAGTTTGTGATTTTTAAAGTGGAAAAAAAATAGAAAAAGTTAAGGTGAATAACTATTTCAGAAGGCATGGTAAACGTGATTCATTTCAAATAAAAAAAAAAAAAACATTTGCTTAATTGGATGCATGCAGTTCTGAAAACATCAGTAAGAACAAGTTTCAGCTGTTCAACATGAATAGGGCTATTTTTTCTTGTTTTTGTACCTCTCAGTGTTCAGGATGATTTTTTTTTTGTTTGCTTTGTTTTTTTTAGTTGAGAGAAACAGCCTCTCGAGAAATAGAACAGCGTTTTCAGCTGCAAAACAGAAATAAAAGAAAAAATGGTGAGGAAACTTTGTCTTTCTGTAATTCCTTCTAATCTTCCCTAAGAACAAGAGCAGCAAGGTGTATCTTCCAGCTTTTACCTTTCAGTCACCATGAAGAAATTGTGTATATCTGATTTTGATCGTACTGAATTCAAATGTAAAATAAAATGAACCCCTTTGGAGTTTGTTCTTTTTGTTTTCTCACCTGGATTGATTGTAACTACATCACCACTTAAAGGCAGTGTCAGAAATGTTTTTGTCATGTTTGTTTGTATGCCATTAGCACTGCTGTGAACAATCTGCATAATTCATTATTATTATTATTTTTTAAACAAAACTACATTATTAAAAGAATATATTTTGAGTCACTTTTAAAATAGATGTCTGCGTTTTCTTTTAGCTTTAAAATTTTGCATTCAATTAATAATATACCAGCAGCTTAACCTTCATAATGCATGTACCTGGGGAGGTAATTGGCATTTTTTGACCATTTATTTCCCTGGTATTTTCTTTCTTTATTATTATTTAATCATCACTTGGTCCATTGAAAACACATATTACAGGTTACTATGGTGACAGACATTTTGGGTAGAAAGGCAAAAAAGACAACAGCAAATATAATAAACAAGTAAAACATAAAAATACATGCCAGGACAAAGAATAAACAAGCAAATACATTGAAAACAACTAAAGAACATTTTTTGTGATTTAAAAAAAAAATAGTCTAATTTTCCCTCCCTTCTCCTGGTCTTTGTTTCCACAGTGGCATTACCTCACCGCCATTGAAATGGCATCTAAAATAATGAAATACATTTTATTGATTCACATTGATTTTTATCTATTGCTGTTTTTGTTCAATTAATATATCTGTGGTGTGAGAAGATCTAGCCATTTTAATGTATTAATTTCTTTTTTATTATGTTTTTCCAAATAAGCTGTATTGGTTTTTTTTTTCAATAGTCAGGGCCACAACCAGCAATGTTCAGATCGATTTGGAACCTATGTTCAGTTCCACAATTTTCTCACATTTGTCAATAAGATGCAAGATTACTTATTAATCTGTGCATGGCAGTGGTCTCTCTTTGTTAGACCATGGCAGTGGTTCTATGTAGCATTAGAACATGCAGGAGTTGTCCCATGTCCAGTACCTGTAACCTAAAATAACTTGAAGCTGTTAGAGAAGATTTTACGGTAAATATGCATCCATAGATCTAGATTTAGAGCTAACATCTAAACCAAAGATTTATCTTGTGGTATTCTTCCCCCCCATGTTATTTTTACATTATAGTGTACCACGCTGACATGGTTTGACAGCAGGGGGGTGCTGTGGATCGACTGGTTTTCAGATGGAATATCAGAAGTTTGATCTTCTGCTATATGTCGAGATGTTGTTGGGTAAAATGTTGAACTCCATCTCTAAATGGTTTTGGTATGCAGCACTGATTATATAAGGTTTACTTTAACACCAATTTATACAAGAGGGAGCAATCTGGCTGAAAAAAGTTACAGCAATAGAGAATTTAAATGTTACAAGGAAGAACTGTCTTATAAGTGGGAACATTTGATGTGAAGATCCAATAGTTGGGTTCTGATGCAGGCATTTTAAAAGAAAGATGTGTATTGACTGATTAAACTCAACTCTTGTGACTTGTGTTATGTTGTTGTTGTTGCTTTGTCTGACTGGATTTTACCTCTACCACACCCCATAAAAAGGCTATAATTTGTGCAGTAATTTTTTTTAAAGTAACATTTCTTTTAAAACTCGCATTGAATAAGATATATACAATATTTCTATCTAATACATCTTTTTTACCTAGATTTAATTGATGATGTTTAAGGAGATACGACGACTGCACTGGCTGTTTCACCTTTTTGTCTGTCTTTATGAAGTCTGTATGAAGTCAAGCCACCAATCCAACCATTTTACATTTCATGGGAAAAGCCACCTTTACCTTCATCCACTAGATGGTACCAGAGACATTTTGTTTGCTTAAAACCATAATAGATATTTAAACATTAATATTTCATATATTATTTAATGAATCAATGAATATGGTCTTATTTAAACTTATTCAGCAACTCAGAGTGACTGCAAAAAAAAAAGACATACTTGCCTCAGGTATTGTAAACTACTCCATAATTGTATTTATTCATAGCAATTTAAGAATACTCAAAGAATCTACTTGTTACTGGCATTTCATAGGTCTCTGTGTTACAGCAGCCATTTCAGTACAGTAACTTTTACGCTAATGATGGTTGAGATAATGTTAGCTGCTTGCACAGTAATGAATTTGTAGTAATCTCGTAAGAATGGTATTTAGGGCTCCACGGAAGAAAGCAAATGCTCATGGATATACACTCCCCACACAGCACAAAATGGAAAAGGATATCTTGTCAATCTCCTCGGTTGTGATATAAACACATTGCCCCTATACCTGCCCTGCTCCACTTCAAGCGCATATTTCGAAACACTTCTCTCATCCAGGGGAGAAATGCGCACACAGAGAAGTCTTAAACGCACCCCTGCTTCCGAGGTCTTGTGCTAAATGTTGTTTTGGATGTATTCCTGCCATTGATCGGAGTCTGGCTGCAGGGGGAGAGATGGCAGCTGGGAGAGACTGCGCTTCCTTTAATGAATTCATCCAGCTCAAACGGCCTGTGGATACACAATCTCTCCCAGTAAAGAAATCTTGTCTCCGTTCTATCTTGGCCCTCATGGACAACCAGCAGGGTTTGTAACACCTCACACCAGCATACCATGAAGAATTTACTCCTGCCTGCTCTCGGACTCTTATGACTTCAGGTTCTGTTCTTGAGAGCTGTCAACTTTGCTCTGTTCTTAAATGCCCCTCTTGTTGTATTCCTCTTGAGTGTATTAAATTATCCGCCTTTGCCTTTTCTCGACCAATGTCTGCATATATCCAGTGAAGTGAAGACCTTGCTGTTTGCTGGGCTTGTGATTCACAAAGAGGCATTATTTGGACGTGGGTTAAAGTCTACAAGGAAATGACAGTGGTTTTGTTGGGAGATGCACTGCGGTGAAGGTTAGTGGGGTATTTTGTTGGGTTTTAGCAGAAACATTTTCCCATAGAGAGCATGTAAAGCCAGAAGCAAATTTGAGTCATGACCATTCTTAGCCTTATAACAAATTATAAAGGTTTTATTTTCACACAGTGTGAATGAAACAGTTTGCATAAACTACAAATGGGTATCATGGATCAAATTAGCAGACTGTATAGTTTACTGAGCTGGATGATGCCCTTTTCTTATCCCTATTACTGATTTTATTGACATGGCCAACCATCATCGCTTCTTTAACCCTAACCAGACACAGTAGAACAGTTGTTTCAACAGAAATCAAAAACACTTTTAAGAAGTGAACTGCAGAAGGTGTTGTGATGGTTGAAGAACTCCCAGCAACTTTCAAAAACATTCATTATTGTGAGATGGAAGGTTGATGATACATATATATGCGTTTTTTTAAATACAAATCTGCAAAGTGTGTTGTGAATGTTTATTCAGCCCCCTTTACTCTGATTACCCAATATAAAATCCAGTGTAATTAGGAAAAAAAACTCCGTCCATGTGTAATTTAGCCTCACCATAAATCCCAGTAGTTCCCTGGATTTTCTTTAGAGAACACTAGAGAAAGAAAATAACACCATAAGGACCAAGAATCATAACAGGCAGACCACAGATAAAGTCATCAAGATGCTATGTGTGAGGAAAAAGTAACATTGCACAGCATATCTTTTCCACTTTGACACAGGGTAGTGGTAACATCATGCTGTGGGATTTTTTTTCTCTTCAGCTGGGACAAGGGAGAGTTGATGGAAAGGGAAATAGAGCTAAACGCAACACTGGCAGAAAACACATCAAAAGCTGCTTCTCTGACAAGAGTTAATGTTATCGAACAGTTTCCATCCAAGCCTCAGTGAGAAAAATGGGCAGAAATGTTAGTCTGTACATGTGCAAAGGCAGTGCAGACATATTACAAAAGACCTGAGGTGAAATATGCTTCAACAAGGTATTGACTGAGATGATTGAATGCATTTATGCAACTAACTAACCAGAATTATTTGTAAAAAATGTTGAAAATCATGCTTTTTTCCCCCTTCCACTTCATGGACTAAAGCTATTTTGTGTTGGTCTATCTCATAAAATTCATACGAGTATTTTTACAGTATCACATTTATTTGATCAAAACTCTTTCAAAAGAAGATTTTTACTTTCTTTGTATCAACCAAAGGAGACTCCAAAAGAACTGTTGTTTGCTACGGCACTGTGAGGTAAAGAAAACGAAGCAAAAAGAAAAATATGGATAAACATAAAACACCACTTGTAGATTTGGTTTGCGCAGCACTACACCACAGCTGCCTGCTACAGGAAGCTAGAAAAGTAGAATTTCTGAGCAGCTACAGCTGTTAATTCTAAAAATGAAATATTTTTTGTTTTTTCATCTGGTTTTTGGTCTTAAGGCTGTGCAGGAACTTGGCATTAACATAGGCAATAAATGGCCAACATGCAGCTCAAAGCCATTTTTCTAACTACTTCATCCATTACAAGAACTTTTTCCAGACTGCATTAGGAGTGGAATTTCTTGAGCATCAGAGGTAATGCTTTTTTTAAATCTCAGATAATTGCCCAGACTGTGTTTGCTCTGTAAAATGTAATTCTAACCTTGTGATATACTTTTCTGTGAAGCACCAATCCATAAGTGCCAAGCTTTGTTAATGACAACAGTAACATATATGCTTTTCAGAAAACAGATTCCTAAATTCAGGTTTTTATATTCCATTACTGGTACTAATTCAATAGGTAGCCACAGTGTTGTCATCAAATCTCAAAAGACGAGACATACAACTGCTTTTTGCACAGCTCTGTTGAAAATAAATCAAGTAACTATAGGTTTGCTCTAATTGGAAGCATTTTCCTACCTGAGCAGAAACTTATTTAATAAGCATTTCAAATTATATCTAGTGTCGTATTAAATAGCATATATACTTCCATATATATTTTTTGCTCTCATTAAAGTTTTTAAATTATATTTTGTTTTCTAAAACGCGTCTGTGTTTGTGAAGTGGAATTGCTTTCCTGAAATATTTCTCTTTTGCTTTGTTGCTATATTTTGCACCTCAGGGGCACTGTAGTATCTGGCCTGCTTGATCTTTGCGAGCCTGCTTTGCTATTGAATCAGTGTGTCCTATACAGCGGGGCTCCTGTTATTGTATTTTGAGTCCACCTTCAAAGCAGCAACATTGCAGAGGCTCTTCTTCACCTTGAGAAATTAACATTGGAGAACCGGCTTTTCTCTGGGGGAGCCCTATTGAGGCCAAGTCCCCTTCTAATCCCCTGCTGAAAGGCATGTCTTTACTGCTCCCGGGAAACGGCGACATCGCTACATATCAGCCAATACCATGACATACAGTCACGTATTAAAAAAATTAAAATATCAACTAAAAGTTAATTTGTTTAAGTAAATCAGCTCTAGGAAACCCATGTACATATTTTTTTCATCCATCCATCCATTTTCTTTCACCCTTGTCCCTCAGTGGGGTCGGGAGGGTTGCTGGTGCCCATCTCCAGCTAACGTTCCGGGCGAGGGGCGGGGTACACCCTGGACAGGTCGCCAGTCTGTCGCAGGGCAACACAGAGACACACAACCATGCACACACACTCACCCCTATAGGGGCAATTTGGAAAGGCCAATTAACCTGACAGTCATGTTTTTGGACTGTGGGAGGAAACCGGAGTACCCGGAGAAAACCCACACATGCACAGGGAGAACATGCAAACTCCATGCAGAAAGACCGAGGCCGGGAATCGAACCCAGAACCTTCGTGCTGCAAGGCAACAGCTCTACCAACTGCGCCACTGTATTTTTTTCATACTCATGTTTATTTTGGGCATTGCGTAAGCCACTAAAAGTATTCAGTTAATATTAGAATAATATGTAAGACCAAACCTCCAAATCCAAGGCCATGGTCTTGAGCCGGAAAAGGGCAGAATGCCTTCTCCGGGTCAGGGGGGTCATCCTGCCTCAAGTGGAAGAGTTTAAGTATCTGGGGATCTTGTTCACGAATGAGGGAAGAAGGGAGCGGGAGATCGACAGGCGGATTGGGGCAGCGTCTGCCGTGAAGCGGGCGTTGTGCCGGTCCGTCGTGGTGAAGAGAGAACTGAGTCAAAAAGCGAAGCTCTTGATTTAACGGTCGATCTACGTTCCCACCCTCATCTATGGTCATTAGCTTTGGGTCATGACCGAAAGAACGAGATCACGGATACAAGTGGCCGAGATGGGTTTCCTCCGCAGGGTGGCTGGGCTCTCCCTTAGAGATAGGGTGAGAAGCTCGGTCATCCGGGAGGGACTCAGAGTAGAGCCGCTGCTCCTCCACGTCGAGCCAGTTGAGGTGGCTCGGGCATCTGGTCAGCATGCCTCCCTGGTGAGGTGTTCCAGGCACGTCCCACCGGGAGGAGGCCTCGGGGAAGACCCAGGACACGCTGGAGGGACTATGTCTCTTGGCTGGCCTGGGAACGCCTTGGGATTCCTCCGGAGGAGCTGGAAGAAGTGGCTGGGGAGAGGGAAGTCTGGGCCTCCCTTCTGAAGCTGCTGCCCCCACGACCCGACCCCGGATGAAGCGGCAGAAAATGGATGGATGGATGGATGGATGGATGGATGGATGGATGGATGGATGGATGGATGGATGGATGGATGGATGGATGGATGACCAATAAGAAAACATATTTTTAACCCAAAAATATTGCCATTTTGTTCTCTATGCAGTCATGGGAAAGGTTGTCGAGTTGATAGTTAACGGAGAGTAAGTCACAAAGGGCAACCATCTATGCAGCAATCTACCAATCATTCATAGAGGTGTATCCAAACATAGTAATAGAAAGTTGAGTGAAAAGAAAAACATATGAAAGAAAACAAAGTTTACGTCGACAGTTGAAGTCCATGCTTATTATATAGGATGTGGGCTACAACTATAACATTCCTTGTGTCAAGCTACTCCTGAAGCGGAGACAGGGTCAGAAGCTTCTCATTTTGGTTAAGAAGGAAAAGGACCTGACTGTTGCTCAATGGTCCAAAGTCAACTTTTGACATCAAAGTACAATGGCGGTTTCTGATATGGGCAACATGGGTAAGCATACCTTGTGCCGCCCTGCCTCAGTAAAATGACACACTTATGCAGAAATAAATGCTTCAACTATGTTGCCACATGTGTAGTGAAAATATATAAAGCATGTTCAACTTTTCTAAATACATCTTAATATTTTCTTTTGCACAAATGAGCAAAATCTTCCACTTCGCATGACTTAGAATTGTCTTTATTGCCTTTTGGTTTTATTTGTCTTTATTGTCTTTATTGTCTTTTGGTCTGATTGTGACACAGATAGTCATGGGGTTTTTCTTTGCACAAATGAGCAAACAATACATTTAAAAAGTTCAGCACCCCGTGTGGCTGCCCACCGACTGAACTGCATTAAGACACTGCGTGTCAAAACCTCCTAATGTTTTCCACAAACTGAAGTTTGGAAAACAGGTCGACGCTCTGCAGGGAAGGGCTCTCACTTTAAGGCAGGCAGTAAGTTACAGACAGCAGAAAAACATAAACCACAGCTTGTGGTGGTGGTGAAGCGATGGTTGAATGTGGAAAACAACAGCGGTGGATTCAGGAGGAGGCCTCAAAACAGGAAAAAATATTTTGGATTAAAGTTAGAAAGAGGTAAGAAACAAACTGAAGTTGAGATATCTGACAGTGCAGCACAAGAGGTGAACCAAATTCTTGAATTCACTTGTGTTACTTATCATTCACACCTGAACATGGAGTTATTCAGAGAAACTTCAACTGTGGCCTGCATCACTGATAATTGGAAGAAGTTTGAAATCAGCAGGACTTAGAGCTGGCTGATCATCTAGAGTGTTTGGGAGGAAGCGTCTTAGTCAGGGAGGTGACCATGAACCTGATGGTGACGCTGTTCTACAGAGACCCAGTGCTTCACTGAGGAGAGAGAAGAACCTTCCAGAATCAGACCTGTATGGTAGAGCACTCAGACAAAAGTCACTCCTTAATGAAAGACTCCTGTCAGCCTATTTGGAGTTTACCAAAAGGCACCTGAAGGACTCTCAGAACACGAGAAACAAAATTCTCAGGTCTAATGAGAATTGACATACTATGGGGAAGTTTTGCAGCAACAGGAACTCACAGACCAGTCAGAATAAAAGGAAAGATGAACGCACCAACTTACAGAGACATCCTAGATGAAAACCTTCTGTGCAGAGCTACTGACCTCAGTCTGGGGCGACTGTTCAGTTTTCAGCAGGACAACGACTCAAAGCACATGACCAAGATCATCAGGCTGCAAAGGCTGCACATTTTTAGTTTTATATATATATATATATATATATATATATATATATATATATATATATATATATATATATATATATATATATATTTTTATAATATATATATATTAGTTATTTTTAACAAATTTGAAAAATTCTAAAAAAAACTTTTTCCCTATTTTCATAATGGAGTAATTGTGCGTAAAATTTTGATGAAATAGGCAAATTTCATACATTCTAGAATAAGGCTGTAACATAGCAAAATATGAAAAAAGTGAAGCACTGTGTACACTGTACCATGAGCCAATTTATTTCCAGGTTACAGAGATGATTAAGATGATTTGTTTTTCCTTGCATTGTTTTGCAAAACAGGTTTAAATGTTCAAAAGTAGCACACCAATGTATGTGCACAAGCACAGCTGCACACTTTTCGGATCAATTTAAATTCGTTCCTACTTCATTTGCATGGTGTGCGAGTGACTCCTGAAGAGGGTGGGAAGCCTTGTGGAAGTATTAGGAAATGGTCCATCTCTGGGAACACAGCAGAATAGAAGCAGAGCGGCATATGTTGGGATTGGAATGGTCAATCGATGAATAACCCAGAGCAGTGTTTTTCCCATGCAGACTGGCAGGCATTGTGCAGCCGTATCTGTGTGTTTGTCTGCGTGTTTGCAAGAGAACGGCAGAGATGGGGGGGTAGGCAAGAGAGGGGATTCATCTTTCCCCGAAGTATTATGTGGTGGTCAAAAATATTTGCAATGCCAGGGGGTATTTTGAAAAATATTTGAAAAAATTCAATACCATGCTGACCTTTTGCTGGGCATTTGTGAACACATTCTCTCTCCATTGTATCTGGCTCAGAGTCAGAGAGGATCGCTGTTACTGTATCGTGTTGGTGATTCTAAATTATGTTAATCTATTCTGTACTTTTGCTTTCATATCTTTATTGACTTTTTTTAGTTTTAGTGTAAATGTACAAGTCAAGGCAATAATAACAAATCGTGAATTTAATTTTTTTTCACATGCTGTGAAGAACACCTTATAAATTAAATTACCTCTATGAATATGCAAGCTATATATTATACCATACACATTTTTATATATGTTCCATTTTTGATTTAGCGCAATGCTATTTCTTGTAATTATGCCTTGTGTTACATTGATTATGTCTTTATATCTGCATGAAATACTTTACCTACAGATAAAACTAACATGTTTTCCAAGCTACACAGCTGCACCACAAGAGGGCAGAAAGCATTCAAACAAACTGTCTAGTGAAATTCAACTTCTTTTGGTTCAGAACATCTGCTTTTTTAAGATAGCGTCAGTCCAATACATTGTACGAAAACAAAAGCAAACAGAATGCACTTTTTTTAATTTCATAAATTGCCATTTTACTAAGAAATGAGACTAATACCAGCGACCTGAAATTACAACAATATGCCTTTATATTAAATAATTATTTACAAATAATTATTTTATGTTAGCAAATAGGAGCAAAGTAAATATGTGAGAAAAAAAACTATTCAATAACTGAATGAAGATGAAAAATAATAGAACATCTTATGTGTAATTTATTTTATTCATACTGAACAAGTCAAATGAGAACAGCAATTTTAACTAATTTTGCATAATGTTTAATATAAATATTTACTGACACATTTTAAATTATGGATTTTGTCTTGATTTTTTTTTCTTTTTGGAAATTGAAAGATCTGACTGCTTACCATAAAAGCAAGTAAGACAGAAAGTAACAACTAATGTAATAAAGACAAAAAGTAATTAATAAGATACAAATGTGAATGTTAAATTTTCAGAGCAAATACATTTTTTATTATTACTAAGAAATGATATTTCCAAATAATTTTAAAGCCAATTCAAAGCCATCCCAATACTGACCCACAAGTCTAAATTCAAACCAACATAACATCTGGTTTCAGTTTAAATCAAGCATCTTCATCTACAGGACCCTCTATACTTATTGACATTTCTGGTAATGAATTATCTAAAATTATTTTATGAATAAAATACTAGTAATAAATTAGAATAATGATAATCTTATAATCCTTGATTCCAGTAGCGCATTCTCACACTAAACTTGAAAAAAGTGTCCAGGAATTTTTAGTTAATAATCCACAGTGTTTTGTTTCTCTGTAAAAAAAAAATGACATGGTGCAGAAATTGATTTTACTTAGCCACTCTTCAATATGGGAAAGACAATAAACATGAACATGCCATTCACTTAGCAGATGTCTAAACGTGTTTCACCAGAGACGTTAATTATACGTTCGTAAAATAAGTAAGCATATAATACACACAAAAATGATTCAAGGAGGTTCAAGACTAGATTTGACATGTCAACCATCTCCTGTAGTTACAGAGGGAAACCTTTTGGACAACAGCAGACAGTTTCGAAGTCTACAAGTGCGAAATCACCGTTATGAACTTTTGAAACTTTTAGTCCATGACTGCAGCAGGATGAGAAATGCTGGAAACAGACAAATATTTACTAGAGTTTTGAAAAAGCCGCAATAACTCTGTACCATGACATTCACAAATCTCGCCATGATCTGTCAACATTTCTCACTGTATGCTACCTTTAGAGATCCAAACACACAGAGTGTATGGCAAGGACAATGATTTTACTCTTATAAAAAGGAAATTATTTGAAAACAAGATGCTGTTGAAATTACTAGCAGTAGCCCCAGTGCTCCCTCTGCCTCTCTATCACTGCCGCAAGCCTTTCTCTTCCCTCAGATAGAGGCCAGCGAGAGATACAGCTTGTCCTTCAACTCAGAGATTTACAGCACAGCTAACAGACTTATTAAATTCATCAACAAGCCACAATACATAAAACGCTGCAGCATTGATCTAGCTGCCATATCTTACAATCAAACATCGTTTTATGCTGCCTAAAAATGTCGGCTTTTTTTCCCCCCTGACAATTGAACACACAGAAAATGTTTTGAGAGCATGCTATTTGTTTACTGAGCGCTTCCTTTCATGCAGAAGCTGAATGCAGGCTAAAGTGAATCGTACCTCTGGACCTCACTTTTTGTACGGCTAACTCCCAGTCTTTGCCCCTTATTATGACACAAGTTAATTGAATCTCAGTCCAGAACTGCCTTTGAGTTGCTTCTGTGTGTATAAAAGGTACAAAAGTGATGGAGCAGGTGTAGCAATATTTGCACTTAGAGTATTTCCACCGACTATCAGCCCGCTCTGGTCAAACATTTAAGAGAATAGCTCCAGCTTTGTAAACCCCTTTCATTTACTGCTGGGCAGTTTTCCTATCTTCCTGTTTTCAAAAGATTCCTCTTTGACCCACATATACCAACAACAGTGAAAGACTTCAGTCTGAGCTGCAGCACATGGTTTACTTGGCTTGCTAAAGATACACCGAGAAATGGGATATGGACAAAATGGCCGTGACCCCAGACATGCCTGCACACTAGAAAGGGAGGAAAGCATCTCTGTCCACAACAGGCTGTTGAACACTGGGATCACAACATATTTATGTGTAATGGCTTGCAGAGGTGGTCTGCTTGCATGGTGGTCGGGTAATTGCTGTCGTATTTCTTAAACGACTGAAACCTAACAATAAGAATTTACTGGCTGTAATTTCTGTCGACACATTCCTGTGTGTTTCACTGGCTAAATGAAGGAGGTGGAATATTGTTCCTGGTCCTCGATGTATTGTTAGTGGCATCATTTCAACAAAAAAAGTAAAGAAGAAGGCAGCAGACATGGGGTAAATACAAAATAGAAACAACATGTAAGTGTAAATATATTCTGTAAAGATGTTGCTTTACATATTTATGCACACTAATTTATAAATGATGGACTACTTATGTTCAAATATGAGGTTATGCAATTTTTTTTTTTTTTTGCTCTTTCCTTTGGTTTGTTATTTTGTTGTATTTCTTTCTAATTCATGTAAAACACTTTGAATTGCCTTATTGCTGAAAATGTGCTATATAAATAAAATTACCTTACCTACTGTTTTTACTTTTTTTGTTTTCATCAAAAAGCAATCACATTATTGTTTTTCTTTTGCATGTCTTTTGCTATTTACTCCTTGCAATTAGTTAATAAATAGTACGTAGTCTCTGCATTACAATTAAATTATGTTTAAATACATTTAAAGAAATAGATTTCATTTGTTTACATTTGAAGTAACTACTGATTCATTCCCAACTTTTGCTCTAATCAAACTTTGTCTCTGTAAAATTGCTGACTTTGGCCCAATCAGCCACTTTACTTCATCTAACCAACCTCATTTGTGGTAGCTTCTACACACACTGTTCGTGTTCAGCAGGGGTGGTTTACAGAGCAGCCAAAGTAGTTGGACCCAGGGCTTAAATTAGAAAAAAATATCTTGAGCCTAAAACTTTGCGGTGATGACAGAAATGAAATTATGACATATTATTGTATGTGTATTAAAAATGTCCTTCAAAAGTGAAAACAAGTGCAACAAAACAGCACAACAAAAATGAAAACTTCAAGGTCCAATGTTTTTGAGGTAAAAAAAAAAAAAAATCAAAAAGATTCACCACATTAAGCAGAGACAATTCAGTTAATTAATTTGCAAGAAATTTAGATAGTTAAAAGATGCTTTTATGTGATCAGGCATTTTTAGCCATGGTGGCCTACTATGAATATTATACAATAAGCAAACTAGCACTTTGCACCAGTCTAATTGTGAAATAACCTAAAAAATAGATTAAAAACAACAGATATATATTGTGGTGTGCATGTGTCTATTAAAATCTATCAATATTAAAATGTGATTAATTAATTACAGACCCTGTAATTGACATGATTAAAAATTTTAATTGAGTCCCACCACTAGATGTTATAGCTGAATAGTTATAAAAACAGTTATACAGCGTTCAAGTGTTTCAGGTCCTGCTGATCATTCATGCAACTTCTTTGAAAAAAATATTTCAAAGTAATATTTTGAAATGTTTTTTCAAAGAAATATTTTCATTTAAAAACTAATGTTTGGGTTGAAGACACATGCGCTGCTGCATCAAGTTTTGCATTGGGACGATATTTTAGGCTGGAATAGCTTAAGTGATATCCCAACTGCTTTTTGCAAAAGTTGCACACAACATTAATATTTTCCAGCGTCTCATCAGATATTTCTTCGAAGCAAAAATGTGCCCTTAACTGTTCCAAGAGGAGTGGCTTTCTTCGTCCATTGTCGTTCTTTTCGGATGTCACTTTTGTGTCAGAATTACAAAACGCAAGTATGAGTTTTCTGGCCCAAATATTTGTATGTCAAAAAAAATATTATTGTGTTAAGATTTTTAACACATAACTCCTAATGCCCTGACCTAATACTAACCATGAAAAAGATCTTGAATAAAATGCCTTATGCCTAATTCATAAGTCCTATTGTCACCTTAACTGGCTGATTTTTTTTAAAGCTACAAATTTGTTGCTGCTGCTGAGAATACACTTGAAAAAAAAAATCCTGACCAGTTTGGAAGTGTTGCTGCCTTAAAGAATTTCTGGTGGTATTTTGGCTCTTTTCAGAATCTCTTATGATGCCATGGTGAGCACAGTCTACAGCTTTCAAAAGCCCAGTTAATAAAGACGCTCAATTCCCTGAGGAGTTAAAGAAGAGGCGACAAGGATTTAGTTTAGGAGACAAATTGAGAAGAAGGTTTAAATCATTTCTTCCTCCGATATTGGGCAAAGGAAGAAAAAAAACATATCAAAGAATGGAGGACTGACAAAGACGCAGCGGGAATGCACTATTATTTGTTTCAAGATGATATGGCAGCAGGAAGATATTTCACACTATGAAAGCAAACAGAAAAGCTCGAACATACCAGATGAGGCATTCAGCTCTTTAGTTCCCTCAAAGAGGACAAGAGGTTATTCCTGCCCAGCACACACCATTCCATTATGAGTTGTTTGCTTTTAACGAGGATTTCCCAGTCAAGATCGTATTTCATTGATTCCAATCCCAGTCTTTTAAAATTAAATATTAGTTGACATCATGTCTCTATTTAATTTTTACACAGACAATTGGAACACTACAATCTATTAGCGCAAATGTCATGCTTATAACTGATCTCAGTATTTCTACAGAAGCCAGAAAGTCCTTGAAATACCCAAATTTCTCCCTCTCAACAGCCACTGTTTCTGTGACACTGCACTATCAGAGTGGTCCCTCATGCAGCAACTCAACCATCTGCTTAACAGCCCATGCCTTCATATTACCCATTGATTTTTGCTTGTTTCCTGCAGTACCTCTTTGTCCCTCTGTTGCTTGCTTTATGCTGTGCAGTAGGAGATCCACAAAACTGATGAGCGGAAGGTTTTTGACCAATGAATCTAGCTGAGCTCTGAACATTCACATCAAACAACATACCCTGCAGGTAATGGTGAGGATTTTATTCCAGATCCATTAGAAATAATGCTAACTACGCTCAAAAAAATAGAATGTAAACGGGATGAGAACCTGTTTTCCACCACAGCCGATAGGTCATCTTGAAGAGGTGAATTTGATCAGCGGTCTTTTTTTGACAAAGTCAAAGTTATTAATGTAAAAAAAAAATGCAATATGTACTGTAATTATTTTACTTTCAGATCCAAGGCTGCAATAAGCATCTAAATAAGATGAACATTAGCTAAACAACCTCTAAGTTTCACCAGTGGCGTACAACTGACTAAGCCTATTGAATTATTAAAACAATTACCTTTCAGCTGCAGGTGTCCAACAAATTTAGTGCACTTCTTTAAGACAAACTGTGTCACATTCCACTGGTGCTTGAGTTTTTGTTTGATAACTTAGTTGGGAGCTATTTATGTTTTACAGGTTTAATGATGTTCAATTCTTTTCTCCATGTTCTTTGTGTTGCTAGGCTCTGTTTAGTTTCTTAGTTTATTATTCTTGCACATTTGTATTCTATTTGTTAGATCATTGCTTCTTTATCTTCTAAGTCCCAGTTCAGCTCCTTCTGTGTTCTTTAGTCTGTTTCCCTGTTATACTTGTTCACTAGTAATCAAGCTCATTCAGCCCACGTGTGTCTGTCATGTGTTTTTTAAGTTTCTGTTTTATATTTGCAGAGAGCCAAACTCTTATTTTGTGACTGTTTTATTCAGTTACTCCCTGTTTTGTTCTGCTTTAACTTTTTTTTTTTTTTTTTTTTTTTTAATAAAGATTTTTATCATACGCTATAGATGTTTGTGTCTACACTTTGGCTCAGTTAAACCAAACATTACAAGCTAACTAAAAACAACAACAAAACATCTGGCTTACAGTAACAATTAAAAGTCTGACAGTGTTTAGTTTACTTTCAGCACCTCAGAAGTGAAGGTTGACTGCCAATGTTGAGACCGGTTGCATGTACTGCTAAATTTCCTGTATGGTTCTGCATGGTCTGATGTACTGCTAAAACCAGCTACTGTACTTTTTACTACAAAAGCTATTATATTAAACTTCAGCAAACTCTACAGCAAGAAATGGAACCAGTGAAATTAAAATCAGAAAAAGCTTTAATGGTAAATACCAGAGGCTCATGCCTTTTTCAGATAGAACATCCCAGACGTCCTCTCTCAGCTCTAATGGTCCCCTGATGTATAAGGAATGGAAATACACACTATCAGCATTCAGCACACGAAATGTCTTTGATATAAAATAAGAACCACAGAGGTGACTGAATAATAATATTGGCATCTTTTTCACTGTCTAAAAGTTGATATTCCTCTGTCATTAATTTTGCCTTTGGTCCTTAAAACTTCGAAGCAGCGTGAAAAAAAAAAAAAAAAAAATTTCTGCTCCTCCGCCTGCGTTGGTTCTAAAGCCGGTCCTTTCTGCTTGGGTCATTTTGAGAGGATTACATAAAATACACGCCTCCAATAACAGTGTGTAAATAAATGCAAATCATACGACTGATAAGAGCTCATAAATGCAAACAATGCTTTTGAAATAAAGATGACAGAGCTGCAAGAAAACCCAGAATACTCATTATCTCTATAAGTTGCCAGCGGCTGTCCAGGAAACTGTTGTACTGCTAATCTCTTCACATCTGCTTTTTCCTCTGAAACATACAGTAAAATAATGATATTCTTATCTTCTGTTCCCTCTTTGAGGCCGAACGAAAGATGGAACTTTTCATTTTGATGCCACTCTGCTTTGATTAGGGTATAGGATAAAGGCGGTCTTGATCTGCCTGGAGGAGAATAAAGAGCGTCGACTTCACAGGGATTTCCTTCTTGCCTGAACATACCTTCTAAACAGAAACGTATGATATGAATCTGACTATATGAGTTCAGATGATTTTATCCAAACTGACATGGCAAACTGATTCAGACATCACTTTTACTTTCTGGAAAAAAAGCGAATGTCTTTTCTCTGTACAAGACAGGTTTTCCATCCAGACTTTAAATCTTTTTAATTGACTATCAGGATTGCTTTTTCTTTGGAGGACGGTTTTCATCCTGCTTCAAAACCGGAGCTCGAGCTGGGACATCTGTCCTTTAAATCAGCTTTGGGATCTCATAGACCGCATGGATTTTCTTGCCTGCCTTCCTGTGCTTAAGAAATGATCTCCCTCCTTCAGTACTGTGTGGATTAACCACCGCACACTGTTTCACCTTCCTTCACTCGACTTCATCATTCTGCCTCTGTAGTCAGTATAAACAACCTAACCAGAAAAAGAGTGAGTCAGTGGGAGAAAAAGATTTACTGATAATTCGCCAAATCCCGTGTCTCCTCACTTCTGGTGTCGTACGTCGTTTTGTTTTGCAAGATAAAAAGTAAAACAAGGTTTGTTGGTAATGCTGTTTCCAGAGCCCTCGAACTATTAAACTGTTTCAGTCACGTAGCGCACTGTGAAAACATTCCAAATTTTCATTGGAAATACTTTTTTTTCCCCACCTCTTCATATTTGCAAAACCAAAGAAACCTAAATACTGTAAAATAAATACTCAAAAGTTCCGTAGAACTTTGAAAGTCTGCAGAATCACTTTACTAAACTAACATTAAAAGATTAAAAGAAAGTCCTGACTGGGGACACAGTGTAAAGGAATCAGAGGTGGTCTGAAACTGTTTAAACCGCATCAGAACGTTTCAAATTAAATGTGTAAACCTTGAATCCATCATTGCATATTCATTTTATTATTTTATAAGTTAATACGCATATAATTACAAACAAGAAAAACATTTGTCAATAAATCAGCTAATTTTATGGAAAAATCTTATCTTTTTTTTTTTTAAACTTCAACAACAGCATGACTTTTTGTTGAGGTTTTATTTTAAAGCAACTGTTTTCACTGTGCTTTTCCAAATATTCTGTTTGGCATGAAAGAGTTTTCTTTATAATTTTCTTTAGCCCAACTACTGTAAAGTGCTGCTGTATTTCCTTTGGTCTGCTTAGCTCTACTCTGTGCCTACACCATATCAGGGGATGAAGCTGTCTGTTCAGGTGATTGACACAAGCCCACATTAAGAGGTGGTTTTGGAAATTAGTCCGTGGAGACCCTTTGGAGCTGAGCTGGAGAAGGAGGCCTGTCTCTGAGAGGAGCTGTGCCTTTTTAACCCCACTCATTTGTATGCCGATGCGCGAGAGGCAAGCTGCTCTCTAAATGGCTGAGGCATTCTGGCTGGTACCCCCTCGACACGTTCCTGCACAGACAGACCCCGTGGAGAGCTGCCAACAATATGCAGCCCAGAATCCTCAAATTACAATGGGCCCAATTAATAATCACATAGTTATTTCATATTTTATACACTCGTACAAGATTCAGAGTAACAAAGTCTCTATTAGAAATCATCAATGTGAGTTTTCTTCTAACCATGGCAAAGCTTTACCTTAACACCATGAACTTTGCGTTTTCTTTTCCTTGGAATGTTTGAATTTGGGATATTTTTAATGATGTGGTAGCTTGACCATTCTTTCACCCTCTTTTCAATTCACCATTATGGGCAGATGTGTTAAAAATACATAATAATGGGACTGCAGAGGGATAGCCATGAAATTTGAATGAGTGTTGGAGGAATGCAGCATGAAATAAAACATATAGCTGCTATATATAAGGCATTACTTTGGACCAATTAAGACATTTCACAAAGTTGTAATAGTTTAGTTAGCAGCTTAAATTTTGGGATTAGAACAGTAACGGATTAGCTTTTTTTGGTATAAACAAACTTTTCAGCTGCTCAGAAAAAGTTACCTTTATTTAATTTTACATTTTATAATACACATTTGCCATTGACAAAAAAAGAAACATTTAAGATTTTTTTTTAACTTTTCTTCAGTCATATTAAAGCTTGTTGTGCCAACCAGTTATATACATTTTCATCCACCACATGAGATGTAAAGAAAAAGTACTTAATT
The DNA here is from genome assembly GCF_904066995.2 of Poecilia reticulata. Lineage (NCBI taxonomy): Eukaryota > Metazoa > Chordata > Actinopteri > Cyprinodontiformes > Poeciliidae > Poecilia > Poecilia reticulata. Next base: position 31,969,446 of record NC_088831.1, read on the forward strand.
AACTGAAAGTTAAAGGATAAATTATATATTTGGACTGAAGTCATGGAACTCATGGAACAAGCACAGCAAAATTTCAATTTAAGACTAAAAAGGGATTCATAAGGTCTCTGCGTGGAGAGCTTCCAATGGTGAATTACAGGAAGACTATAAATGATTTAAATACCTTGTACCTTGTACAAAATAAGAAAAACAACATGTCCCATGCAACAGGGTAATCAGGTCATACTGTATTTTAACTCTGCAATAGTCAATCCACTTCATTCTAATCACATTTTGTGTTCAATGTTTTGTTATATTAGATTACACCAAATGACACAGACAGATTCAGCATGGTCCACTGCGTATCAGTGAAGAACAAATTTCAGATTTTGACGCGTTCAATCAAAACTTGTTAATCAGATATAAATATGCAAAACGGCTTCCCATGGGCCTCCATTGAAATGCTAATACAGGGTGCAAGTAAAGGTGGGGTGAATATAGGTTCTGATGCAGCAAAATCACAAAGGTATATTACTGTTCTTATCTCATTAAAATATGAAAGAGATCAGCTATGTAACAGCAACCTTTTTTAATGGAAATGCTGTGATTTGACATTTATAAATTTAAATTCTCATATCAAACAAAAAAGCTTTTCAAGATTGTTTGGTTACTTAAAAAGATGGTTTTCCACCTCTCCTTTTCTTTGTTTCCCTTGTTGATCTTTCTGATGCCAAATGTTAAACTGATTTATGTTTTAACAGACCTTATAAATGTGCTACTGTGAAGCATTTGAAATCAGGTGGGAGTATAGTAGGAGGCCTTAAGTGTAGTGGATTATGAAAGATAAAATTGTGAAGTGCGCTTGCATGTGTAATGCATTAAATCAATCTATAATTGTCTGAATAACTTTCCTATGCAAAGACGTGTATATAGGTCAAATTAAGGTAATATAGACCCAGCTCTGTAGCTCTCTAAAGCCTAAATATATTAGGCTTGGGAATATCTTTTCCCCGAAGCATTTTAAATGTTTGACTCCTCCTGTGGTTGTGTTCACACAGCATTGTAAAAATGCCCACACCTTAAACTTTTTTTTTTTTTTTCACATTTTATTGCATTACCATCACAAGTCAATGAGTTTTGCTGGGATGAAAAACTAACATAAAATATACAATTGTAAAGTGAAAGAAAGCTGATGCAGTTTTCAAATTTAGCTCCATTCAATGTTTACATCTGCTCTGACGTGCTTTCCCGTCTCTCCGATAGTCATGATGCTGTCACCACTGTAAAAATGGTGGGTTCTTGGTGAACAACCACATGTAAGATTAAAAGTAGCTAATACAGTTTATTTTTGCAAAGCTGTCCTGTCTATTGTCTTCTTCCACTCGCATACTGTTGCAAACCAATGGCACCGGCACGGAAGAGCTGTATATAGTCTTAATTTGAATTACACACAGGTGAACTCTATTTCCTACAAAGGTATAAGTATAAAGCACTAAAGTAATCAGACTTTTTGCTGTAGCATTTTTTACAGCAAAAAGCTACAGCAAAAAAACTACATTTTTTTACTGTAGGTTTTTTTTTTTTTACTGTAAAACAGTAAAACAACAGTAAAATCATGCATCAATGTTTACATAAATTTCACAATTGTGAAATTTGTGTACAAATTTCTTCCCATTAAATTACACCAAAAGCTGCAAAATATGAAAAGTTGAAGAGATGTCAATAGTTTTGCAAACCATTGTAAATTAATCTAACTAAGACTTAACAATTCATCTTAAATACATGCTAATTTGTTATTATATCTTTTCATGTTACCTAATGGACAGCAACCAAAACAGCCACCTCCAAATCCCCCTGTGCTGGTTGCACTAGCAACTTAAAGGGGCGGTGTTCTGTATTTTTCTGGTACATACTGCTTAACCATTTGACCTTCAGTGATAAAAATGCTGTATACATCAAACATGACTGCCTAACGCCTCTGACTTCTTTTGACTTTCTAATTTGATACCTTGAAAGTGGCTCCTGTCTCTTTAAGAAGCTCTTACTTTTTCTGACAGTCCACCTTCAGAACGTCGTCACAACAGTGCTTCTCATTATCCCGTTTACAACCAGGCATTGGACTGAGAAGTACATGATGAACTCAGCAGACATGCAGTCCCACCAGGTGTTTGGAAATTATGTTCCTGCCAGTCTGGTGGAGCTGAGTACAGAAGGTGCAGGGCACGGGTGCTTTGTGGGCTGGAAGACTCCTCCTTACCTCTTTTTAAACAACATTGCTGTATCAGTGGTAAAATAACAAAAAAAATTGAAAGAAAAAGTTTAGGTAAAGGGAATTTTCTACATTTTGGTAAAAATCAATATCCAAGAACTATTTCTTCTGTTGTTCCAGAGTCATTAAGAAGATCTTTTTTTCACAGATATGCATAACCCTCAAAGTTATGAATATAACTTCTACATCCTGACTGCAGTATCAGCGAAAAAAAAAAAAAAAAAATCACATCATGGTGTCCTTGGTGATAAGCCAAAATCAGTGGTGAATTGCACATTGAAAAACTTTGTAACTTAGCTTGTATTATTCATTTAAATATTATGCCTAATACTTTTTACTTTGAAAGGCAGAGTCCATTAACAATGTCAGTCACAAAGATTATGCCTTTGAGAGACTAGCCAACAATTTTTGCAAAATGATACTTTTATTTCCAGATTTTAGTAAATTTGGATCCAAGATTATACACTTAACTCAAAAAGTCACAAATGTTAGCTTCCATTTTTTAAATCTTGTCCCATCCTGTATTTCCACAGACATAATGACTCGAAATGCAATATAAAACAACTCTGGTGTATCTCTGTTGTGGTTAATTTAATAAGTGAGTTATTCTTTACAGTTTTACAGGTCAAAAGATAAAGCTAAAATCCCATCGGAGACACTGGAATTCACAATTAGTTTATTGGTGCTGACTGGCCAGCTCCTCATTTCTGCTTTACTCAATTAACCTAAAAGTTGCTATAAACATCTCAGACCTATAAGAGCATTATATTTCAAAAAAAGTTGGTTGCTGTGCACCTTGGAGATCAGAAGAAATGATAAAAGTTAAATCTACAAGGAAACCCAAAAATACAGGCAATATGGCTCACAACCCAGGGTACCATTACATCAGAAGAGACACAAGCATTTGGGAAGAAATATAAAAATCAAAAGTTCTGGCCTAATCCAGTTCGGTACTGAACCTGGATGACCTGTACATGCTGAAAGTACCCCACTGTGTTTCCACTCTCTGCTGGTTTCCGATTTGCAGCTTCTGATTTGGTACTAAGCGAAAACTCAATTTCAGGTTTCACAATAACAAAATGTATTATTTAAAATTCAAAATCTAAAATAACTAGCTTGAATGAAGGTGAAATCCAAACTTCAGTTTGTGTTTTGCACACAATACCAAGGGACCATTTCCATACTAGTGTAACTTCATAGGACACAAAGCAGTATTTATTTGCTTTGTTTTTAGTGCAGACAACATAAACAAAAATGTCACCTTACTTTTGTTCAACAAGAGCATGGATTATTACTAATTTTTAGCAACTGAAGATGAAATATGGCATCTTTCCAGAATAAGAAAATATATAACATCTGAAAATGCACTAAAGAAATGCAAGAGATTAATTGAAAGAAATATGGCTGTGGCCTCTAGCTGCACAAGCAAAATACAAAGAGCTAAATTACGCAATACTTATTTAAAGCATGTGGAAGTGTTACATAAATTATTTGATAAACGCTTACATTCCTCAGCAATATCTCAGCTCTCCCCGCAGTATCTACAACTTAACCTTGCACACAGAAAATGGCTGCCCTGCGCCACACATGCAGGTCTTCAGCACCATCCATTTCAGAAATATACAATTTTCTTAAAAAACTGACTGCATAGGGTGATCAAAAGTCCAGTTTTCCCCAGAGATGCCCCATTTCCAAGTGTTGTCCCGTTCATCCAGTGGTAAGGTTGTAACCTGTCCTGTAAAAAAAAAAAGAAAAAAAGAATCGTCCTTTGACAGTAAAGTGTTGTATTGAACCGATACAGCACACAAATTGTTCTCTATTTTCACAATACATATTTCTATCACACACAAACAGCAATGCTAAATGAACAAAATAAAAACAGAAAATATTAAGGCCACCAAAATTGTCATTGGCAACGTTGCTGTCATGGTTGCCTAGAGACAAATACCACACAACACACTGCTTTCAACATCAGATGGACATTTTGCAAATGTCCATCTGATACACCACATTGTACTGGTTCTATTTAAATGCCTACAGTTTAGGACAACAACTCACCACATAACTGACCCACATGCACAATAACTCTCAGGAGAAAATTTTAAACTGGTATTAAAGAACAATGATAAGGAATGTAACAATGTCTGGAATCCGGGTTCTTGGTGGTACTGGTTGGAAAGGAGATGGGAATTTTAACAGGAACGTCAGTGATGAAGATCTGTAAATAGAAATGAGAGGTAGTCTTACTTAGCAGAGTGAAAGAGGAACGCCGGGGGAAGGCGACTGGAATTTGGGGAGTGTGTCGTCTGCGATGAGGTGATGAGGACGTCAAAGGTGGGTAGGTTGAGGGTGAAGGACCAGTGTTGAAGGGTGGACAGGTTGCAAGGAGGAGGTTAAATTTGAGGATGGTGAGGGCTGCCAGTCCTGAAGGACGACTCCCGGGTGGTTATTTCTTGAAAGGTTTGGTTAGGTGACTCTAGTAGTGACTTCAGTGAGGAGGAGTACAAGGTATGTTTTTAAAATTGACTGAGTGACTGGTGAATGCTTTCAGTGGTGCACAGTGGGATTGTCTGATATCAGAACGCATATCAGGAGAATTGGACATTGGTGTCACAGTTCTTCATCCTCAATCATCTCCTGGCACTAATCAAAGAAAAATGTCAAACTTGATTTGTTGCAATGAAAAGGCAAAAGCAAAGGTGGCCATTCATATAAGAACCACAACCATTTTATGTTTTCCAACAAAGCAATTTTTATGTCCATCCTAAATATGCACTACAAAAAGATGCAAAGAAACCTGGTGAGGTGTGTTTTTAGTTCGGTCAACTTTACAAAATGTTGCCCTTTAAAACAATCTAACCTGTACTACAATTGGTCTCCAGAGCTTTACTAGAGTTTATTTTACACATAACTTATAAGACCTCCTTACTAAGTACAGCAACATTTTGTTACTGGTCAGCCAAAATTTTATTGACAATTTGTACATTTTTCTCTTGCATACTTAATCCTATTTTATGAGAACAAATGGGGATACCTGAGTATGTGAAGTACCATTTTCTCTCTCTGAAGTGGAAAATGTTCTGTTCAACACCTCTTCATTAACTAACCACCAGATGCCAGCCTCAAAAAAGTGCTTATACCAAAGAACATGATAACCACATTCCCATGCTCCTAAATTCATTTGGGGGAGCACTGCACAGATGTTTTAACGCTTTGTAAAAAGTGCACTGGGAACACTAGAAAAGTCAAGTTTAGTGTAATTATTCATTTCGCCTTCGCAAAGACTGGTGAGTGCAGAGTAACCCTGACCAGTCCCTCTAGAGAGGTGTTTCCGTTCCTGTTGTGTACAGCCACTTAACCAGACTTACAGACATTAGGCACCCATGACTTTACTTCCAATCCAAATTTGACTCCCACAGTACTCTTCATTAAAATTTTACAGGTCAAAAATTTAAAAGGCCGTTAAAGAAATGTTCTTTTTCATTACATGTGACAAAAAATGAGGAGGTCAACCAGTGGCATAATGGGCACAGTAATTAGAGACTCGCGGTTTGATATAGTGTGACTGTTAACCAATGTAAGACTAATTAATCAATATTTTAATTATTGGACCTTGTAATGATGATTTTGTTACTTTCATCTGGATGGTGTTGCCAGAGTGGCCTCCTCTGTCATCATTAGTAAGGAAATGGAGGCTTCTACTGTCCTACATGTGCCTTCATTTGTGTTACCAGTTAACTGCCAGCTAATAAAGAGTTCATATTGTTGGTTTTAGCAATTACTTCATAAAGAATGTTGTCATATTAAATTGAACTGTAATCATTGTCACTTCCAGTTTTGCCTGAATCAAGATTGAGGTTTTTGCCCATTCTTAATGGCAAAATGGCTCTAATGATTGGATATCATCTGTGAACATCCATCTGCAAGTACTGTCACATATTCTCTGCTAAGCATTAGCACCATGAGTTTTATTTTAAAAATACTATATTTGTTATTTTGCAATTACGTTATTTGTTTTTTAGTCTTTGAAATACCAGAATTTGCACAAAATTTGCCTTTCTGATTAAGTATTTTTTTATATATATATTTTAACTCAGACATTCTGATCAGTCACACTGAACTTAAACTTTTTTTGTGGACTGAATTAAATCTATTGAAGTAGTACTAATATTGCCTTTGTTTAGTTGGTGTGTTTCTTTGGCCTGGTGAAAACCAATAAGTTCATTTTATTATATAAAATATTAAACCAACATAATGGATACAAGTTTGTGACTGTATGTTAAAACCTGAAAAAGTGAAGGTGCATAATTTTCCAAGAAGATTACAGCTTTTAATTTTTAACCCTAATTAAGTTAAATGATTAGTAAAATAAATGACACATAAATACCACTAAACATCTTCTGCACAGATCACGATGCAATACTCTGGTTTAAAAAATAAATAAATGCATACACATATCTGTGCATGTTTGCAGGCAAGACTACCCAAACAAGCTTCAGCTTCCATTTCCAAAGCATTTTAATTTGGAGGCTAGATATGATGCTTTCATATGCCAAAACCTCTAGTCTTCTTTTTGGTTACTCAGAGGGTTTGAGATTTTTTAAAAGTCGGGAGGTGAAGGGGGGTCATATTAGCAGACCCATGAAGTGGAAGAACAAGCAAGGTTAATGAGCAAGAGAAGACAGAGCAGCGCTGACACAGAAAGGCAAAGCAAAGCGAGGTGAAAAGGAATGCCTTTGTCTTTTGGTAAAGCAATAAAAAAAAAGGCCAAAAACATTAATAATTTTTCTGTTTCTAATTCTTAAATGTAATGTTAAAGTTTTGTGCATTTAGACATTCGGGAAGAAAAAAAAATATGTGCAAGTAATTTTATTTCCCTGTGAGATATGCCTCCTTAAATGGGATTACACAACTCGTCTGAGTGTGGCCTGTGAGTGTCAAGCCACATCTTAACAACAACTGGCGAAACTGTGTGGAGCTCATCTCCACTGAGGCAGAACTAAAATCTGGAAATAATCAGCTAGTGGGGGTACATGAGAAATTCTCCAGAAAACACTTTAACGCCACTGGAGCCCACTGCTCCTCAAGATTGGATTCAGGTACCTAATCCCAGGCGGCAGCTGCCCACCCTCCCCCTTGCTTTTCTTTCATACAGTGGAGCGCAGCAACCACGGGGTGTCAAAGGGGGCAGAGAGACTGCTGTGGCTGACACCTGCTGGGCGCTATAAATATAAAAAAAACTGGAGCTGCCATTGTTAGTTTGTACTGTAGTTCTCTCTCCCAGGCCACTCTCTCTTGTAGGCTGATGTGTACTTTAATGCTTGCTGAAGGCTTCTGCCATCACCAAAGATAAGCAAGCATCCAAATGACTCAACTGATTCCACACAACAGCAACGATCCCCGGCCTGGATGGCAACAAAAACCTGTCACTGCGTTCCACTCAAAACAAAGGCAAGAGTGTACCCTAAACTTTGTATCTCTGTTGAACAATAGGTTTCAAATTTAGTACTTTTTTAACTGTGTGGAGAACATAAATATGTTTTAAGCCGAACCAAAAGTAGAGCAAAAATCAAAAGATGGAATTGATATCCCTATCAGTCCTTTCTTCTTCTACCTTATGACTTTGATTCTTATTGGTAAGTTACTGTGTTCTTCTAAGCTCGACAAAAGTTCTACATTGTCATATTGGGGTATCTGTGTGTAGACTTTAATTTAATACAATTTGGAATAAGGCTGTAACATAACAAAACGTGAGAAAAGTGTAGCACTGTGAATACTTTCGGACAGCACTGAATGATTGAATGTTACAGAGCAGATAACCAGTGCATGTGATGTTTTTTTATAATCCTAACAAGCTGTACTCCATATGAAAAAAGGAGTGAAGTCCAAGAAATCTGCAATATCAGTCAGTGATAGAATGACCTCATGATGACTATGCCTGGTAAGATACCAACAGATGTACTTTCTCTATGGAAAAGAACTATAATTTCAGTGTAAGTCTTTCCATGCGTATATATATATATATATATATATATATATATATATATATATATATATATATATATATATATATATATATATATATATATATATTACAAGCTCAAGTCTGAGCTTGTGTTAGAGGGAAAGAAATGAAATAAAATGACGATGAGCAATAAGTGATCAAAAAACAAAAAATGCTGAAAAGCAGTAAAATGACTTTCAGCTTTTTGTTCTCACCGTTTTATGAGGGAATTCCTTAAAACATATTCTCTGTATTTTTTTGGAATCACGACCAAGCATTTATTTGTTTCATACAGAGCTGCTTGCTTTCTGGCATTTTCTCATCTCCCCTTGCTCTTTGACTCTGTTGTATCCCACGCCATGGGTAAACGTGGTCCTTACAGATGATCTCCTCTGGATTTCCAATTTGCAGAGCTCTGACTGCTACAAGGGAGCAGCAATATGCTTTAGCAGGACAGACGAAGCCAAACTGCTACAGTGTACAGCTGTGACACCTCCATTTCATGATCTTGTCAGTTCGTTGGAGAAAAAGTGGATTAATGTCATTTTCAAGGAGTCTCACAAAGCAAATCCTGACTTCAAACATGAAAGGGATTCTTATTAAGATGGTCATCTTTGTCATCTGTCAGAGGGGGAGGAAGACATGCAGCTGTAAAACACACTGACTGCACACACCAGAGGGATTATCTAAACCAGCCTGAGGTTTATTCACACCTAACCAGCTTCAAATAGCGACACCTGAATGTGTTCTGGAAATGTAATGCTTGTGTGTATGTTTTCTGCTGGACCCTCCCCCATGGCCTTCTCCTCCCATTGATTTTCCCGAGGGATACCCCGCTGAGGAAACGACAGGGCTGCTAAAATGTACAAAACCAGCTCACAGCAGGCTTTTGCCTCCATTCTCTGCTTATGGATTTAATGCTTGACGTAAGCCAAAAGAGATAAAATAACAAATAAAAATAGCAACAAGTTCTGATCACTGCCACAAATCGTACGCTGTGTTTTAATTAAAGGTCTGTAAATGTACACATTTGTCTCATTGTAAATTATGAAATTAGGATCTTTTTAGAATGTAATTTGCAATGTATGTGTTTACTTAATTAAAACAAATTTGGAAAATGTATTATTTTAGTAGTTGAAATAAAAATGAGAAGCTAGCTTATAGATTTTTTGTACCCAGGTTGTTCATTTTTTAAGAATTCCTATTTATGTTATTCATTTTGCATCTGATTCTTGATGCTGAAATGTTGTGGCCTCCATAATTATGGGGAAGAGTGCTGACTTGACAATTTTCCTGTTGACAGTCATTGAGTCACTGAACCAGCAGGCCAAGACACAAAAGAAGCTGACTGTTCACAGGGTGCTGCATCCAAAAATGTCAAAGGAAAGTTTAGTGGAAGAAAAAAAGGTGGTAGAAAATGACCAAGGAGAAAAAAGGCCTGCACTGTTACATGGTGGTACAAAGTCCTCTTTTCAGAATTGTGCTGTTTTATTTGATTATCAAGGTTCTGCAGTCTGAAGGAAGAGTGAAGATGTACAACTGTGTTTCACCAAGCCCAAAGCTGGGGCAGTATGTGTTTTCATGTAAACTTTTATTTGAAATAAATGGACTAATTTGAAACATTAGGCATTCAGTATATTTTACAGAACACAAAAACATCATTACTGTCAATTCACTTTTAAAATAATTAGAATTTATTGTTTGTCACTGAACACAAATTAAAGACAAATAAATAGATAGATGTTTGATTAAACTTGTTTTACCATGATTAGAAGTGGCTGAGACGTGTGTTCAGCAATGGAGAAGATGAAATATATCCACAAATATGCATCGGATCTTAACATAATTTGAGGTCCAAATGGAATGTTTAAAAAATGCACATCAAACATATATAAAGCAAGCTAACATTAACCTCCTAAAATGACCTCGGTCTTTATTCTTTTGAGAATTATAGAATATACCTAAAAGCCAAGTCTCTGCCAGAAAACCTGTAAACTAGGTGAACTCTACCAATGTTGGTGAGATTTGTCAAGTACCCAAGTAGAGTTATGACAAAAGTTTGATGCTAAGTACAAAAGGGTGTAACTTACTCTCAAATATTTGACTGGATATTACCTGCACAAAGTGGATTAATTCCTTGAGCCTGTATATTCAGTATATGTTTTAAAGTGAACACTTTAGACAAATCTACCGTATATAAAAAATAAAAGTTGTCCATCAAATTCTTTATTTTTAATTGATAAAAACAGTTCTTTTCCCACCCAGGTAAAAGAATGATTAACATATATAATTTATAAAACAAAGTAAATGTGAAATTAAATTTAACAAGATACAGATAAGATGTAAACTTCAAACAGCACTGTAAAGTAATTATGACCTTCAGTGATTCACAACAAAATTCTGGTTAAACTATTTTACTACATATAGACCAATGATCAGACCTACAATGTATGAAATCATTTTAAAGTGGTTGCTTTAAAGTTGTGGCAGTTCAAAGTGACCGAGTGCAGTAAGATATTCAGAACGATCCAGAGCAAGGTCAGTGTTTAAGTATATCTCCGTGTATCTGCAGAGAGGGAGACAAGGATGCAACACATTTCATCGAGGACCACTGGAAGGGACAATGCAGAGCCATGACTTGTCTAGACGCCTGCTACTCATCCTTAGCAGAACGGCCTCCTAACAGCCTTGTGCTGAAATAAATCTGTGACCCAGTCTGCTTATTTATCAAAGACTTAGCAGATTCCTTCAGCCCCATCGAAGCGACTTCTTTGTAATTTATGCATTTTACATTGCGATACACACACCACTTGCCCAGAATCGTCTGACTGACCTGCATTGCAAAGCCAGCCGGCTCCCTGCCCGCCACACCTGGGGCCCGTAGCTGGCGTGTGGCTGTCACTGGCCATCGCCATGCCATGCGATTGATGACAGCTATTCACTGATGAAGCTGTATTCATCATTCCTGTCCAGGGCTGCACTGACCAGATGGACCCTGACCATCCATCCACTGTCAGGGACACATCTGTTCCCGGTGTTGCTTAGAGTACTAACAAGTCACCTGCTCCCTGAAAGGCTGGTGTCAGCCATGAAGACAGGAATGCTGTTACATGCTGCCTGTTAAAGACAGAAAAAAAAAATCTTCAACAAAGAAAAACACATCGTTTCCCAGTTGTGTGGGATTTTACTCAACGTGATGGCACCATCAAGGTGTAAGCTGTATTTTGAGGTATATTGCTTTTGCTGAATCATTTCTTTAGCTTTCACAAGCTAAAGTTTAGCTTGTGTTTGCATTTGGGAACAGTAATTTCCACAGAAATGAATTCCTAAATGTCCAGCTATTCACATAGGCAGTCATTTTTTCAGCCCCTTTTTCTGGTAGAGATCAGAATTCAGGGTTCAATCAGTTAACAAATCAATCAATGATAACAAGCTGAGCTGGTTCTGAAGGAGCAAAGTGGCCTCACACCGTTACACTAGCACCATTATGTTTATCGCTATTTTGTATTTCCCTGAAATTCGTTGTTAATTTTGTGTAACAGGAGCCTCATCTTCCAAAAAGCTTCACTTTTATCAACCCACTGAATACGTTCCCAAAAATCCTGAGTTGCTTTCAAACTAACTTTTAACTGGTCAGTAAATGATTGATCACCTCTCTTTAATGTTACCTTCACTGTAAACAGTGTATGATCAAAGTTGGAGCTTTACAATAAGGTGCTCAGGTGCCTGTGGGTAACCCGCTCGGCTGATTTATGGATAAAACCTTTTGCATCTTGTTTATTCTGCTCACTTGTCAACTCACAGATAGGGAATTTGGTACCATTACTGACATCAATTGGACATTTTGAAATGCGTCAAGCAGTCCAAGTGTGACAAAGGAAGTCCTGTAAGGTTCGTCATTGTCTTAAGACTCGGTTGTAATCACCTTACTCAGCGTGACAGACAAAAGAGCTCTCCAGCTTGATTGGAAGTATTGATCTTGTGGCAGGTCCACCCAGACAACTCGGAGATGCACACTAGCAGCTTACACTTTCAAAAACATCTCTTCATCTGCCCTAATCATCTGATCAATAATTAGCATTAGAACAGCAAAGCCTTCAGCCATGTGTTATGTGCGCCAGGTTTTAGCTGCTTGCTGCCTCTGCTCTGTTTCCCACAGGAGAGAATTCTGCTGAGTAAAGCCGATCTGGGAGACTGGGGCAGGGAGGGCAGGTTGGAAGCCCAGGCAGCAGTGACTTTCAGTTTCTAAGCCCCACCCAGCAAGCTCCGTCCACCCTCCTTCAATGTCGTGCAAGATCGGCAAGATTTCTGTCACCTTCATATGTGGCAATCTGCCAGCTGCTCTTGGAACCAAAATTCATTCTCACAGCATCCTTTCGAAGCAGCATGAACTTGTTAATCTTCTGATAATTGAGGCTTTAAAAGGAATATCAAAACTCAGATCTGAGAACCGACAGCAGGCCAGAGTTTTCATTTCAGTAAACAATATTTCGGACATCTTTTAAAATGAGACATAACCAGATACTTACATGTGAATGAAAAGAAAAGATAAAAGAGCCAAACAAAATTGCATTTTTTTTTTTTTTTTACAAATACCCTTTATTCTGATGCATGTCTGATTTAAAACTCAGTGCAACCAAAAGGGCAGGGATTAAGTTGTAGATCGGTTTAAAGCAGTGTTAGATTATAAAACAATGTCCGCAGCTTTGAGCATTTTACAGAAGACTGTTTCATCCATCATCTCAAAATGACACAGCAGAAAGCAAGAAAAGGAGAGCATTAATTAAAGAAACAGTCAATAGGTCTATGGTAACTCTTAAAAAACTGCAGGCACCCATAAACTCTGCAATCCAAAGTGAAATGATTATAAGATTCTGCAAAAAATAAATAAATAAATAAATAAAATTATATATTTTTATAGGTATTGTATTTAACATATATTAGTTCCCCACTTGTATTTTCTTGACTTTGTATTTTTTGTATTTTACTTGGATACCACATGTCTTTAGTTACATTATGAGTCAAATGTCTGGGTTAGGAAAAAATGAAAATCTGGATATTTTTCTAAACCTAAACACCTGAAACAAATGTTACCACATATTGTTATCAGCTAAAGCATCATTTCGCATGTTTTATGTAGAAAATAGTTACGGGACGGCAATATAAAAACTAGCTTTAACTCTGATTATTCTACTTGTGCTTAATTTATACTCTAAGTAGGCGCATATTAGTTGGGTGCATTTCTTTAGTCATTTGCTGCTTGATTATTGTTTTGCAATTAATAAAAAATTGTGAAGGAAATGGTTCTTAATCCCCAGGTTGTTTTTGTTTGTGTTGATTACAACCTGATGATACTGACAAGTGCAGACTAACTCATCAACTAATTGCTAAGGGTATATAGAAAGGTTACAGAACAATTAAGAGAACTTCAACCTGCAGAAAATGGTGGCTGAATGCAGATCTCTCCATTTCCCAACACATTCACAACAATGCACAAGCTACGCATTTGGCTCCTGCAACAACAAATAAAAACTACTGAAAATATTAAATATTACATATATTTTAAAGCAAAACCTGGAATCCAACTTAATATTTTCACTTTGGAAAATTCCTGGTATAAGAAAATCCAGCTAAATGTTGCAATTTTCCCTCAGGCCCTCCTTTTTTTATCAATATGTTTCTTTTTTTGAATAGACATAGCGCCTTTGTTACTCTGCCTACCTCGAGGCCACATCTTGCTGGAGACGTGCCAAATGTGTTCCACTTGTTGAGTCCATCACTTCCTCCAAAAGCCAACAGGAGCACACAGATGGACCTGCACGAGTGCACACAGCACTCCCTCACAGGCTTAGATGACTGCATTGTTATTATGTGCAATTCAGGAACAACAGATGACTACTCTGTAGCTCTCAGCAAGATGTGTCTCAGTACCCCTGCGTTGTTGAGAATGGTTCAGTCATCATGCCTTTGACTTCTGGTAAACAGTTATAGCTGCAGCTCTACCTGTCTTGGATTGGCAGCTGTTGCACTACACACATCAATACTGTGTAGTATAAAAGAAAAGGTATACATTATGTTATTTTATTATGAATCTCATTCAGAAGTGTATGCTAAATGCTCTTGTATCTTCACGATGCCAAACTGTAGTTCACTTAATTTTTACAAATGATATCTCTTGAAAAAAACTAAAAAAAAAAGTATAATGAAAGAATATTAAAAGAAATTGTCCCAAAGCTCTGAACGTCACGTCTTTAAGGCGTCAGTTGATCATCTGTTACATGGCAGGTTTTCAGCTCACAGAATTTTGGTAAGCATATGCAATATGTCAAACTGTGTGTGACATAATGCAATCTTCAACAACATATTTCTTTCCATTCAATCTGTTTAAGCTCCATATACACAAACACTAATATAAAGTTAAAGTTACAACGTGTGCCCTATGTTTCTTACAGTGAAACAAACTGTAACAAGTGCAAGTATCCGGTTTCTTTCAGCCATTTTGATGTCCGTAGGTATAGAATTCATAGTAGGGTATACTTTGCACTTCAATGTCCAGTTAAAATACTTTAGTCAGGAAGTAACTAGGCAGCATTCAGTTAAACTACAAAGTAAAAATAAGAATATAAGAAATAACTTATGAACTAAAACATACATGGACTTATGAGATGGCAAACAAATAGCAGGTATGATGAAGTCACACCCTTTATTTGCGTTTCAGCTAACAACAATGAAAGTAGAGTCTGTGGTCCTATCTAGTGATCCCTCTAAGTTCCTCATGTACCTTAAGAACCATGAAAACAAATGCTACTCTGTGGCTGGTCGACGTTATCATGGGGAAAGAGCATAATGTAGAAATGCTGAAGCAACACCTTCAACCAGGAAGTAAAGCTTAAGTTCTTCAAAATGGACCATTGCTCTATATTGCCATATTAATTACTAATTAACTTTATGACTAACTAAGTTATCATAAGAAACCCCTAATCTCAGTTTCATAGAAAATGTTGTGTGCAAGAACAAGCAATCCTGACATTAGTTATGTCAGAAGGAATGGTCCAATATGCCAACAAACTATTTTAATGTTTGAGGTAGAGTGCTCTTTTTTTTTCTTTTTTTTTTTTTTTACCCGTCATTAAGTGTAAAAGATAATTCCACCAATTACAAATTAAACATATGTGTGAGTCTTTGCGAAATCTGACCTATATGACTGAATAAATTAACTGAGTTAAATTCAATATGTAACAATGTATCTGTTATCTGCTGTGGCCAACTGTGTTGGTGCCCATGTGTTAATGCATGTACATGTGTGAGTGGGTGATTCTGAGCATGAGCTTGAATATATGTCAGTGTGTGTTTGTCTGTATCTGTGTGCTTGCACCTGTTGATGTGTTTGTTGATGCCTGGTCTGTGCTCCTCTCCTCATGCGCAGGCACTCAAGAGACGCCTGCGCTAATGGAAGCTGAAGCTGTCGTGGTGGTATTGATTGCTCAGACCTGCAGATTATTGCTCTGAAGAGTGACCAACAACAACCCACTGAGGTTGAAAAAAAAAAAACCTTCTCTAACCAACAGGAGTCCAGCCGCTCAGCCCTGAGAAGCAACATGTTTAATTGTTTGTGGTGTTCTCCGGCCCCTACAGCTCAGGGCCCTGAGGGAGAAAGGCAAGTCCAGGGCCTGACCTTTCCCTTCCATTGCCAGCCTCATTCACGTGTAGACTAGGAAATGTATCAGTGCTTCGCACTACAACACTGCTCCAATTACCAGATACAAACAAAATCTGAGCCCTTATCAAACGGAATAGAAACATTGCATCCAGAGGCCATGAGGCAGGCAATGCACCGTTTGGCAAAAGTGGGTCCAAAAATTTAGCATTTTAAGATTTTGTAATCATGGTTCCTCCACATTTCAGATGACACAATTGCATACTTTTCTAGACTCAAGTTCCCAAAATTATCTGCGCTTTATGACCAATGCTTACATTTATGTTTAAAACACACAACACTGAGTCTAATATTTTTTACAATGGTCAAGCTTTACATATAAATGGGAAATATGTTGGTGACAAAAACAGATAGACGGATGTTTTAAATAAAACTCCACACTTTTCCAGACAGCACAGTGCTCCTCTATGAATGATATAAACCGTCTGTATTTATCCTATTAAAATAGCAATATGCTGTGCGGTATATTAATTTATGCTTCCCAAAAGGGATTTCTGGGCTTTCTAACCAAAAGTCAGCTCAAGTTAGAGATCATCCTAAACACCTACATTGATTGCTGAACAAAATCGGTGAGAGGTGCATTAGGAGAGTCAGGTCCATGTTGGCAACACACTCGATCAGCATTCAGCTCAGTTGTTTGCAATTATAATGAATATTAATGACTGTTTTCTCATACATAATATTCTCATAATGACTCCACAAAGTAAATGCGGCCCTCCTAAACAACCATTTATCATAACTACATACCACAGCAATAATACTGTCAACTACTGCAAAAATAGAGCCATCAGTTACGCTCTTCAAACTCTAATGTGTAAGCGTATATCTGTCAAAACGAACTGGAAAACAAACAAAAAACAAACAAACTACATCCTGTATAAAATTGTATTAAATATTAAAGCCACTGACTGTAAGATGAGTATCATCCTCCTATTATTTTCCTTTACCGCTCTACTCTTTATTAATTCTGGCAGCAAATGCATTTTTACACACACAATATATCTTTATATTTCTCTCTAACTGCCATTAACCATGCGCATTACTAAACAAAATGTAATTGAGGGTTGCGTATGTGCTCAAGATCCCCCCTCCTTTACTTCCATCAAATACCTTTTCCCGAGGGCCATTAAAACAGCAGAGAAGCCAGGCTCAATCCACACAGACATTATCTGCGAGTGGCTGAACCCTGTTTGGGAATTGGTAAAGCGTACAGAGAAATAGACTTGGGACAGAACACCCTGGCAAATTCCATTTCACAACTGAAGTGGTCTACTTGTGAAAGATCATTTGGGTTGGAGTGAGTAAACAGAGGGGACTCCATCGCTCTCAATGACTTATGTGTGAAAGCTGGGGATTACAGGCGATCAGGAAGTCTTGGAGCTGTTTGGAGAGGAATTGCCTTGCAAAATGAATCAAACTCCGGGCACTGTGTTTCGCAAAAGCATCTGCTTTTCTCTCTCTTGTTTTGGCTGCATGGGACTTCAGGGAATCAAATGGGTCAAACTGATGAAGACTGACAGCATTTTGTTTTAATTCACTAATACGTCCGAAGAAAACTAATAAAGAAATATGATTTTTGAATTTAATTTTCTAACAATTTATTTTATTTAAGTCAACAGCTTATAATGTACAAAATTATTGTTCCTTCACAGCTTTTTTCTATTTCAGAAAGATGTAAAGTTTTGCCTTAAACTGAAATAAAACAGCATTTTTTTTGTTCTGTTTCTTTCTTTAAATACTAAAAAAATCATATGGATTTCCTTTGGATGGTAAAACACATATTGCTTTGTGTTGGACTCAGCAGCTGGTCCTTAATTAAGAGTGCGTTTTTCTTTTCTTTTTGTCAGACCCTTGACCTTTGCCTCAGAGTCGTCAAACTCATTCTCTAACTACAACTAATTTGAAATATCTGACCACTTGCAGAAAAATATAATCCTCATTGTTAATCCTCATGGCCGAAGTTTCTGTCAACAGAACTACTCGGCGTGAAAATTTGTATTTTATAATTTTTCTTTTCAGTGCCATACACCTGTCTATTTCTGTGTTGATGAGAATATGCTAATGAAGAAAATATGTACTTACTTGTCACTTATTTTCCATGTGATTATAGCAGAACAAAACTCTATGAGGCTTCATAATGTCAAAAGACCAGCTTAGGTAGTGAGTAATCCTGAATACGATGATATTGTTGTAAGATGTACATTTATTTAAGTATTATTAGCTAAATTGAAACTGTGATTTTAGTAAAGTTTGTACTGGAACTCAACTGTCACTTCAAAAGATGCTTTTTTAAATCATTTCCCCAAGCCTGAATGTGCCACGTTTATTGGTTCAAACCGATATTATATCTTAATATTTATCAGAACAGAGATAACTTCCCTGCCATGTCAGCGACTTTAAAGATGCAGTACTATGTGATTTCTAGGCACAATCAAGAAGCTATGTTACCTTTATGTGTGATAAAAATGCTATATATGTCAAATATGACTTATAAGACATTTGACTTTGCAATGTAACTCATTGCCTGCCTCTTTTAAAACTCCTGCTTTTTCTGAAACTCCACCTTCAGGAAGTCTTCACAACATCACTCCTCTATTAACTCTATAGCAAAGTTTTCACCAGCGTTGCACTGGTAGCTCATATAATGAGCTCAGTGAATGTGCAGTTCTGTCAGGTGCTTGCTAATTGCTGCTGACTAGTCTGAAGGAGCTGAGTGACGGCGTAATGGGGAAGGGCTGCTGTGTGAGGCATAAGGTTGGAAGCTCAGAAACTGGAGCTCCAAGGAGGAGCTATGTCTTGAAGGTGGCTCTAGGACTACTCAGGCATTTTGCTCAGCTGAATAGTTGCCACAGGAGATTAAATGATTTGTCAAAGCTGCATGAAAGAATCAAGGCAACACTCATAACATTATGTAAAGCTGATTTTCCATAATACTGCCTTTGTAAGTATTCGACATGCAGAGAGAATTGAATCTTTATCGTAGTAGACAATTTCTGCACAACATAATGTTAGATTAAGGGAAAAAAATCATGTAGAAAAAAACTCAGTGACAACCTGGCTTAGGTGGAGATCAAATGACTTGCACTGAAGCATCAGAAGGACAGAAAGGCAATACTGTACTCATGTACAGTATTGAATTTATAGGGGATGTAATGCAAGGCAGATGACATAACATATGATGGAATAAAAGATTAAAAAAAACATGTTTTCCAAATTTAAATTATTGCCAGATAACAACCAGAAAAATCAGAAGGGACATTAAATGTATCATTAACATTGGAAACCTGTTCAAGCAAAGAGAGAAAAAAATAGATAAGCAGAGGAAATACAGTCACAAATTTCTGATAACTATATATAATGTTATTATTATTGTTTTTGTTTTTGATAAAATTGATAAAAAAATATATACACATACCAAATGTATTGCACAAAAGTAGGAAACAAAAATGAACATGATTTTTTTAAGACATACAATTATTTAAATCCATGTTCATCAACTTGTTAAAAAAATTCCACAGTGTGATGGCAGTTGGCTTTTACACAAACACAAAAGCACTTAAGTGTGATGGGCGAAGAGGCACTCAGTTACTGTGGAGCCAGTGAAGCTGATAAAAAGGGAGAGGCATTAATTGAATGACCCTGGCATCACTTGTTTAAATAAGCAGATGTGCTTCAATATCAAAGGCACACAACTGTAGAAAATTGTGTCTTACTGGCTTTTAATGTCTTCGTCTTGGACCATTTTTAAAATGTTGTTTAACTGTTAACTAATCAGCCTCAGTAAAATTATACACATAATGTAAGTGACCTTACAGTGTAGGTCATCTGCAACGCACTGAAAGTCTTTAGATTTAAATTAACTCTTGCTGGGGAATTCTTTAGGGTTAAAATCACACTGATTTACTTTTTAAACAGACTGCTAACAAGCTGTTTTGATGTTAATGTGATTTTATGTGACTTCTGAACACATCAGAACCGAAGAGAAATAAGCGAAGACAAACATAAGGCATACGTGGTGGAATAAATGTTTTAATAGTGGAAAATATCTGAATTCCTGCAGAGGACACACCGTGGCTGCTATGACGGACTCGTCAAAGCAGCAGAGTCTGTCTCTCCTGATGTGGACTTGGACTCAACCTGCTGCTGACTGCAGCTCTGCACTGTCCACTGGCACTCAGCCAAACTATGCATGCTACTATTGTCCTTCACAATCCAAATCTCAAGTTTTCTACTCAATTAAAATGCAACTTTGTAATAACGCCCACATCAGGTGCGGGCTTTAAATACAAGCGATTTATGTGTTATTTGGACCGAATTACAGTGGCAGCTTCTCAAAGTTATTCACAATCAGAAGACAAATCTGAGTCTTCACAAAAGTGTTTTTGTCATGCTTTCTTGCCGACCATATGACACCATGCTGTACAGTATGCCTTGGAGCAGACTTCCAAACAGTCCCGGCATCATCTGGTGTATCTGTCACATCCACAATTACATTATTGCTGTTTCACTCACTCGAGCCACTGTGTCAGAGCTCTCAAAAACCAAACAGATGGAGCTTGTTGGCAACAGAAGGCATGCAAATCATGGATCATTTGATTGGAGATCTTATTTAATTATTCAACCAAGTGGTCGTCTTGGATACAACTCAATACATGCTGCCTACTGTACAATATGTGTACACAACTGTTACAATCTTTATCTAATATGAAAACTAATTGTGTTTTATGAGGAGCATTGTATCGAGCATATAGCAAACATCTAGCAGAGAAAGGGAAAAAAAATTAACTGTTGCTTTTAGTGGTTTACATTTTGGATTTACTGCAGCTTAGTATCTGCAAGCACATATTTACATATTTACAGTCACATTCACAGTACCGGTCTAGCCACATTTAAGTATAATGTTCATTTTATACAAGCTTTATGAAAACCAAGCAGAAAAGCAGGGGGAGAGGCAGCTCTGACAATGAACCTAAATTTCAATCATGTCATACAAGACAAGGATTTCACTCAGTGAAGTAAATTAAATGAAAATTTGGTGTTGGCTGAAATAGTTTGCAGAAAAACAAAATGAGCTGTATTTAACATCCAGGCACAATGTTGAAAAGTGACAATTGCTTATCTCCATGGAGATCAATAATGGCTGCGGGATCATTGTGTAAAGTGTCTGCAGGTTTAATGCAGAAAGGATGTCATTATTATTTTCTTTCTCCTAATGACCATCATTATGCACGGACACTGATTGAATTCCATTTGTTACCTACGTTTGAGCCTGAGTGGAATAATTACCATTTAAGTATCTCCATTAAAATTCATGTTCATACTCAGACCGTCTTTTAAAAATAACTAAAGTATTGAATGAATAGAAAATGCATCAGCTATAACACAGGCTTGCGTTCATACTTCAAGTATAATTACATGTATTAAAGCGTCTCTTCTTTTTTCCCAGTTTGTCCACTTTTGAACAAGAAAAGCAGCTGCTGTTCGGTTGTTATCAATACAGCACACTCTTAATATTTAATTAAAATGGATTGCTGGTAAGTGTGATCAATACTCAACACCCTTTCTAAATTGCTTTTTCAACCTCTTGAGTCACATAGAAAATAAATATGTTCTAATGCTTACATATAAGTCTGTTACAATTCTGCTTTTTTAGATGTGTCACAGGCAAAGCGGTGATTGCGTTGCATTCAGACATCAGCAGATCTTTTTCTGCTGTGCCGAACATGGATGACAGCTTTAAACAAGATTTATTCCCAAAGCAACTCTGTCATAGGTCTATAAGCCTATTTCTTTATCCACTGGGGCATGAATTTGGCAACAACAAAACATGTCACTCCTTGTTTCTAGTTTTACTGGTGGTCATCCTTGAGCCTGTAGTCACCCAAGTGGAAGTAACTATGTTTACGTTGCAGGTACATAAGCAGCCTCCTTCTCAACACAGTCATTTTTCTGTAAATACACAGCCGGAGCAGAACAGCGAGCCGGTGGAGGAGAACGGAGAAGGGATTTAGCCCCACCTAATCAATCACTGACAGATTACTGCTAAAGCTACTTCCATAAACATTAAAGAGGGACAAATGCAGAATTGCAACTGAACAAGTGCTAGTTTTAAGCCAACAGCAGGACTTCCTGGTGATTTATCAAAGTCACTGCCACTGAGCAGCATGCCTGCGTGATTGTAGTTCACAACGGACAGAACTAAGGCACAGAGCTGAAAGGAGTGTTTATGCCCTCAGCTGTGGCACTGTCAGCCTTGTGGAATTTACTGTAAATCACATTGCCTTTATTGCAAGATTTAGTAGCTTATCCTCTTGTGGGCTCTATTCACTTCAAGATGCTCCCTATTAGAATTTCAGCTAGAGTATATACACGCTGATTTAACAAAATAGTTCGAGTTTATCCCATAATAATGATCTGACAGTTGGCAAGCATTTTATTTACACCGATGTCTATTGATATTTTTGGATCATAATTATTCACTTAAACGTAAATTCACAATGAATTAAATAAAATAAATTGTCTTACAATTATGTTGTATATTGACTTCAGCAAAGGATTACAGTATGTAACATTACATATTGCAGAAAAAAATTCTTTAACATGCATTCAAAATCACCGCAAATTTATCAATAACAAATACTTCAAAATAAAAAAGACAGAGTTTCACAGAGGCTACCTTTAGTTGCTACATATTGTCCAGATCATGTAGCAACAGGGAACATATGCCTACATTAGCTCATTGATTTTGAAGCAATTCCTCATTCTGAGCATGCATGTGGTGATGGTGGAGAGGAAAACTCACTTTTCCATGCAGCACATCTCAGGCACAGATGAGATATGCGTTGGCATTGGTTGAGAAATTTAGCTAGAAAATATGAATTTAGCATTAGCACTGCTGCTAAACTTGTCAAGCTTGCTGATATAAACATCTTACATGTGTTCTAACAGAGGTCATGTTAATTCTTTTCTGTAATCACCACAGTTAAGGTGTACCTTTCATTGGCACCAACTACTGAAGAAACTCAACTTGCAAGCAGGATTGATTCCAGAGTTAGTCTACTATTGTTTAAATTAATCTACTATCCCACATTACATTTACAAAGAGGTAGTGCATAACTAATGTTTCACATAAAAATTATTTTACTAGTGCAACGACTCAAATAAGCATTTGAAGAACTATCAACGACATCTGGTCTGTAAATTATTGCATTTTGATTATCTTTTACTCACCATAATATCTGGTACTCTTCAGGCAAATTGTTTTATGGTTGTGACTCGACTAGAGCGAGTGTGCATTTGAGCTCAAAGATCTTTATTCCTGATGAGAAATCATTGACTCTGATGGCCCAGAGATGCAGTACAGCACCTCAGCAAATTATATTGTTTACAGCATCACTCCATGAAAAGTCCCCAAATCGAATTTGATTAACTTGTGTAATGATGGAGAATATAAACACAGACCCAAAGATGAAAAAGCATTATAGGTTTCAGGGCCAGGCCGAGAACTCAACATGTTTTTATTTGTTATGAAACATGATGCAAGTGTAGCTGCTGTGATTACGCTGAGGATCAGTCAATACCTTGACAAACCACTGATCAGGGGAATAAAAACGGTTACGTGAAGATGCATGCTCCGCTGGCTGCTGATGGTTTCTCCGGAGTCAGTGCTTCACTGCCCGGCAACGCTGCTGAAGTGATCCCACGTGAAATAGGATTCAGTAGGCAGAGGGTCAAAAAAAAAAAAAGGAAAAAGTAAGTCACATGCCTTGTAGGCCCCTAGCTTCTTTCCGGGGGAAATGAACAGTTTTGCTGGGTGAGCAACAGGAAAGCGGATATATTCAGTTGTTTTCTTTCTGTCATTCAAGGGCTGAATTTTAATTCTGTTAATTTTTATTACCAAAGTCCAAAAGTAAAAAATGTTGATCTTAAATCATAAAGACAACAGAACAAAAAGTAGAAATATGTCATTTTTTTCTGAAGGTTTTGGCATGTGTCAAAAATTCCAGAATGTGATGGACATGAACTGTGCTCCCTATGGCTGTGTGCGTGCGTGTGTGTGTGTGTGTGCGTGTGTGTGTGTGTGCGGGGGTCTGCATGATGTGTGTATTGACGGGCTGTAGCAAGAGTTCAGGGAGGCAGCTGAGCAAAATAATTTAGAATGTCCTGCCTGCTGACACAAGGACAAAGGCACAGACTGAACATGCCCATATGAGGAAGGAGACAATGGACGTGGCTACACCTGGAAATGCACTGCTGTTGTTTTCACCGTGACCTTCGCAGCACACAGAAATTTTCACAGGCTGTTCCTCTGCAAGCTCGGACGCTCGCTTCTACTTGAGCCATGTGAGCATATGAATTATCTGATGAATGTTGGCGTCTTCTAATGCCCAGCAGCAGAATCTCTGTTCCCTCACTCTTCCTGTCTCTTTGTTGTATAGCTCACTAATATGAAATGCATGGTACTTTAAAATACAGCTTGAGTGGATGTGCTGAAAGTGTCATTTCCAGGTGCAGTTCAGTGGCTGCTCCCTGTCCTGTCTTATGATTTCTCCAAAGAGTTAGGAGAGATGGAATTAGCATGTTGCAGCCAAGGGAGCGCTGAAGGCTGAATCAATGAATCTTTTCCAGGGCCTTGGGTATGGAGATGAAGGAGCATAATGCAACTTTTGGGGCCAAACCTCACATAATGTGTCAAACCAGGGTCTCTTTGGTCTCCCTAGTGTATTAAAGGGACCAACTGTCTCTTTCAAGGTATTCAGTAAAATAAAGAGATCCATCACAATAATGATCATTATTAAGGCATGAGTATAATAAAAATATATCTCACTCTGTAACTGGGTTTTAATTAACCAACACCAGGTCAAAAAGCATACTTTTCACGAGTTAGTGTTTTGCCTGAACATATAATTTCTTGGATGTCTTGCTTTTCTTTAGCTTTTGTTAAATAATGTTCCTGTATAAATCTGCTGTGTATCTGATCTTGCAGCACATGGGTCCCCCACCCTGGTCCCCATGGGCTACTGCAGTCCAGCATGTTTTGGTGTTTCCCTGTTGCTACACACCACATCATTTTTGATTATTTTTTTTTAGCAATGAAAAATGAAAAACACTTTTATATTCTGTGAATGACAATTGTTTTGAATGTAGGACACATTGTTATCTATATGAACCTCAATTCATTGTCCCGCTTACATAATTTTCTTATCATGCAAATGAGTAATTTTGATGAATGCGGACAAAGAGGTCTCCTGTAACATCATAAATCAAATTGTGAGGTCAATGTTGAAAACCCTCCTTCAAAATACGGACAGCCGCTGACAATGGCAATTCTTGACACACGAAGACATCTGCGATTTTTGGGTTTGTTAAAATGGAGTGCTGCTCCACACAAAGAACACCCATTCACCATGTTCTCGACATCTATCAGTGGGCACCACCACCTCAACACAACAGTGGCAAATTCCCATTGACTCCACATGTGTGAAATTACAACACTTGTTCAAAGCATGTGTGTCAAACTCCAGTCCTGGAGGGCCACTGCCCTGCAGCTTTTAGATGTGCCTCTGCTGCACCACACCTGGATAGGATAATTAGGTCATTAGCAAGGCTCTGGAGAACTTATCTACACAAGAACTAATTAATCCATTTCATTCAAGTTTTTTGTACCTGTGGCACATCTAAAAACTGCAGGACAGTGGCCGTTGAGGACTGGAGTTTGACACCCCTGCATTACAGTTTGTGAGCAATTTTTACAAACGTACAAAAAAAAAAAAAATTAGTATGTAAAATGTGGAGGATGGCAAGACATGAGAAGAAAACGTTTTGATGGTGCTTTTATTTGTTTAAATTTTAAAATAAAATCCAAACAAATGTAAGTTCAAAATCATGCACTTTGAT
The DNA here is from genome assembly GCF_904066995.2 of Poecilia reticulata. Taxonomy (NCBI): domain Eukaryota; kingdom Metazoa; phylum Chordata; class Actinopteri; order Cyprinodontiformes; family Poeciliidae; genus Poecilia; species Poecilia reticulata. Next base: position 31,995,312 of record NC_088831.1, read on the forward strand.
TTTTGACTCAAAAAATTGAATCATATGAAAAAAATATATATAGTTTTAAAGATATATATTATTAGAAAAATCTAATAAGTCCTTTTTGGGTTTCTGACGCACAAAATCAAATGACTAAAACACTCACGGGCTGTTGAACATATTTAACTGCTGCCCATTGGGGGTGACTTTCTTTGAATTTGGCTCTCACCGGACGGAACATGCGCAGTGGCGCGGCGTGCTGCCTTCAGTCAGTGGAGCAGCTGTCCAGGATTTGGAATTCCAACATGGCAGAGGCTGTGGTCAGTCTTTCCCTGACTAACTTGGAATGGTTTCAAATCGAGAGCAGCTTCGCTTGATCGCGGCGATTCCCGTGTTCGTCCCTGCGTTCCGCGGATCGATGGTCCCGTAAGCTGTGACTGCCCTGTCACCTCACACAGGTGAGTCCCGCTCCGTCTGCCAGTGATGCGAACAAATTATAGAAAGAGAAACTGAGCAGCTCCGTGGAAGCGCTGAGAGACCGTGCCGCGCATCAGAGGGCTGCAGCGCTGTCCGTCTGCGGACGCGCAATCCTGCGTGTTTCATATATTTGTACTATTATTTCCCACACGAAATGGCACGCATTAGAAAAAAAAAAAAGAAAAAGCGAGGCACATGATTTTTGAAGTTAGAACCTACTTTATTGCCGCGGCACTCTGCGTAGTTTGAGGGCTGGATCCAGGCTTTCTTTTACTAAATAACTTTCCTGCATTGGGAAGTTTTTGCATGTCAGCCTGAATAAAAGTGGCCGCTGGAGCTGCAGGCGGGAGGTTAATAGAAAGATGGGCTGTCATTGCGCTCTTAGTGGGACAACTGCTGGCAAGTAATCTATTTTAAACGTAAAGGGAGGAGGGGGGCTTCACGCTGCTTTAGCCTCTTCCTCTTAATGGGCGGCTTGAAGAATGTGTGTTTTATGTCATCTACAGTGCCTCGCATGCTTCCTATTCTCTAGTTTCAACTCGGCGCAAGAAGTGACAGCCCCTACACTCGCGTCTCTGTCCACGGGATTTTATATATATATTTTTAATTAATTTCATTTTTTTTTCTTTTAGCTTTTCCTTGATTATTCGGCTAAAATGAGCGCCTTAGGAAAAGAACAACGGAGCCTTTTTTTAAGTTGTGAAATCTGATAGCTTAAGGAAGAAAGTGGCTGTAATGAGAAGCGACCTTTGGAATTCCACCTCGTGAAAATTCCGATTCTGCTGTTTTTTCCCCCCTCTCCTTTTGTTTTTAGGCTTGAAGACATGATCACTAGCAGCAGTATTTATGGTAGGCCTATGTTCAATTTGCAATTATCTTCATTGTTCTATTTTTTTGTTATTTGTTATATTTTGGGAGGAGAAAAGCTGTCATTGCAGTATTTTTATTGTCTTTTTTGTGTGCATGGTTCATCCTCATAAGTTTCTTTAACACAGTGTTGGTATCTTAATGATCAGAGATATGAGAGGATGGTGTGTTATTGATTTCAGGCAAATAGCATTTTCAGTTATTTCAATTTGAGTTCACAGAAGCAGTTGCCTTCATTTTAATTTTGCTTGTCGTTTCTAAAAGTGCTGTGCAACTTTTCAAACCGTCGTCCATGCAGAAATCTAAAAACATGGATGCATTTAAATTTGCATTAAGAAACACACATTAAATCCAAATTATTTTTATGCCTTTAGTAGCAGATTGCTACTAAAACATCTTTGTTTTAAATATCATATATTGCTCACCCTAGTTCCTGTTATACATTTTACCAGTTTAATGATACAGAAAAGCTCAGAATCTATTTGAATATTTAAGCTAGTTATTTAGAGTGTAGACTTACTGTTGCATGTTCACAGTTATCAATGTGTAATAATTGCGCTTCAGTTTAATTAGTTGTGATACACACAGAAAAATGACAGTAAACCAAATTAACAATAAAGTCCCATTTAAGTTGACTTTTAAACAAGGGACGACTGTTTTCAGTTGTCTTTCAAACACAAGTCGAAATAAAATCAGATCTGCTCACACATATCGCTTCATATGTCAGGAATAGTTCTCATTCTTTGTTCCTGCGGTAATTATTTGTGACAAGCCAGTAAATGGACACAAAGTCTGGTAGTGGGTGTGTGTGTGTGTGTGTGCGTGTGTATGCGTGTGTGGGGGGAGAGAGAGGTACGTAACAAGTTGTGCGAATTCTCTCCCCCTGCAAACACTTTGTCCTGTGTGAACCTTTTCTCCACCTCCCAGTTATGAACAACTCACTTAATTGTGTTCTTGCAGTTCATTTGCATGTTTTGCTCTGAGAGGAAATTAAACATTGCCATCAGTGAGCTGAAGTGTGTTTTCACTCCTCTTCAAAAAAAAAAAGCTGGATTCCAGCATCTGTCATTCAGTGGTTTAAAAAAAAAAGTACATTACCATCACATTCATTATGTGTAAGTGTTTTGTTGTAATTTGTTTTTTGTAAAGTGGATATTAAATTTGGTTGCTTGTATTTTGAATGTATCGTCCTATTTGTATTTTGCCATGCATGTGTGATGGGTATTTTTATTGAACTGAATTTTGATATTGGCTCCTAAGACTGTAGGAACATATGTGTTCCTGTTTATGTTTTAGTTTGTCCTCCTGTTCTCTGCAAATTTACTGTTTTTGATTTTTAGTGGGTTAATTAAAACAGATGTATTTCAACTTTCCAGTCTCTCATCAAATCCTGAGACAAGTACTGTTTTCAGAGGGGAAAAAAAGCCACAAAAAAGCAACTTTTTAAAAATGTCTGCATGTTAAAAATAATCTGGCATTTCTCACACTTCTCAGTATTTGACCCCTAATAATTAAGAAGTGCCTGAGCATATATTTCAGAGTTCAGTCTTCTGAAGGGCTCCACGCCTGAGCTCCTGCAGAGCGTTAGGCGATTCTTGCAGATCCTTACTTAACCCCAGACACCTCGGATGTGCATAGAAAGAACGCTGGCAGCGATGTTTATTTCTGAAAAGACAACATCTGCGTTAACAATTCCAGCTTCTGCTTGACATGAACCTTAGAGGGGGGAAAAAAAAAAAAAAAGAAAAAAAAAAACGTCGGCAACAGATGCTGAACCCCCCCATGTTTTCGTCACCCTTTTCAATGTTTCACATTTTCTTGTAAAGAGTGATAGCTATTATTAACAAGGTAAAGATATTTGTTTTACTTTTAGGAAGTTGAAGTAACAAAAGAAAATCTTGTTGAAAGACGATTTTCTGGTTCAGTGTTATATAGTCAGATTGGAAGTAAAATATTAAAGTGACTTTAATCAAGTAAGTGCTTGCTTATTTATCTACCAGGAACATTACATTAGTCTATTGTTTCCAGATGCAACAAAGCACAAACAGAAAAAGTCAGCAATGTGCATCCTAAATAAATCTTTGAATTAATAACTTGACATGCCCTTGCTAAGCAATTTAGCGTCTCTAAGTGTTCTGTCTATATTCTAAAGTGTGCAGCATCTCAGGTCCCTAAAAATAAAGGGAAAAAATGTACACAACAGGCGTGACACTTCAACAATGACAATTAAAGGCTAACACTGACGCCGCTGACTGCAGAAGCTTTGTAAATTGATGAAATGTTAAATCTTTTCACATGGATCCATAGAACCGTAACTACAAAAAAAAAATCTCCTCGTAGTGAGTGACTATATTAAATCTGATCAGAGCAGGATTGTCAGCTTTAAGGAAATATGTTAAGTGGGTGTCTTTGCTGTTTTTGTTATATATATAAAAAGAGTCCTCATAGGAGTCAGACTAAAAAAAAAAAAAAAAAACTCCAGTATTTCAACACGTTTCCCCTCCCTCCTCTCTCTTTGTCTATGTCTCTCCTTTTCTTGTTTCCACATCTCTGTCGTTTCCCTCATGGCAGCCTGCTATGTTATCTTTGTGCGTTTTCTCTCTACACTGACAATTCTCGCAGTGATTTAAGTTGGACTGCATTAGAAGGTGGAGGCAGCTGTCTGTTGCTATACTGAGGGACGTGTTTGCTCTACTGCAAAGATGAAGGACCATGAATCCTTGACATCCTCCCTTTTCCTTCCCCTCCTCCTCCTACCACCATCTCATTTAGACACAGTGACTGTCTGCTCAGACTTGTTTTTTTTTTTTTTTTTCCTCTGAGTGACAGCATATGGCATAGACATTTAGAAATGCATGTGCCTACATTTGACTACTTGTAGCTACCAGCCTGTCGTGTAATTCATCCCTTATAGTAAAAGCAAATTACGAATTAATTTTAATTGATTTTACAGGGTAAATAATTGTAGGTTGGATAATAAAACACTAAAATCTGTCCTGTCTGCTTTTAATAGAATTTTATAGAGTCCAGCAAAAAAAAGAAATGTAGTAGGAGAACACTGCAAATTTTTCTGAACTTAGCAACAGTACATGTATGAAAGCCTTTCCGTTCCAGTATCTGTTGAATTCCATTACAAGAACATGTCTTTCTGTTTAATGACACACTGTTTAGGTGGTCACCTGAAACCAGCAGCAATGCTAAAGATAAATGGACGGCTTGCCAAAATGCATTGAAACTATGACTGAAAATCTGTGCTGTTCCACTGAATACTGATTTCTTATCTCTGTCAAAGTGAAAATATGTCTTCTGTTTTTAGAAATTCATATGAACTAGTCTCCTTTGCGTTATTTGATCCTCTGGAAACATTGCACTTTTTTTTCATCATTTTTCCCATTTTCTGCAAATGAAAGCCAGAAATTCTTATATTTTTATATGAAAGGTAAAAAATGATTCTCACCGAAACGCATACCTAAAAAAAAATAAATAAAAAAATAGGGGAAACCAGAAATTTTAAATTAAAGCCGTTATTTATTTTTAGAGCTGTATTATATAGTAGAAACGGGGTAAATGTGAGATTTTTAAGTTGGGATAAGCGTGTGTAAATTCCAAAGTATCATGGTAAAAACACAGAAATGTAAAAACAAAAAAAGAGAGAAAAGTATAACAGCCTTATTGCATTTGTTTTAAAAAGGAAACTTTCATAAAGTTGTAAAAATATATATTTTTTATAAATGTATAATGCTGTAATTTGCAAGCTATTTGTACAAACAGGCTTTAACTAAAATGTTGCAAGATTTACTAGTAGTTTTTAAGATAGGTATTTTTTTTTTTATAAAATAACACAAATATGACAATCTGAAATTAGCTGATAAACTACTGGGCTATCTGTTTGAGTTGTCTGCCTGCAGGCAGCTGCATAACCCAATAGTGTTTGTGGCTTATCAGCTGTAGTTTTTATGTAGCGTTGCTTTATTCCAGAATATTTCAAAACGGGGCAATTTGCATTAGCAGGCTTTCGCCCAGCTTATCGGCAGTGCACAGCAGCAGATGATTCGGCGACGGTTCTGTGTGAATGTGTGTGAGAGCAGTTAATGTTAAGTTTTTGCAGAGTTGACATTTTAAGCTGTGTTTAGCATGTTATTTTAGCAGTTACCATACTTGGCGGACAGCAGTCCTCTGGTGTATTCCTGAGAGGAAGTAGACATTTTCCTTAACCCTCTGATGCATAACTGGGTCCTTTTGGACTCGGTGAGGTCATCTTTTTGCAATATCTTTGTAATGAAAAGTTTTCATCACTTAATATTCCAGGTATTCCTCAAGAAATATGTTACTGATATCATGCAATTCAAATTTTTAATTTATCTTTTATATATTTTAAGAGATTTAAGAGATTTCCACGTTGGCCAAACAGCCCAATTGGTCTTTGCAAGTGAGGAAAAAGCATACGAGTCCTTTTCTAAGCCAGCTGAACTGCAGTACACAGGAAAGGATGTGGATGGTGACATTCTAATCACTGTGGCGCTTTTTCTGGCATCTCATTAAAAGGTCTTGGAAAAGTTTAACTGTTTTAAACTTCCATTACCTTTTATGTACAACATCCGACCTGAGCTAGTTCAGCTCTGGTCACCATTGCTTTCCTTTGCTTAAAACAAATAGTCCACACATGTGATCATATATTTTCCATATTTAAAAGAAAACGGCATCCTTACAGAATGCAGGGTTCATTGTGATTATAACAGTCCCACAAAGTGTGTTGCATGGGCAGGGCTGCTTTATTCAGGCCACTGGCTGGCGTATTATTTACTCAAAGTGCTGCATTTGTTGCCTCAAAAGCCTTGTTCCTTCCCCTTTCCAACATGCTGAAACGGAGGCTTTGTTTCATCTCCCTCACATGAGGTGTTTCTGCACTCATAAGAAGACGAGGCAGCTCAGAGCCTGCTGGGGATTGGCTAGAATAGACAATCCCCAGGTGTACCAAACTAGGTTTAGCACTAAGGCTTTTAATCTGGACTTGTAGGAGATTCATGTGCATTCATAGATTCGCCTCTGTAATTATCATATCCCCTGTGGCAGCCAGAGAGACGTTTGCCTAAATCACTGATGTCCTCATTACACTGTTTACATTTTAATTAGTGATGCAAAGTTCTAGATTTTTTTTTTTCTTGTCAAGTGACCAAAATAAATGGGCATTTTATAAGTACTTATTTAGCTAAAAACTGCAGTTCAAATGTGTATTCAATGTATAATTAAGACTGATTATTTTAGATGCTTCATAATTTGCAATGGCAGTCTTTTTTTTAACATCCTATTCAAATAGTTTTATAATCCATGTTTGTACATTCTGGCAGTTAGCATCGTTTGTATGTTGTTGCACTCGCATGGACTGAATGCAGGAGCTGTCGACGGCTCCGGATGACAGCGTGAGCATTTTATTCACCTGTATGAAATGACTACATGTCCAAATCTGATTCCACACCTACAATTTTCATCTTTAAACAGATGACGTCTTGTCACTCTTAGGGTGCGAGGACCCAACACTCTTGAGTATGATTAACAAATTCTACAATTTAGCGACTTTTGAAAATAGCTCCCACTTTGGGCTGTCATTGTCTGCCTGAGTACTGTTGCTTATCACTGAATAACCTTGGTGAGGAGAGGCCACTGTTCCTGTCCTTCTTTCAAGGTGTTCTTTTTTTTTTGTAAAAAACTGTTATTGTGAAAAAGCAAGCCTTTCATAGGATTATAGAAAAATAATTTGATCTTCTTTGTCTGATTAATGTGGTAACTGAATACATCATTGCAGAGAAATAAAAAAAAGTGTGTGCAATTAATGAGTAAAAAAAAATATGAATTGAAATTTATTTGTTAGCTGTAGGCAGATGATTTTTTTTTATGTTATAACGTCAGATAAAACTACCACAGTTTCATGATATCACAGTTAATACAGAAAACATCAAAACCAAAAATGTGTAACATGAACTGGCAGCTTTCAGCAGAAAAATGCAACATATTACTGTTCTACTATTTTTTTATTAGGAAACATTGGATAACCACATTCCAAATTTAGTCATAGATTGCCAACTATATTTTTAAAACATTATCTACTTGATGAGATTGATGAGGGGTGTTTAAGTTTTTCACCTGCATGACCATCGATAGTCCCCAGCATCCAAATTTGTTTGCTTTGCATGAGGGAAAAAAAATATAGAAACCTTCTTTCAGCTTGCTGACCGGCAGTGTGCAGCCACAGTTCAGAGGTTGTAAAGGAGATGTGGGAGTTGAAAATGAACATCGACATTGCGGAAACTTGTAGGGAATTTGACTTGCATAACATCACCAGTTAGCTTTAATGTGGACTCTTTGAACTTACCTGTTCTTTTGTACTAATTTAAATTAATCTATTTCAAAGTATCTCCTTTATTTATGAGGACACTTGAGAGAGCTGTCTTTTGATTCCTTTAAAGTTTAGACAGGAATAATGACTCGCTTTGAAAGTACTGTTTGTACATTACACCGAATCACTTTGCGGTTCTAGTAATGGTCTATTATACTCTTATAATTCATGTATTAAAATACATGCTTGGATTAACTTTAACATCGACATTCAAAAGCATGCGTGTGAATATAAAAGCTCATCTTTTGACTCGTTATCTTCCTCCGATTTATAACCCCCCCTTCCCCTGCTACCCCCCTCCACCGCTAATTGTCTTAAATATCAATTTGAGACAATTAGCTGAAGCGCTGATCAGATGAGATGTGAGCGATCAGTGCTTTTCTCAAAGTTCTTAGTGATCCATTCATCCTCTGTGGTGTTGGGTGGCTGACAGGTTGGCACCATGCCAGGCGCGAGCAGAGGGAGCCTCGAGTGCCAGCGACGAGAGGACGGGTTGGGGTTTGCCTGATGGTGTAGAGAGGAGGGGGACGAGGATGCCTGGAGGGAATAGAGGGAGGGATAGATGGGTGTGTGTGTGTGTGTGTGTGTGTGTGTGTGTGTGTGTGTGTGTTTCTGTGTGCCGTCATGGAGGTTTAAGGTGTCAGGCTATGGCGAGGCAGCTGGTGTCTACAGTGGCATGGTGACATGACCATGCCAGTCTGTGCTGAAGAAAGGCTGGGCGGTAGGGCATGTAGATAAAGAAAGGAAACATATTTATTTGCTTGTTAGGTATACCCATGTCGGTTTCAGAAATCAAGATGACCCACTAAGAATTTTAATTTTTTTTTTTTTTTTTTTTTTTCCGCCGATTTCAGGTTACTTTAAAACTTTGACATGCCAGTAGCAATTTACACTAATTCCGATTTCTCTTTCAGAGCTACAAGGGGAAATACAATTAGTGTTAATTTTTTTTTCTTGCTTTCCTGCAGTGATATTAAATCACATCTTGTCGCTATGTAAGATAGAAAACAGGCTTTCACTATTAATTTAAAACAAAAGTAAAAGAGAAGCAAACGTTGCTGTTAGTGTGGCCTATCATAGTCAAAAGAGCAGGTTCCCTGTGGATTCCCTAAAGACTGCAGATGCTTGCTTTAACATCTAGTTAATAGTTTGTTTACACTGGTCCGAATCAGTTCATAAGTTTGTTAAACGTAACTTTCTTGGGTGGCTTCAGTTCCTTTTCAGACGGAAATCTCCAAGCAAACCAAAATCGTACAATACAAACCCTATATGGCACCAGTCACATTGACCAATACACAGCTTTCAGTCTGTTTATTGGTCAATGTGACTGGGTCGGGAGTACCAAATGTAAATGCGACAAGATGATGTGATGTTCTAAACCAGTAGAGGTTAAAATCATGTAATTGTTGTGATTTCTGTACAGCTGAACGCAGAAATATCTGAGGTTTAAACTGTATTATTTTGATAAGACCTCTTGATAATTGTCCAACATTGTTTTTTGTTTTGTTTTGTTTTTTTAATTTGCTTTCTTTCTCAGATCCCTTAATTAAACACAAACCTGGCTACAGAAAGACATTTGGCCTAAACTTGCAGCATACACCTAAGAGTTTGTTTAAAAACCTCATTGTGTTTTACTTTACGAACGCACTGATATTACCAAAAATCTGGCAACATCTACAAATCGAGTTTAAAAATGATATGGAGCAACTTTGCTGTCCTCCATTCAGCCTTCCTATTATCTGCTTAAATTGACTTTTTTGAGCTTTACATCATGTTACATTGTTATTCCCTTATCGAAAACATATCTGAAGTGTTGCCTTGGATCCTTTAATGCATGTTTGAGAAATCCTTCAGTTTCCCTTGGCAGCCATTTAGATGTGCAAAATGCCTGGGTGGAACCAGCGCCGCCTTTGAGACGCAGCGCTACACTTTCCAAGCTTCCAAGCTTCTGCCTCACAGAGCAGCCCTTCCCCTTCCCCTGCCCCGCGATTCCCCTGTTCAGTTCCTTCAGACTAGCCAGCCAGCAGCAATTAACAAACACCTGGTGGAACTGCGCATCTGCTGAGCTCATTATCGGAGCTGCTTCTTAATGCAATGCTAGTAAGTTTGTATGTTAAAGGGTTAATAGAGGAATGCTGTTGTGATGACTTCCTAAAGATGGAATTTCAGAAAGAGCAGGAGTTTTTATAGAGACAAAGGGACCATCTCAATGTGTTAAAATACAACGTTAAATTTCTTTTGAGTCGTATAACAACTGATGTTGACATTGTTACTTGACTGTGCTATAAAATGCCCCTTTAAAGTTTTGTTCTCTTGCTCACAGGCTAAATAAGTCAGAGTATCATACAATAGTATTTTGCTTTAAATAACTTGTTCCGCTGTTCATGTTTCCTCTGGCTTGATTTTGAATCACCTCAACAGAAACTAAAAAAAAATAATCAATGTTTAAATGTCTTCTATCAGTAACGACATTTAAAGTGAAGAGTGTTTCTGATGTCTGATTGTTGTTAGATAACTTGTGTTGACTGATCTGAGAAATGTAGTGTTTTCCAGGTCCGGACTATTGCAGCTCCAGTGATGTACTGTAGTCTTTTGTGTATTTGAATCATTTCTGAACATGTATTTTTTTGATGATCCCTTTTAGCGTCCACCCCATATTTAATTAATTCAATTGAGGGGGAAAAAAAATGAGCACTGGAGGGTTTTCAGTTGTCGGTGTGCTTTGTGAGGGTTGACACTTCTTTTGTGTTCATTATCAGGAAATCACCTCAGGGAGTTGTGTTGACTCGTCGTAGCTGCTACTGAGGACTTCCATTGTAAGGACCTGGGAAGTCGGGGTGGAAATACCAAGTTGTGGCTTTTGCTGAGAAGAGCTAAACATGGCTTAAACTCTCGCGTTCATGGAGGAAATAAATCCATTTGTCCTTTTGACCGGTCCTGCATGTTGTTTGTTCTCCAGCATGTAACATTAAATCTGCAGAGTAATAGAGCTGTGCAGCGCATCTTGGCCAGTTAAGTCACATATTTTTATTTTATTTATTTTTTCACTCTGTCAAACAATTTAACTACAATTTAGCTTGTTTTTTTTTTATTTAGTTTTTTTCCCTCGCTAATATTCCCTTTTATCAGGGGAAAATGTGTTTATACTACATCATTCTCGGCAGTATTTGCTCTGCACATGGTTTAAAGCAGCCGTTCTATAAAGTGCAGAACAATAGCAGACTCATTTACGTGGAGCGTGATATTTTTGCAGCCCAAACTCTGACTGCATCGCCTCTCCCACATCTTTAAATGGATCCCATGAGTCTTCAGCTCTGTTGTTTCCATTATTCATTTCAAAACTTCCACGTAGCACGAAGAGGCTAGAGGGGTGAAAAATAATTTTGTGTCTGGAAAAAAAAAAAAAAAAATTGATGTAAAGCAAAGTCACTGCTTTATGCAAAGTGTGGTGTGCCTTGGGAGAATGTGAGCTGTTGCGCTGTAGGAGGAGGGAGCGCCGTTTGGAAAAAAGGGATGGACTGTGTGCATGTGTGTCTGCGTGCTGCTGTCAGTCTGTCAGTTAGGCCTAATGCGGCTCCCCAGAGGTACCTGGGGGAGACCCATCTAGCACCCAGTAAGCCCTCGCTGGCGGGCGAGTGGTGACAACGGGTTCCCACTGAGAGGGGAAGTGTCATAGTATGTATGTAAACTAGTGACAGATGACTGGAGACATGTGGCCTGTAGACACTGGGCCTGCAAGTAAAACAGTTTTTCCTCTTCGGCTTTCTTTTCCGTCTTCCCACTTGAGACTTCAGCAAGTGGGCATCGGGTTCCGACAACTGGGCTGTGTGCGGTGACAAGTCAAAGATGTGAATAAAAAAAAGGATGCAAATCATTTGGCATCAAAAGCCATATGCTATGCGCAAAGAGGGAAAAAAAAAAGGTTTTGAATCCTTTGTAAGACTGCATAAGAAGGAGTGAGGAGTTTTTAGCGTGCAGTGCTTCAGGCTGCTTTTCTAGGCCACAGGTCATGTAGGTCAGTGTTACACTCCCTGCAGCCTCACTTCAACCCTTGGTCTGGAAATAGAACATGCAACGTCACCCAGCCAGGAGGGAGGTAGATTCCAAACCTCAGCGGCCACAGGCTACACATGTGGAATCTGCTCGTGTAGTTGACCCCGAGTGTTTGAAACTCGGAGTGCTCCCAGTAGGATATTGTTTCTTCATGCATACCCAAATGAACAAGGCTGCATGAATTGCCTTGTACAAAGTGGATGAGTATCCTTTCAGTTCACCGTTTGGCTGTTCACAACTCATCAAGGGAGCATGCACTACCCACAGGCAGATTTATTTAACAGTTTATTTAACGGTAAGCACCTAACTCGTAACAAAGGCAAAAACCAACGAAATAAACAGAGGAGTAAATGATTTTTTTTTTCTTTTTTATAATGCCGTTTTTCTGCCAGGAGGCCGTTTGCCCACTTTCCTTTATAAACATTCAGCGTATCACAGGGAAAGCTGCCAAGTGCAAGGCAGACACAAGGCTGTAGTAAGGAAAACATACAAGTCGTGCGATGAGACGCCATGAAGCATTAGGATTGTGACAATGCATGTTGCTCATGACATGAGATGATTCATGATGTCGGGTTAAAGATTCTGAAAATATTTCAGTATTATTTGGAAACTAAAAATTCCTCTGCTTTAAAATGAAAATTGCTTTAAAGACAAGGTTTGTTTCTTATTAGAAATCAGCGTAACAATAGTTGATCTGTTTTTATTTAACCTTTGGCTTTGTACCAATTTGGGATTTCAAATGTTATTTGTGCCTCTTTTCAATGATCAGTAAACATATCTGTTAGCATTACATCAATCAAAACCTTAAAACATGCATGTTTCTACTGGTATCTACCAAAGATTTATTTCCTTAGTGGTGAGCTCCCAGTCTTTGAGGTTGAACGGTTTTCTTTTCGTCATGTCAATCTTTAGGATTCACAGATTCAATTTAGCACCGTGGCTTGGCCACTCCAAAGATATTGCTTAAAATCAGAAAAAGACAAATTGGTCAAACAAAACAATTAAGCCTAAATCTGCCAAGGGTATTAATAATTTTGGTCTTAATTTTAAAGAAAGAGTTCAGTCTAGTTTGAATATTTTATATTGTCATTTTTATGTTTGTGTAATTCTAAGATTTTTAGATTTATTTATTTTTTTCACAAATGAAAAATATCTCAGAAAGCTCACTTTGTACTCCATAGACTCTCTGATGTAGAATTAACAAGTTCAGTTTTAATCAATATAAGAATTTAAAATGTTTAACTTCTGCTGATCAAATGCACATGAGACTGCAAAATTTACTTTGGCACCAACAAGGAGCATCAAATCAGATGATAACTTTGAGATCTGCTGTCACTGTAATCACTAGCTATTTCTGCAGTTATAAATTGTTCATACTTTCCCTGTTCCTTTGTTTTGTTTTTCTGTGTCAAACAATTTATAAGTGGTTGAGACCTCAGCCCAGCTTGTAACTCTCAACTTATCTGGGGATCATTCCAATTGTTTACGCTTATTCTTATTACTAAAGTTGTGGAAGGACCAAATGTGCTCATTGAGACATTACTTTCTTGTCTTCCTCCTTTCTACCAGCCCTAAAACAGACTTTACATTTCTAACCTAATTATATATATATATATATGTATATATATGTATAAATAAAATAAATATACATAATATATTTTTATTGTCAATGTTTATTAAGGAAAATATTCATAAATATTCCATATGAAAATAAATTGTTCAACAATGTATTAGACATTCAGTAAGAACAGAGGTTCTCAAATTGCTTTTTTTTTTTTTGTGAGATTCAGCACTGACAAGTGATGGGTTCATCTCTGCCAATATACAAACATCAAATACACAATGCACAGTTAAGTGCACGTTTTTGGCTGAAAACTAATGTATCAGGCTAATTTTGTCAGGATTTGTGTGTGCGTGTGTGTGTGTGTGTGCGTGTGTGTGCGCCTTCTCTTTCTTACACAATAGGACGATTTTCAGGAAGAATTCGCAAGAGTGTTTACCATAACATGACAATCACCAGGGGGAATTAAGATCTTTCCTAGAAGCAGCCACTTGATAGAGATCTGTATGTCGAAGCAACGGCTCAGCTTTCTATCCATGGAAGTAAAATCAATCAGCACTGATGAGTTCATGCTCCAACAAATATATGCGTGCCACACTGTTTATTGTGACTTCCAATAGTGCTATTGTGCTATTCTTTAGTCCACGTGGTGCAAGGAGCCAATTCGCATTTAAGCAATGGGTGACCCTTGGTTGTGTATATTGATGACTGGGATTTGTTTCTTAATAGAATTGTGTCTAATTAATTAGCTTTTAATTGGTTGAATTCTGAACATGCAAATGTAGCACATTGTGGAACTGTCATGTTTTTAAAACCACATAAAGAACTGCACATAATGAAAAGGAGGAAATCCGTTCTCTTACTTGTAATTTATTGTGCAGGACTTTGAGTCTTACCTGAGAAATGGATGGATATTACAAAAAGGCTGTGTTGAACAAAGAAAACAGAGACATATTTGAAATGTGCTCCTCTTGATTTCTGTTAATTATCTCATTTATTTTTCACAATTGCTTTGTGACACAAATTGACCCTTTTTCTTTCCTTCATTTCATAATCTATTAAGGAATGCTGCGGAATAATTTTCTTTGCACATCTCTCATTTGTGTGAAGGCTCTGAACTCTCTGAAGACGCTGGTCTCTTTTCTGGCCGCCTCACAGTGATTTACAGTTTTCATTGTCCTCTTTGTACAGTTTTATTCAGCTCTACAGTATATATAAATACATTTTGCAACACAGTTTAAATAAGTGCTGCATATATTTTTTTGTTTTTCAATTTTTTTTTTTACATTTCCTGAAATTTCCAGAATTATGTTAAATTAAATAGATTATCATTTTATTTAGTTTTGCACTGCAGACTCCAACATGTTGGTAAATAATGCTGCAAGTAGACAACAATTATGCTAATGAGCTCTAGGAATATACCTTTTGCTAATAACTAAATATGCTGCAAACAGCCAGGTCTGCACTGTGAGGAAAAGTTGAAGTAGCCACTAAAAGCAAAAATTAAAGGTGAAACTACATATTTGTTTTTTTGTATAATGATAATCTTAATGAAATGGTAACATAATGTGAACAAAGAGGAGCCTGCACATTGAAACTGTGCAGCATTCATTGCTAACGTTTCAAGCCTACCTGGATCTTTGTCGGGTCAGAACAGTGAGACAAACTCACACAGACGCACTCCGTAGTGGTGATACGTTTTAGGTGTGGAGCCGCAACAGTCAACAATCTGGATTAAAATTGAAATAGATGCATCTTCCTTTTTATACAACAGGACAGAGTACTAATTGCATAAATATTTAAATTGAATTTTTAAAAAGTGTGGTTTCCTTGAATGGCAAAATTAATTGCACACAAAAAGCAACAGAAAAATCTGAAACAGGAAAATTAGAGAAAAAAAAAACCCAAGACCAATTCAGAACAACGAATTAGTAACATTTGTTAAGATTTTACTGAGAGATTTAAAAAATATATATTTTATTGCTAATGCATTAATTTGTACATATCACTTACCACTAATAAAATAACATTTAATTTGTGTACAAGTTGAACAAATGTACTCAAATTCACATCAGACTTTATTGATTAAAAAACTGTTGTGTTCTTGATTGGAAATGGGGTCTGCTGTGTGAAAATATGAAACAATTGTTGCTTTTGTTTAAAGCAACAATTTCTTTATTTTTCATCTTCTTCCAAGCGTTTAGATATGTTCAATTCCAACAGACCTCAGTGAGAAGGCTGGACGATTTGCCTCCTTACAATGTACTGCTACAAGACTTAGGTCAATTGCAACGTATGTGTTCTGCTAGCCTAGCTTTTAATTGTTTTTGGATTTTTTTCAACATAGTCCAACCAATGGTAACATGGTGGCCCAGCTGTTTTCACTGATGTTTTACAGTGAAAGGGGGCTTGGTTTGATTCTCAGCTTTGGGATCTTTCTGTATTGAGGTTTTATATATTTTTTTCTCTTTGTACAATTTCCATCTGTAAGTGAAATTGCACATGAATCATTTCCATTTCTTGGTGGATAATTTAAAAATGTTCTGTTTTTAACGGAAACGGGTCAGATTGCTTAACCAATTGTTGTGAAAGATATATTGTTTTTTTTTTTGTTTTTTTTTTATTATTATAAAACAAAAAAAAACAAACAAAAAAATTTCACATTATCTATTCCCATTTTCTTCCACCTTACGTTGGTTCAGTCTGACTCTTTTTGCTTTGGAAAGTTTTTGTCATCATAATGCTTGGTCATTGTTCTGGAAGTATTTCACCATGCAGAGAAAACTTAGTGATTTAATCTTGATCAGCTTTTTTTAAATCATAGCAGCAGTTACACTGCTCTCATGAGTCACAGTCTTAGGTCTTTACTCATTCTCTACATTTTTACAGCTAATGATTCATAACATATGTTGACAATATCAATAGAAATACAATTCTTAGAATTTCTCTGAAGTCTGATCCAGAATTGTCCGGCATTCTGGGGGATGTTTGCAGAGGAAAACATTATTCCTCTCACAGCTAGAGTTTAGATTTGTGGCCTGGGCTCGACCTAAAATTGGGGCTGGGTCAGGCCAAAAGTATTTGCTTGATGGTCAGGTCAAGTTTGGGCTTCTGTGACGCGTGTGTAGGGCCTACAATACATGCAACGCATACAGCCAAATGAGAATGTGTAATTTAAGTTGTGTGTATTTATTATAGACTTAATAATCACACGTCCCAGAAGATTTGCACTTGATTTGCCCTTCAGTTACAACAATCAACACAATAGAGCTGGAAGATGTTAGACAAAACTGAAATCTTGATCTTGTTTGTGTTTGGTGAGCAGCAATTGCAGCTTTGAGTTAACTCTCTGACCTACTTGTGTTTTTATTCTTGAAGGATTTCCATTGTATACTCTCACGTGAATACCTGATGTCACAGGTCCAGTGGTCAGTAGAGAAACAATTGAGTTGGAGCCTATGTCAGGAAAATAAAAAATAAATAAAAAATCTGATTGGCATGTGAAGAGTCACACACAGCCAGTGTGTCTAGGCCTCAAGAGTATGTGGTGCCGCTAACAAGAAACCATAGAAAGATGACTGCAGCCAGCTACTCCAATATCAATAATTTAGAAATTGCTCAAGAGCATGAGCAGGTTCTTGGGACTGAATTAGGTCATCCGTAGTTATTATTGCATGTCATGTGCGCATTACGCCTGTTATGATGTCAGTTATCTTTCTGCTTCACCTTCCAATTCATTTTTCCATATAAGATAATTCTTTGAGATGAATTACACAAACTAAAAAGAGTCCTAACTGTGCCTCAGTTTTGCGTTTGATCTAGGACGGTGATCCAGTTTTTTTTTAAGTAAGCACTACAAATGTTGAAACTTTGTCCTGTGTCTGAATATTTCTATTCACATTGAAATAATTTCTGAGACCATTATCTGCTCGTATGGCTGGCAGAAGCTAATGCTGAATGAGTGAAGTGACTATTCCTTGCATCAGTCACCACAATGACTTATGCAACTTTTGTTCAATGGTTTTCTCTGGATCACGACTTTGACACCCTCTGTATCCACCACATGAGTTTTCAGAGCTGTGGCAGGAATAGGTAATTCGGTTTTCCAGCAATAGTTTTTCTTTGATCTTGTGTTTGCAACAAATTGAAAATAAGCTATTGTCATGGTGTAACACACAATAATTATTCTTAAATGTACCCAAAATATCCACTTTGAACTTTTTCTAGCACGGTTTATTCTTTCTTTTTGGTAATAGAAGTTGAGGTAACATCACACCAAATGTTTGAGAGAGCAGTCTGTAAATCAGGGTTTCATTACTGACATTTTATACTACCTTTAGCATATTGTTTTAAAAATTAGTGGGACAAAGCATAAAGCAAAAAAAACTTTGCTGCCATATAGCTACTGATGACTGCTCAGGGACATGTTGCCCTTTTTTCAGGTTTAATAAGACATCCTCAATTGGTACAAAACAAGCCAAACTGCAAACAAACAAAGTGGGCAAAATGACCAGGGTCCACCGACTGAATGAAAATGGCCAACAAATTTCAAATGAAAATCTTGTCCCCTTTAAATAACTCTAAACCATTTCTTGTTCCTCTAACTTCACTTTTCTACACCTCATTAATACTGAAAATGGCTAACTTTAAAATTTCTATATTCAGTAAAACTTTCTAAAACGAACAGTGTCCTCATTGTATGGATGTTACACTCAGGTTTTTTTTTTTCATGTTTTGCATATCGTAATGACGGAAAGGGCAAATTGTTGCGCTGACCCTTTTTAAGCATCATGCTAATTAATTTCCTTTAATTAGAATTTAATGGGTAAAAGTTTTGGGACATTTATGATTTTCTGGCTCTTTCTCTAAGTGCACACGTGCATCATAAGGTGCTTGAGGGCACTTGACTGAGTCTGTTGGGCAACAGAATAGGAGTGTACAGTTTTTTGTCTTTGTCAAACTGGATCTTTGTAAGCTCAGTCACTTCCCATTCCTGTTTAGCTTGTGTGTTGGTGTCTGGCAGCATGGCGCCAAAGAGACGTACAGTAGAAGTGGCTGATGAGTAAACAGATATCTAGTATCAGGATTGCACAAACACAATCATGTCAGAGATTGTATTTATTTATTTGGATAGATGTTTTTACCATTAGTTTTCACTTTTTTCTCTTTATCTTTGGAATTCAAGTCAAAACTACCAAGCATACAACACTGTCACATTTGTTAAATGAAACCTGAAATCTTCAATGCCTTTTCTTACAAATATTGTGATGCTCTTTATCCAAAACACAACCAGGACGATGAACTTTGAAATAAAAATAGAAACATTATAAATTACCAAAAATTCTGTCCTCAAAACATCCAAAGCAGAGTCAGGAAAAGTCACACTATCACAAAGATTTGTTTTATTTATGTTTAACCTGTTAAACACCACATCAATACAGTATTAAGCATTTATTTTCACAGGCTTTTCTTAGTTAAAAAAATAAATAAATTAGCATTCGTTTTAAACCCAAATCTTTTGTTAAAAGTGAAAATGTTTTCTTCAGTTCCTGGGTGCCGTGTTCGCCATGCCAGCTTAGCTCTTTGAAGGCATTGTTTGCCAGTAGGCGAACCAATCTTCTCGACAGCTCTTTCCTTGTAAAAGTTCCCCTTTATGGCTTCACTACTTCACTTCAGTAACTTTATTACAGTATAGCTGAGAGATTTCTATTTCATATTGACCTAAGATTGCTTCAGTTGTCTCATTTCACCTTTTGTCTGGCCTGTGTTGGAAAAGTGACCTTCTTTGAGACTGTGCAGTTGAAACCACAGAAAGCTTCACAATGTCTCTGACAGCGATTGCAGACAAGCAACCTATTTCTGCTCGCTCGGGTATTTTCAATTAGGGTTTAGTTTGAATTTTGTTTGAATTTTATACTATAGAAGGCTGTTACTGAGGCAATAAAATAACCTTGATGGTGTTTAAATAAAATTAGCTATTGAAGGTCAGATGTGAAAATGAATTTAGGAAATCACCTTAGAGGTCCTTCTGTGTAATGAGTTTCTGACATAAGGATAAGAAGCTTAAATTTTCTTTGACCATCAGAAACTTTCTCATTGTTGGTCATTAATAGATGCGAATACATGACATTGTCTGGAAGTATTGACTTGAAGTGGAAGCTAGAGCCCAATGCTTACATTATAGACTCACTAAAAGTCAGAAACTTAAGCAGTAACTTCAAAATATAACTACAAGTTGCCCTTTTCCTTAATACATAGCAAGCTTGTGATTCTCATGGTGTCATAGAATTACGAAAATTCTTAACAAAAATTAATAGCAATCAAGTTGTTTGATTTAAATCCGAATAGCAAATGTCATTAGTTGGAGAAGGACTATGGTTCATTTTTGAGTGGCTCTTTTTCTTGTAAAAAACTGAGCTTCCCAATACTGTGAATTATGACATTCTTTATAATGTCACCGTGTTCTCTTAATCAGGTTATTACAGTTATAAAGTCTAATGGTTGGAATTAATCACAGTTGTAACCTGGTCCAGTGAACAGGATAATTTGTGAATGTCCAGCGGGCCTGCTGGTGTGAAAGTCACATGACTCTGTGCAGCTTTAAAGTAGAAGTCGAGGAGTTGGACTTGTTTTTCTCTTCCTTGGGGGCAGCTAAACTTATGCGTTATAAAGATGTTGGTGAGTAGCTTTTGGTCAATGATCCCTCGTAGTAGGGTTACAATCTGCCTCTGCTCTCTCTTGAAGTGTGTAATCCCTCAAGAAGTGAAGTAACTATGCACACAGAGGCTTATAAAATTACAGCTTTTACTATGTTTGTGCTGCAAGGTTAAACATGTTTTAGCCAGTTCTTCCATTAAATCGCTGTGTTCTTCTAGCTAACAAGTCATTTGAGTATTATGCACAGCAGTAACACTTTGAAGGCTGTCTCCAGGAGTTGACTTGGATTAAACCAGTGTTTACGTTCCACTGGACTGTGCTGGGTCCATTCTTTCAGTACGTGTGTAGATTTTGCTGTACTTAGGGCAGTAATGGAAGATGTTGCCTTTGGGGCCTTTTGGCCTGAAGAGTCATAGTTTAATGAGCTTGGCAGAGAAAAAGAAATGACAGCTCAACCTCACAATTTACTGAATTAGTGGGGAAAATGAGACTCATGGAAAGCCAGTGGAGTTTATTGCAGGTTTGTTTAAAAAAAAAAAAAAATCAATGTTGGCATAAAAATGGAGCATCAAAAATGTAACTCTGGATTTATTCAGAGACCGTTCTTAATCTCCAAGAAGAATAATCATTTTACTGTCAAGTTTATTACTAACACCATTACTCTATTCTATTTGAAATGTATCATGTTTAGTTTTTTTGTATGTTTTGAAGTTATCCTGGACACAAAATGTAAATAATGTTGTAAATATTCAAGTTTTAAAAATTATATTGAAAAATATGAAATACAAAAACATCAAAACATATTTATTTTATTATCATTTAAAATATTTTCCAATTTTTATTCAGCTCAGCACCATCAAAATACAAGCTATTGGTTAATGTGTTCAAAGAACCAAAATATTGAGTTTTTACATTTAATGCATTTAATTTTTCAGTGAAATAAGATCACTGGGAACAGTTGGCCAGTGTCTTTTAAAATGGTTTCTAAGCTTGAAGATTCAAGATTTTAGCAGCTTTGTAGTTGCCAAACTTATTTTCCAAATTAATCAAGCAGTTTTATGTACAGATTATATAAAAAAATACATCATCTCTTTCAATGTTTTTCTTTATTAATGTAAGTCAACAGCAGTAAAATATCAGCTTGTTTTATTGAATGTCTTATTACTATAAATGAAACACATCCCATAAGATTTGACAGGGTATTTTCAGAGGGGAAATTATGTGACAGGCAGCCTTGAAAAATGGCGCTGCAAAGACTTTAGAGGTCTTCTGTCCTTACACTCAAAACCACTTACACATTGTAAGAAAAAAAACAGCATTGCTGTTAGTCACCTCTCAATTAAAACAGAACATTTAATATAGCAGGAATGATTTAGAATTGTCAAATACAAAATTCCGTTTTTGGAATCATAAGAAAATAAATGATGCTAATTATGAAGATTTAAGCAGTTGCTATAAGACGTTTTATCCCAAACCCAGAGTCTCTTTAAGATACAGAACACCTTGAAATTGGACATTTGTCTCTTTACAAACTCCTGCTCTTTCTGAAACTTCACCTTCAGGAAGTTATCACAACAGTGGTCCTCCTTTAAATATTTTTTCACCAGAATTGCTGAGAAGTAGCTCATACAATGTGCTCAGGTGATGCACAGTTCCACCAGGTGCTTGCTAATTGCACCAAGCTAATCTTTAGGAGCTGTGAGTGGGGGAGTCTTGAGGAAGGTGTGGTTTGTGAGGCGGAAGTACGAAAGCTTGGCAACTGCAGCTCAGAGGAAGAGCTGCATCTTGAAAGTGGTGCTAGGTGCACCCAGGCGTTTTGCACAGCTGAGTGGTTGCCACAGGAGATGAAAGTATTTCTCAAACATGCATGAAAAAATTGAGGCAACCCTCCAGGTATGTTTTTTGATGACAGAATAACATTGTAACATGATGTAAAGCTAAAAAAAGTTGATATTACATAATAGTGTCCCTTTAGTATTCTGCTCCAACAGATAACTCGGTTTATGTTCTGACAACTCTTCACCTAAAATGTGTTTTGTTGTATCATTTCTTTCTAAACACAAATCTGACTTGACACCTACAATCTTAAATCAGCTCACATCTTGCTTCTGCTAACAATGTTTTCTTGTTGTGCAGTTTGCTTTGCATGAGGCCAACATTATCAATTCCCCCTGTTTTGATTGACTCACATCCCAGTACTCACCATAATTTAATGCTGTTCTAGATAATTCTGTACAGAAAAAAAAAAATCTATTATCCTTTTATACAGAAAAAGCTTTTCTTTTGCTCCTAGCATTTTGTGCTGGCAAAAGCTTTAACCAAGGCTTAAATTCTAGGTAATTTAAGCCTTAAGCCCCCCCCCCCCCAGTAGGAAATTGACAAAAAGCTAATTGCCCCCTCTTATTTGGCTGGACTGAACACTGTAGACCTAAGCTTAGAGCTGTACTGTGAAAATAAAATGAAATAAATTGTGTGAATACAAGCACAGGCCTACCACACATAGAACATGAAAAATCTGTTAAAGCCATAAGATGACCACTTTAATTAAATTAAGCAATAAGAAATACAAAGCCTCCATCTACCTGGAGAAATATGACTGGAATAAAAACCTGCAGAACCCATTCTCTTATGAGTTTGGTGCAATGATTTAAGATCTTTGCATCCAGATATGTTTTCTACTGAACTATTTATTGACTTAGTCAAGTGAGTTAGCAAATATAACCCTTGCTAAAAGAGAAGATTTCCAATATACCTTTCTCTGGTTATTAACATTATTAGTGAACTTATGGGGGAGCACTCACTAACCTGAACTTCACATAACTCCAGCTAAACCACTATGGTTGTTGTTGGCTAATTGGTTTGATAAAAGCAAGATATAAAATGCGTTTGAAGTTAAATTACTGTTTTGACAAAACTTTAGGAATCATTTTAAGTAATGATTATATATTATAAGTAATGAGGCTGTGACTTCAGTTATGAATCTTCAGACTACACAGTGTATAAATTGAATTCTCTTGGCCAAGGAATATGTAGATTTGTGTAGAGAGGAAAAAGTGAGTTTGCTTCTCATGGAGCTAGTTTACTTTAAGAACCAAGTCTGTGTCTAAATTGTGATCCAAGTTACACTGATTTTAGATACTATAAAATTACAACTTTTGATGTGATATTAAACTTTAAACAGGACTGAGTCTGGAAGGGGTTTAATGCTACCATACTGAGCATTCTACGTTCTGTTTAAGGAGTGGAAGAATCTGTTGACTTTGTGATTATGTATCTAACATAATCATCGTATGCATCTGTTTGCTTTAACGGGTGCAGTCAGCAGTGACATGGTCCATTGTGCAAGCAGGTTGTCCTACAGAGTAAATGGAAATCTCGCTGAGGAAAATGACAGAAGTTTTGATTTGTCATCCATACAGCAGACTATAAAAAAAAATGAAGGTCTTCATCTTTTATTAATGCAAACGTCTGCAAACAGATGTGGGTAATAATTTATTCTGTTACTTTTTTAGTATTAAGAAAAAAAAGGAATGATATTCTTGTTTCCACGTTTAGACATTGTCTTCATGGCCTGCATTAGTGCCAGCTGTCATTCGTCTTTTTAAATCTTCTTTGTAACTAAAGTTTTTTCCATATATATTGCAGTTGGCTTTATAACACTTAACATCTCAAGATACTTTACAAAAGAAGAGGTGAATTGAAGCTGGATCCAGCAAATATATTCCAAGCACATAACATGCATTCAAAATGTGTCGTAATTATCAAACAATGCCGTCGAGTTAAGTTTATTATTCAAACTGGTTAAAATGTTTTCTATTTAAGAAACGTCTATCAGATTATATAGAGTCTTTTATGCAATAAATATAAAATTCAAAGGAGCAGCACTAGAAATACCTTAAATACAAGTCCATCTGAAAAATAGACAATTTAAAATGTTTTTGGGAGTGAATGGTTTAATCTCTGTAAAATACTCATAAATGCCTTTATAAATGTGTCATATATGAAATCTTAAAATTGTGTACATTTAATTTAGATTCATGGATATGGGATTGATGTCTTCAATCACTTTTAGCTACATCAGATTATATATATATAACTTGGTACCTATCGTCCAATAAATTTATGGAATTTGAGTAATCATTAACTATTAATTAACAGGAATTTTCAATCCATTGGCCATCATTTTTGATTTTCACTAAAAATCACTCAAGAAGATTTGTCCCTTTAGAACAGCTGATTTAAATTACTAGCTATACCTAGAGTGACTCTGTAGCTATCCACGTTCTGCATTTGTCATTGATTGCAAACAAAAGCTCTCGTCACTGAAATGTGCTTTCTCAATGTGGTACCTAAAATCCCAAAACGCATTCTTTTACAGTCATTTTCCACCTTTGATGAGAATATCATCGGCTTGGATCAGTGGACTCTAAAGAATTTAGAGAAGAGCAGTAATTTGCTGCCATGGGTGGCCAAGCTGTGAAATGTGCGGACAGTAGCCCTGGAAAAGACAGTGACAGAGGAAGACGTGTATTTTCCAAATGAGGGGTTAAATGGCACCCTGCTATCCAAAGATGAGAATTACTGCCACACAGAGATCTAAATTGAGTTTAAATTGTCTTAACTTGATATGTAAGATGAATGACTGTCCGTAGCTGTGCCGATTACCATTTCACATTGCATTAGTGTTTCGTCCCATCCCTACTCTGACTATCTCTAGTGAATGTGAATGTAAGCACGAGAGTGTTTTTATTTCTAAACATAATTGCTGGCTGTCGGCTGTGTTTGCGTGCTCGTCGAGTAAAAAGCTCTGTCTATGCAGAATAAAAGCAAACATCTCCATAATTAAGTTTATATCCAGTGATAAAAAAAAATAAAAATCCTTGAATTGTAATGATTGGTAGCGACGAATACTTTTTAGCATCGACTATTGTTGGTGTGAAGCATTGAGATTGTGTTGCTTAATTGTGACATCCTACATGGTTTAATGCACCAGTCTGCTTCAGCTTTGCAAAAACACTTTCAGTGTGTAATCACGCTCAAGTCTGACTTTAAAGAGCTCATTACAGTGAGTTTTCTAAAGAGCAGCTTATTAAACACAGTTACCTAATAAGCATCTTTGGTGGTGCAAATTGGTAAAAATGGTAATGAGTCTGATTAGGCTGCGTTTCAATTACGACAGCTTTTACTTCCCCCACCACAATCCTCAACCCGCCCACTCTACCCCCCCTCTCCCTCTCCGCCCCCCGTCCAGAGCAACAGAACGAAAGGAAGGTCCAGCTCTTTATGCTTGGGAACCTCCTGGAAGGCATTTCGCTTCCATTCTGCTTCTCTCTTCCTCACCCGATTGCTCGTACACACAAACTGTGCACACATGCACAGAAAGGGGAAAAGAAAACCACTCTGCCACCTCTGTGCTTCCTTTCAGCAGCACTGTAATGAATAGAGAATTGTGCAAGCGGTGGTCCAATTTACGCACTAGGAAATTGGATGGACAGAGTGGAGGCCCCAGCCTTGTTTGCTTAAAAACGGCCTATAGGGCTTACCAAATTAATAGTTACCAAAAAGGTCAGCGTCCCTGTTTCATCGACAACGATCACTCAACCAGAAATTAAACAGCACGGCACCAAATGACACCATTGCATTACCACTTGCCAGATGCCTTCCATCAATGCTTTCTTTTCTTTTTGTTGAAGAGCGGGACATTTATGTGCAGTAATTAATACATAACACTTTGGTCATAGAGATGAGTGTAAAGATGAGATTTTAAAGTGTACAATCATTATTTTCAAATCTCCTAAAATTTTCTGTCATTCTGCTCCTACAGTTTAGGCTTCTTATTGAGATGCCTGGAAGAGTGGTGGAGAGTTCTGAATCTTCTCTAATCCATTTTTTTTTTTTTTTTTACAAAAAAGCAAGTTCACCACTTTATAAATATTTCCAGTTGCAAATTACCCCATTGGGAAATATTTTTAAATTGTAGTTTTAAAAAATATGGAGGAAGAAGTTCAAAATATTAGGAAACATTCAATAATAATGATGGCAAATGTTGCCATGACGATATCATTTAAGGTGGAGTTTAAATATCATATTGCTTTGGGTTATTTGTAAATGTGAACCTCAGTTAGTTGGTTATTTACACACTGGAATAAATTAATTCCTTCTTTCCAAACCAGTCATAGTTTATCAAGAAAGTTCCATCTGCATCACTGTTTTGTCAATAAAGCAATTTTTTCCCATGTCAACACATCCTCATATTGAATTTATCAGCATTTCTACCCTATAGACATTTTCTGCAGCACTATAAAGCAAGCATCACCAAATACTTTGGTACCTACCAAACATAGCCAACGTAGTTGGTGATGCTTGCTTACAGCATCACCAACTATAACTATACTTATAGAGTATTTATAATTTATGACTAAATTTGTAATAGATTATGCAAGCCTTCTACTAACAGCCTGTGTGTTGAGCAGCTGACTGGATGGTCAACTACCAGAGCAGATAGTCCTACTAATTAACTAGTTTACATCCATTTGGTAGGTTTGGTAGACTTACAATGTTCCATTATAAAAAAAAGAGTGGAAAAGGGGTGAAATACTCCATGCAATAGCCAGGTTTACAGTTTTTTTTTTTTTTATATTATTTACTCTTCTTTAAGCATATGTATATAATAAATATGGTGAATCACTCATATAAATATGTATCAGAACTGCAATAATCAACATGTCAATATTTTAGAAGAAGCAGGAATAATTGTATGTTTTTCTTATGATTAAAATCACATTTCAGTTAAAAGTTTTTGTACAGAGTGAGTGAGAATCTCATACCAATAATAAGTCTGTATGCCTATCAGAAATGTGTGGTTCTTAATTAGATTTCACATAAAGTAGAAGACAGTTTATTTGACTTTGGTCACCGACAAAACATGACCAAAAATGGGGGGGGGGGGGGAGTTTTGTCAATTCACCCAAGAATTGACAAATTCAAAACAGGAAAACAAAGACCCTTTTTTTTTTTTTTTGACTGATCAGTGGAACTTGAGCTCATGTCCTAAGGCAGTGAGAACATTCCTCTTGTTGAATGATCTCTAATTATACTATTTGAGAACAACAAAGGAAACTGTAGATGCTTTTTCCCCTTTTTGAGGTGCAGGTAGAATAAAGGGCAACATTTTACTCTAGTATCCAAAGCACCGGATTGTTGTGTGTGTCGAATACTTTTCAGCATGTGGAGTATTTATCAGTAATTTTTTGTGGGGGGAATTCTTTTAGAGTTTATATCATCTGGTTTGATGGAAAATATGTGTAAGGTAATATACAGTTTGTGCTTTCCATGCAGAATATCTTATTTGAAAATTTATTTTTCCTGCAAAGAATTAAAATGCGTGCACTACGAGTGCGTGGAGTATTTACAAAATGTCAGTAACATTTTGCATTAAGTGGGTTACTTTGATTAGTATATTTTGTTAAGCTAACAAAAAGTGCAAATCTGTTTTCAGCTGGAAGGTCTGTTTTGACTGTCTTGGATTTTCTCCGTTTTATATAAAACACCTCATGCTCAGTGAGCTCAAGTACACTTTGTGAGTAGCCCCTCTTTGATTTGTCCAAAGTGGCAAATTGTTCAGAGAGGATTTGCAGTAATAGAGGAATCTCTCTCTGTGTGAGCTGTGTGCAATTTTGCTATTGACAAAATGGGCCTTGAGTGTTAAGGAACTCAACTGAATGATTTTTACAAAATCCATTATCCCGCTACTCTCGCTGCAGTGTCACCACCGCTTTAGATTCTTGGCAGACAATACAGCACTCATTGCTGTTTCCTCGATTCTGCCTTAATTGGAAGATCGTTTTTTTTTTATTGTTCTTTTTATCCATTTCATAAGAAACATTTTTAATATCAAATTAATCAGATTTACCTTAGAAATAGTTGACATATACTTCAATGTATACATAGCAGTAAGCATTATTTTGTGCATTCTTTTTTTCTCTCTTTTGTGTGTTATGTTCTTCAGAATAAAAAAAATAAGAATCTATCAAAATTGGAATGAGCTGATTATCCCTCAAAGAAAACCAGAAATCAGGAAATCCTAATTGGTGCATCTCTGTTGGTTTAAAATTCATAAATTTGTTACAAATGCATTTACAACATTAATCTATTTGTTTAACATATTATATTTGCTTAATAATTCCATTCAGTTGCAATCCATTAGGATTTATTTTTTTGTATTTTGATCACCGTATTTTTCCCCACAAGCTTATTGCCTCAGGCTTATTTCCCTTCAGTCATTAGCTTGGATGGTTGACAACCATGTGAGCCACAGCACAGATCTCTTTGACTAAAACCTTGTAAATTAACACAATTAGTGCAGCATCATCCTGCTAATTAGCTGCTGGTGTCTAGTGTGGCTGGTTGGCAAATGGCTGGGAGGGAATCAGAAGGGAATTCACAGACAAACCATGCGTTTGTAATCTGCCTCTGGACACTAGCTGTTTTTCAGTTTGAATCGTCTGATATCTGCTTAACCCGCTGAAGTATAAAGTATAACGTCATGGTGTCAAGAGAACAAAGAGAGGGACATGTTTGGATCATTCTCTCTCATGTGTCTGTGTATGTCACTCAGCTTAATGCTGATGAAAGATGCACAAGACTCCGTTCACAGTTTCAAATTGTTTTGAGAATTAATCTCCCGCAAACTATGTTCTGAGGGAATATTTCCCCATCATCCCAGAATAAAGAAGCACAGCTAGAAGGAATTTATTATTATTATTATTATTTGCAGATCAACTTCAGGATTTAACTTCATTATTTATGTCATTCAAACCCTTTTAGGCCTCATATAGAGGCTGCGGAGAAAAAGACAAGTGAAGCTTGTTTTTTTTTTCCCCCTCTTCACTCTGTCGGGTGGGAAGCAGTAGGCAGACTCGATGTGGATGTAATTCATGCTGGGCTGAGGGCTTTGTGTGATGAAAGCAACAGAGCGCTGCCAAGGAAGATTGCTTTGCTGCTCTCCTCCAAGCAGATTTGAAACTGTCTCAGAATGCCTCAGATGAGAGTTGGATTATAGACTGACCTGCAATGTCTGTGTCATTCTGCTCTGCATTGGATAGATTATTCCATGGTAACCAGGTGTTGCCTCCAATATCCTCATGCTGACCATTAAGTTAGTTTTGTATGTCTGTCTGTATATTTAAAATTAATGCACTCCAGCAGCTCTTAGTGTTTTAATCTCAACACCTTGGGAAAAATAATATATATATATATATATAATTTTTTTTTTTCTTATTGTTAAATAGGCTTGGGAGTAGAACCACACTACCCTCCTAAACATGTTGCTGTGTATTGCAGGTGTTGTGTAAAGAATGCTACAATTTCCCCTTGCTTACCTAAAACAACTGGTTTGGCTGTTTGTAGTAATTTTTCATCTTAAAAAGCAAAAACAATGGCTGCAAGCTAAAAGCAACTACAAACTATCAGAACAGTTCTACAGCACATGGCCTACTAATTATCAA
This sequence comes from Poecilia reticulata, assembly GCF_904066995.2. Classification (NCBI taxonomy): domain Eukaryota; kingdom Metazoa; phylum Chordata; class Actinopteri; order Cyprinodontiformes; family Poeciliidae; genus Poecilia; species Poecilia reticulata. The sequence continues at coordinate 32,024,788 of NC_088831.1, forward strand.
TCTGTTTTTTTTCCTTTTAAATATTAAAATGGTTTAATAAAACAGTTTAGGTACAATGAATGAGACTAACATTACCAATACACATTTAAATTTTTAATTATACTCATACAACCAAGCAGCATGTTTTGGTTAATGTATAAGATGCACATTTCTCAAAAGATAAAACAATGTCAAATGAGTATTGTTTTCTATATTATTATTTAGCCATTTATTTTGACAATGGCACATTGAGAATTATTCATACTTTTTATAATCAATTGGAAAACCTTTATTTGCATTCCAGTTAATAATTTTACAAGTTAGTAATTTATGTATTAACCAAATTCAAGATTACTCCTCCTGGGACTATTAATTCTCTGCCTTAACCATATAGTAAAATACTCAACAACCATTTAAAATAAACCGTTTCTAATTTTACTTGATTGTACTACTTAATGTATTTATTAATCAGAGACCACTGCAATGTTTTTCATGTTTTACTGACTAACATTTACAAAAGCATTTTCAATTTCATCTTTAAATTGGAAAGATTCAGAAATCAGCATTTGGCATAGTTCAACAGACACTGGAATGGAAAGGCCATCATACAGTTAGAGATTCTGATTTTAGAAAAAAAAAAACGGCAGCCTGTATTTTTTTTTTCCAGAGCTGTATTAGGTAAATTCATCAAAATGACAATTATTAAATATAGATACATGCATCAGTTGGTATATAAGTGTTGTTTTTTCTGTTTAACATTAATTAGATGATCTATAGATTTCCATTTAATAGTTTTGCTTAAATATCAAAATATCATAAATTGTGGTATTTCTGCTCAAGGTTATCATACTGTGAGAATCTCATACCCACTCATGCCCATTGTGGAAAAAAATGAATGCTTACTTTGACATATTTCTTCCTTATGCATACTGTCTAGGTCTAAAGATGCAGTGGACCCCGGAGCACACACAATGGGCAGAACAACACTTTGACATCTCATCCACTACCCGCTCCCCAGCACACAAAGTGGAGGCCTATCGGGGGCACTTACAGCGAACATACCAGTATGCGTGGGCAAACGATGACATCTCTGCACTGACTGCCTCCAATCTGCTCAAGAAATATGCAGAGAAGTACTCTGGGATCCTAGAAGGCCCAAATGAAAGAGCCCTGCTGTGTGCCTACTCCGATAGCTCCAGTGGACTCGTGAATGGACGAAAGTCGGAGAATGAGTCCTGGCAGGAGGGGATTTACCCAATGAACTGTGCTCCAGATGTTATATCTGTGAGCAAAGCTGGAATGACAGCTGCCCTCCCCCCTACAGACGTGTCTGCGAGCATAGGAAGCTCCCCAGGGGTGGCAAGCAGCTTGTCTGAGCCTAGCTACTCAAGTAGTAACTGTGGGAGTCATCCAGCCACCACTCTTCATTCGGGCCTCCCCTCTCAGGAATATACTGCCAGTTACAATGGCTCTTACCTGCATTCCAGCTACAGCAGCCAGAGCACCCCTGCCCTCCCTTCCCCTCACCCCTCTCCTCTCCAGAGTGCTGGGCTTCTACAACCTCCACCACCTCCACCTGCTTTAGTGCCAAGCTACAATGCTGGGTCTCCCAACCTTCCCAACTACAGTTATCCTCCAACAGGGTATGCTTCACAGACTGCCGTGGGTCCTGGTTATAGCCCTGGGGGAGCACCACCACCACCTTCTGCTTATCTACCGTCTGGCATTGCAGCTCCCACTCCAATACCTCCCTCCAATTTGCCTGGATACACCTACCAGTCTCATAATCACACACCAATCACACCTACACCTTTGAATGGCAGCTCATCCAACTCATTAAAACGAAAAGCTTTCTACATGAGCGGACATGGAGATGTGGACTCAAGCTACGGTAATTTCAACTACAACCAACAGCGCTCCTCACAGAGCCCTATGTACAGAGTAGCAGACAGCAGTGTCTCAGACTCAAACAGGGGCACCGGCTTTGAAAGAAACTCTGAGCCATCGTCTTTAGCTTTTAAGCCAACCAAACAGCAATTGGCCTCTGATCCACAAAGAAAATTTAATGTGCATTCTGGCAGAGCGCTAACTCCTCCATCTTACGGATCAACCAAAAACTCTGCAGGAGATCTAAGAACTGGCGAGCCCTACAGCAAGTTTGGGTCTCCAATCATGAGCGAGCAAACTGATGAGCACAGACAGCACCTCTCCCACCCCCTTTCAGGACCTGATTTAGGAACGGCTACCTCGTCCATCCATGCTGCAGAGGAACAATTAAAGAACAGTGATTCCAACCTGGTGGAAATGATCAACACGGAAATCCTTCAGCAGGGCTCTCCGGTAGACTGGACTGACATTGCAGGTCTGGATATGGCCAAGTCAACTATTAAAGAGGAGATACTGTGGCCTATTTTGAGACCTGACATGTTTAGCGGACTTTCCACATTACCTCGGAGTCTGCTATTGTTTGGACCTCAGGGAACTGGTAAATCGCTACTGGCGCGCTGCATGGCCAGCCAGCTGGGGGCCGCTTTTTTGCGGCTGAGTGGTTCAGCACTGGTGACCAAGTGGCTTGGAGAAGGAGGCAAGATTATCCAAGCTTCTTTCCTTGTAGCACGCTGTCGCCAACCAGCAGTAGTCCTAATCAGCGATGTGGATCTGCTGCTGTCTGGCCAGCTTACCGAGGAGAGCCCTATAAATCACCTCAAGACTGAGCTCCTCATCCAGCTCGATGGTATTCTGACCTCCGCAGAGGACCATGTTCTTGTGGTCTGCTCCACCAGTAAGCCAGAAGAGATACCCGAGACCCTACGGAGGTACTTCACTAAGCGTTTGCTCATCCCATTGCCTGATGGAACCGCACGCCATCAGATAATCAGCCAACTTCTCTCGCAGCACAACTATTGTCTCAGTGACAAAGAAATTTCATTATTGGTTCAGAGGACAGAGGGTTTTTCTGGACTGGATGTAGTCCAGCTGTGTCAAGAGGCTGTCGTTGGCTCTCTCCATGGCATTCCTGGGGCTGACCTTCCCAGTATCCATCCCAGTCAGATGAGACCAGTCGCGTACCAAGACTTTGAAAATGTATTTTGCAAATTCCAGCCGAGCATATCTCAAAAAGAGCTTGATGTGTACACTGAGTGGAATAAAATGTTTGGCTGTAGTCAGTGAATGGAACCAGTCAAACACAGTTTCCTTAAAATATGATAAGTATAAACAGTGTTTGGTTTTTTTCAAACAATAAGAAAACAGTGGTGATATCAGCATTTTATCTAGAGTTATGGAAGCAATCTGGACATCACACAGTGTTACGTGCTTATTAAAGTAAATTTAAAAGGATGCCCCACTTTTTTGTATATAAATATACAAATATATATAGATATAATGCTGATTTTGAGATTTTGTTGCTATCAAGTGCCTGAGATGGTGCTGTTTAAGTTTCTTTTTGCCTCACAATCTTCATTGGTGGTGTGCTTATATAAAAGAGCTTTACAATGTGAAACAAACCTTTGTTTTTTTACTGCAAAAGTGTTGTTCAGCTTTGTCTGTTTTGTGCTCTCCGTGAACTGTTGTGGTTAATTTCAGCTGAGTTAAATTGATTGGCAGAATTTTCCCTGAGCATCATTACCTTGCACAGGTTTTATGTGTGCATGTGATTTATTTAATCATAGCAAAATGGACATGCACATATCTTTAAAATTTTATTTGCATTAAAGACTTAAATTTGGTTGCAGTAGCCTTCGTAGGTTTTAGGATAAATTGTTCAATGTGATTTCAGTTTAAATGAATGCTCTCTAGAACTTTTAGCATTTGTGATGAAGATGTGTTAAAAGCTTTAAAATTAATATATTTTTTATTGCAGGAGGTTGAAATGACAATGAAATATTTTTGCAGATCCCAAACTATATTTTGAGTACATTTATTTAATGATAAGAAATAATAGTGTTAAAACCCCACTGCTATTGATGCTCTTTCATATATTACTTTTTAAACCTCATTTGCCAACAGGAGAGCACTAAGGGTGCATTCACACTACAGCCTGAAGTGACCCAATTCTGATTTTTTTTGGCAATTCCGATGTTTTTGCCAGGCCGTTCACACTGCCAGTAAATGCGACCTGTATGTGTTCTGCAGTGTGAACAGGCAAACGGCCTGAAAGTGTCCCGCATATAGGGCGCAATAGCGTCAGCGTTCTCGGTGCTCTGCCAACCACCATAAAAAGAAGTGCTCAGTGTTTGCGGAAGTAAACATGGAGGCAAACGGTGGAGCATAGCTTACATATTTGAAGTTTTTGTCCGGCTGGAGCAGCATATTCCGTTAAGGTGTTTAGTACCTAACTAAGTTACCCCTAACATGGATTCAAAGACCTTTGGAAAAGAAACGAGTCCAAAGCATCCTAGTCTCTCCACCATACGGCACAGTTGGCTTGTGGTGCTTCCCCACATATTCGTCCTTTGCTTTACGCCGGGTCTACCTAAGAGTTTGTTACTCAGTTTTAGTTTCACCAGGTGTCAGCTTGCAACGTCAGTTTAAAGTCCCGGTAGCACATGTCAAAGATCTGGATTTGTTTCGTCAGTGGTCGGGCTGTATTCGTAGGCATGATTAGCTCTATAGCTTTTTATTGTAGCCATGTTTTAATTTATGAACACACTTTTACATTTTGAGGATTGACTTAGAAGAATGGGCCCCTTTGTCACAACCTATTAATATCCCAGAAACTCATTAATTTCTAATTAAAGATTCCTAAACACTTTGATTACAACAAGTTGCTTATATTTAAGTAGTTGTTTGGGATCCCACTCACTATAAGGGTTGGGACTTTATTAAGATCAAGAATTTCTTAAAAGTGACTGAATAAATTTACTCAAGTTGGATTTTCTACATTTTGTAATGTCTGATTATGCTACTACAGAACAAGATGTATTTATTTTAAGGCTTTTTGCACATCTTTAAGTTTGGAGGTTGTTAGTTGTGACGTTACTAAAAATATTTCTACAGCTATTTACTAAGAGTAATTCACACAGAAAAGTTGTACTATATTTTCCGTTTTCTTTTTGAAAACTCAGGAATGTGTTAGTAATATGTACTACTCAAGCTTGTATTAAAACACTACATGAGGTGAACATTTGCCTCACATTTAAAATTGCATCTTTAAAATACAAAAGGTTTTTTTGGTAGCTCAAGAATCTCAAGACGAGAAGGTTCCTGCAGTGAATGTATAATGGGATAATTATGGTTTATTTGCGAACCTTAAAAATCAATTTGTTTAGGATTCTCAGCTTTTATTTATTTTTTAAATATAATTTGGTATTGCAATTACGGGTTTGCCTTTGGAAATAACAGCCTCATTGTGTAGGTGAAATTGCAGCCTTGAGCTAATACATTTTACATGTTTGAATTATTATTTTTTTCTTATTTCCTGCCGGCTGCAAAGTCAGAAACCTTCATTTACAACGGATACAATGATCCCGTTATTTAAATCCCAGCTTTGAGATTAAAGTGTTCAGCTTGTGCCGAGAGAAATTTAAAAATGCAGACAAACATCTTGAGGTTGAGCGAGACAGCTGATCCAAGCTACGTTTCCCCCTCCTGTTGTCGTTTTTATCGTTCATGAAAACCCAAGGATTATGTACAGTGTAAGTTGCTTTGTACCTTGTTATGTTTATCTCTGAAGGACGAATTCACAGTGACATCAAAATGTCACAACTTGCCCATCTTGTTTCATGATGATACCTGGCTAAAAACAAAAAGTATTTTTGTGTAAAACCTATATGCTTTACATGTTAGTTTTTTTGTTTTTTTTTTGTTTTGTTTTATGACACACTTTGCCTTTGCCTTAGGACAATTTGGTTTTATCATCTTATTTTCAGTGCCTGGAGATTTTGCTGTACATTGTTTGAACCCTGAACCTGCAAAGTCAGAAGGAGATGTTACAGAAACCCTAGTGATTCTGTGTTCATACGTAAAGTTTTTCAATAAGAAGTTTACGCAAGTGATTTTACACTTTTCTTTATCTCAAATTCATTAATTTAGTCGCATTCCTTATATTCTAAACTCACATAGTTTTCGTACAAAATGCCACTTATTTTTCCTCCCATATTTTAAACTGTTGCTGTATTATTAAACTGTTTGCTGCCAATAGTTGCTAAATTTCCATAGAACATTTCCAACAATATGAGTCAGTCTGAAAGCTTAATTGGCAAGTAAAAGCACTGAATGTATTATAATGTGAGCAAAACACTCACACTGAAACATGCCAGAGGAGAAGAGAGCACTGTCTGGGTATTTGTACAGAAACTGCAGAGACACTGACAGACTTTTTTTTTTCGTGTAAGAAGGGGTCTTAATACGATATTTCTTGATGCTTTACCGTATTTCAATCTTCTATACAATACTAAGCATTTTCTTATTGAAACATGGCTGGAACCAATAACTTCTCAAGGTCTGGACTTTTAAAGAATTTTCACGACGATAGCACAGTTTGAGAAAGTTATTCCTTAGTCCAGAGTGATACTTGACTCTACTTTTACATTATGTTGAATGCTTTATCTGTATTCCCAGTTATAATATCTTTGCTGCATTATCTTTAAAACTGCACAAGTTTTAGTCATTTGTAAAATGATTATAAGTCTGTATATGAAGAGACAAGTGTGTGCCTATGTTTCCTTAAGGGTGTGGGTCATTTATTTGAGTCCTGATTACTGCTGAGTCGCTTTTTTTTTTTTTAGCTTAGAATCACATTGCAAAATTTTCACAAATAAATACTCTCGATTTTTTTCTGCATAGAAATAAATCTCCCAAATTATGTCAAGTGTGTCATGTAGTCACATGTTAAAATTGTTTCAGAAATCATGTAGACACAGTCATCCTGAAACATTCAGATGGCAATGGTTCCAGTTAGATGATGAACATTGGTTTATCACTTATTGTTTTATTTTTTAACCTGGAATTAAAGTCAAATCCTTTATTTTCTTCCGTGTGCCTCCTCATCAGCTTGCACCCTCTTTGCCATTTCATCCCATTTTGTACCAGTACTACTATATTCTGTACCCATGCACTGAAACCATGGCGAGGATTTATTTGTGATTGCATCTTTGTGTTTTCATGAACTATGAAGATAAATCATAACACTGAATACACCTAAATCTCGCATAGAATTAAAATTCAATTGTTTTATCTAAAGATGTTTTATGTTCTATTCACAATCATGTTGGTTCTAATCACCATTTGAGCAGGCTGACTCTTATTAAACCTGATGGAATGCAACTCCAGATTAAACTACAACAACTCTTTGAAACCGCCTGTTGGTAAATATTACTTATTGAATTTATATGTTCACCTTTTCCTACAGTAGACCACACAGATCCTGTCCATATGATAACTCTACAATGCTGTAGTCTGTATGCAAATATTTCTAATTGGTTTTGTATAAAACAGCTTACCACTTGTAGCTTTAAAACAGCATTACCTAAATAAGAGTTGTGGTGGTCACAAATTGACCCGTGATCGTTATGAAGAGTCCAGTAGTAATAGGGTGAATTTATCCCAAAATTTGCCAAGGCTTGAAAATGTAAAGAAGAAAATTGACCAGAGCCTCTGACATTTTTCAAAATAATTTATGAATCAGTGTTCTTGAATTTTCAGTGTTACCTTTGTGTATTTACAAAAAATGCAAACATTTTTAGCAATGTCTATCAAAATGTAACTCAAAGTCAATCAACAGTTTACACCTTTGTATTTGAGCACAAACTGAAAAGCATGAATGGCACAAAAGTCAGAAAATGCCTGAAAATACAAACTTCTAACTATAGTGGTTGTTATTTCATTTAAAAATGGGCATTAAAACCATGAGTTGGATGAACAAGCATACATCTTACAGGTTCAAGAGCTCAGTGGTGAATCAGATGTGTGGTAAAATATATCAGTCACCGGTAATATCATAGATATTAAAAGATCTGGTCCCGTCCAGTAAAAAACAGAAGTTTACATACACTGCATAAAAAGACACAACATATTTCTCACTGTCTGACATTAAATTACACTTAACTTTTCTTTGGGTAACTGGGTTATCAAAAATAATTACTAATTTCCTGTCAGAATAATCAGAGCGATAAACACATTTTTTAAAGATATTTTCTTAACTTTTAAAAAAATTTTAATTCCTATGTTTATATACAGTGGTGTGAAAGTGTTTGGCCCCTTCCTGCTTTTCTTTGTTTTTTTTCTTCTTTTTTTTTTCGCATGTTTGAAGTGTTTCAGAACAAACCAAATTAAGTATCAGTCAAGTAAACACAAAAGACGATCTTTAAATTAAGTTCTTTAATATTACAGGAAGAAAATATTTCACCCCTGGCTAGGTAGCCTTAGAATTTTTTTCTACCTTATTAATAAACATCATTCATCATTTAAAAAAAACCGTTTTGTGTTTACTTCTGTTGTCTTTGGCTAATATCTAAATTGATTTGATGTTCTGAAACACGCAAGTGTGACAAGCATGCAAAAAAAAAAATTGGAAATCAGGAAGGGGAAAACAAATTTTTCCACAAGATCATTGATTTATTCGGCGTAGATTTGTTTATTCTGTATGGTTTGGTTCTAACATCTTGGGTTTCCACTCACACGTTTCTCACAGCAGTATGATGAAATTTTGGCCTATTCCTTTCTGGCAGGACTGGTGTAACTGAGTCAGGTTTGTAGGTAAATGAGCTGTGTTCACAATTTTTCTCTGGGACTGAGGAAGCATCTCTGTGACGGACATTTCAAAACTTTGATTCTGTCGTCCTCAAACCGCTTTGTAAGGAATTTGGCCTTGTGCTTAGGACGTGAGTTGGTGATGTCATTGTCCATTTATAATCATACATAATATCCTTTACTCATGATGTCACCAGTTTTTTGTAGGATGCCACCCCCCCGCCTCAAAATATCCACGCAGTATGATGCTCCCACTCATGTACTTGTACTCCACACCTGGAGTGGCAAACCGTTTATTCCTCTTTGAATTGTCTTTCAGTCTAGAAAGATATTTTAAAGTTGCACAATTATTTTATAAACCACTTTATTTGAAAAATAAGCTGACTTCCTTAATATTTTGGCATCTAACAAATAGAAATGTTTGGTGATCCTAAATTATCCAAAAGAGCAAAAGTTTTGTTTGATTAAATGCCAAACGGTGGTTAAAAAGGGTTGTGTGTTTCCCTCTACGGCATCTGGCTTAATGTCCATTAATGTGCTTTGTGTTTAACTTATACCTAATATTGCATTTGCATGAAATTAAATATAATGGCATCCTGACAATAGGACTGTGTTTTTGCAAAAAAAAAAAAAAAACATTTCAAAATGTGTGGTATATATTTCACGTTTTATTTTATTTATTTTTTTTATCTTTAAAGATTTAGAAAATCAGATACATTACATTATGGAGTGTGGTAAAATGAAAGGACCTGTGATCACAGATGGCACTTGAGCAGAGCCTTTGATAAGCACATCAAGTTTCCAAGCGATACTGACTCGGTGACTTGAATCACTTTCTTTCAGTATTCCTGTAATTAGTTTAATGTTGAGAATTGCTTCTAATGTATTTCCCATCCTAGTTTTATAGTTGTGCATCCTTTAAAACCATTTCTACCTCATTGCTGCATATTGTACTTGTAGTACTTATGTTGTTTCATTTTGAATGTCATGCATTTGTGAATTAAAAACTGTAAAAACAAAACAAAACAAAAAAACAAAAGATTGCCCTTGAATCTGAGCAGTCTACCTCAAAAAGGCTGTCTTTACACTGTCGAGTACAAGTCACAGAGGAAAAAAACGAAGAAAAAAAACTGCACCTTTAATACAAAGATGAACCTTACCTGCACATTCTGACATATACAGTTTATCTATGGTAACACTTTCTCATTGAGGTGTTGTCAGTATTTTCTGCAAGTTTTTTCAACGCAAACTCTGTTCCTAAAAAAAAAAAAGTAATAAAATAAAATTGAGTTGCTTCAGTTCTCTGTGGACCGTGTAGTGCCATGTTGATGTGTATGTACGTGCACTGGCAATTCTACATGCAAGTGAGAGGAGTCGAGGTCAACATGTGAACATTCTGAATTTTTACTTTTCATACATGTGTACAGAAAATGAACTTGCACATAGCTGTATATATATTGTACATTTGCTACTGATATACAGCATACATACAAAAAAGCACCACGTAACTGTTTATATGTGTGTATGTATTGCCATATTTACAGTACAGTCAACTTAATTGTATTTTAATTTCACGATACATAAAGGTTACTGAAAAACTGAATAAAGTTGTTTTCTCTCTCTTTTTCTGTGCCTGGTCTCTGGTTTGTTTTGTGACTTACTTCATCATTTAATTTCTGATGTTATATCTTATCTTTATCAATGTACACAAGCTAAAATGGAATGAAAATGTATCCACTTTCCTCCAGGATCTCACACTAGAATTTTATATGAACATAGTAAAACTAATTAAGTTGGCAGCAATTAAGTGTTTTCATCACAGTTTGGGTTTTTTTATAGCAAGTTGATTTAAGTTCAAACTAAAGAGTTATACTTTGGGAAGCACATTTGGTTCAAGTTAGTAGGTGTGTGAAATACTTTTAAAAATAACATGAAGCAGAAAAGAGTTTTTTTCTGCTATCTTACTTCGTTTCCTTTCTGAGCAACCTTATATAAGGGCAGAGTTTGTCATTATAAAAGCTGGTAAATATATATATTTTCAAATATGAAAAAATAAAACTTATGTGTCCATGTAAGATATTGTGCAAATCGGTAAGTTAAAAACTGGGTACTTTAAAAAGAAATTTGACTCCCATTCCTGAAATGGACTGATCATTTTCCACTTTAAGAGCAGCATCACTTAAAAAAAAACAATTTATTTTTAACAAATCTATTTGCTGGAAAATGAAATTAAAGAAATAAAGACAGCTGGACTGGCGACCTGTCCGTTGTGTACCCCGCTTCTCACCCCTTGATAGGCACCAGCACCCCCAATAGGGATAAAAAGACGGATGGATGGAAGTAAGACAGCACATATCTACACGTTATGTAGAATGGAAGTAAGTCGATATGTAAAGAACCATTCATATGTAAAGCACAAGTTACTTCATGTACAAAAAAGGGCAAAAATCCGAGAAAGAATCCAGATTAACACCTTGTGATTCTGGCCTAAACATTCAAAATGGCTTTGGTTCACAAACACTTTTTACTTCCTCTCAACTTTCTATTGACAAGCTTTGCTACGCCATCTAGATAGAAAATGTCTATCTAGAGACATTTTCAATGCTGTAAGTGGTAAAGTTTTGTGATTATTTTTTTAAAAGTGGCATTGTGTAATATTCAAATTTTTCCTAAACTGGTGTACAACTAAATGTGTTTTAATGATCAAATTAAATAATATGTGTGTAATAAAGCTTTTAAGTCAATACTCCAGTGAAGCTTCTTAGGTAAATTTCATAAAAATATAGCATTTTACTGCAAATAGTTTTACAAAAAAGTTTTTTTTTTCTGTATTCAAACAATTTTAAAATTGATTCTCAAGAAAAATGCCAAGGTAAAAGCAACCCAAAGTAAAAAATAAATAAATAAAAAAAATGTATATGACGCATTGTGACCATTTTTTCATTTCCTTTAAAAAATGAACATGTAAAATAAATGAGAACCAATTAAGGAAATAATAATGTGAAGTGAATATTGTTTTCTTCAAAGCTTTGGCATCTAAAGCTAATTTTAAGCACTTTTGCTACATTATCTACATTATGTAATTCATTACACATTCCAGGTTGTTGTTTTGTCTTTGTTCATTATCTTTCATGTTTTTTTTTTATGTCTGCAGAGTTTTGATTGTTAGATGCAAAATCTTTAACTAGTGAAACTGTGTTTTTTTTTTGTTTAGTTTTTTCTGCTGCCTGTCTTGGCCAGGAGTCTCCTGTAAAACAAATCTTTGATCTCAGTTAATCATTTTGAGATTAAATAAAAGACAATAAATACAGAAAGGGACAACGAGATACAACTAAAACCAAATCTGTTCATTTAGCAAACTTGTCTGTAGCAATAGCTGATGCGTGCTAATGACTGATATAAAGATCAAAACACATTAAAACGAAACAGATAAAACAACATTTCATCATTCGCCACAGCAGAGCATTCTAGCTCTGTTCAGGACTAAAAAATATTGCAGAGAAAACGCTTTCGCTTTTTCGAGCGAACCAGGAAAACAGACATTCAGCTACACACACAGGGGGGAAAAGCAACCTGAAGATAAAATCAGGACTGATAAGAGAAAAATAAAGTTGAGTCAAACAAATTACACTTGAGTTATTAGTGGCCTATTTTGTAAATATCAAAGATCCACTTGTCCCAGTGTTCTGGGCTTCATTTGCATTCTGATGAAACTGGAGTGGATGTGTGTGAACTCGGAGGTTATCTGTGGAGCCGCAGCGCTGAGCAGCCGAATCAGACAGCTCCACAAACGCTTGGCTCAAGAGGATGAGCCACAGACCTCTCTCAAATCACTTCCTTCATAACAATTAAAATATGCAAAGTGATAATTTTCCTTAAGTAGCCTTAAATGTGCAATCTATTTAAATGTGAAGGAAATTGCTTAAAGCTTGCAGTGTGTTTATGTGTGGTTAGGTAGGGGTGGTTGCTGGGTAGGGGGATAAATTATGCAAATAACTGAAAGGACTCTTGAAAGCCTAATTTTTCTGCAATAAGCATACTGTTTCATTTAATTTTTTGCCTCTTATTAAAAGTGACAGTTCTTTTGCGCCGTCTGATGGCTATATCTGACACAAGCCCCACAAAACTGACTGCTAGACTAATGGTGAAGCATTTTTTTGTAGCTTTTAGATGATGGTTACATTCACAAAGTAATTATGCACTAGAGAGTCCAGAAATAAGGTTTAATTACACAGTAATCGCTTCTGATGGACACTAGGAAGTGTGAGCACTGCCAGACTGCAATCCATCAATGACAAACCTCTGGCCAGTTTTAATTCCTCCTCATTTGCATCATAACCTCGGCACCAAGTTGCACAAACGCTGTTAAACGTTAATAGGACCTGTCTCTCCACTCAAAATGAACGCTTAAGCCATTTCAATTCTCCCTTTTTTCTCTCTCTATCGCTTTCTTTCACTACTCTCTTTCTCACCCTTTTTACGCACACCCTCACACACCCTCTATCTCACACAGTCCATATCTCCTCTCTCTCGCCTCAATTCTCACATCCTTGTGAGTCTTTACATAAATAGAGCCTCTTCAGAAGGGACGCTGAGCACGGGAGACAGTGCACGGTCACTGCTGTGCTAATTGGGAGCAACATGTAAAGTTTTATCTCCTGAGTGCTAACAAACCATACGGACAAGTATAAATTCTTGTCTTGTGTGTCTGCGCGCGTGCGTGTTAGCACGTGCGCGTGTGTGGGGAAAATTGCGATCAGCTACGTATTTGTCTCGCATGGTTTTGGAGCCAAAAGGGAAGGTAGGCCCTTAAGTTATCCCAATCCTGAGAGACTGGGCAAAATGATGCTTTTATTAATTGAAAACTATTATTGGGGTGACAGTCCCTTTTTTCCTCCCCAGTAGACTTTTATAAGGTTGATTAGAGCCACGGTGTCTCATTATCAAAGATTGCAAGACTGATCCTCATTATATACCTGGGACATTCTAGTACAAATCAGTGCAACAAAAATATACACAACACCTTGCCAAAGGTAGACATTGGACCTACTGAGCCACTTGTGATTACAAAGTGGGCTGTTTTTATTTGTTGTAGTAAGAAGAAAAACATCACAATTTGCTCTTCAGAGATCCCAGCATCATATACTCTTAGATTATTATGATGTGACCTTGTTATGTCCCCAGGTATTCAAAGCAATTCAATACTGATTTGAAAAAATAATGAGGTGCACATATATATATATATATATATATATATATATATATATATATATATATATATATATATATATATATATATATATATATATATATATATATATAAGTGGATATATGAAAGTGGATTCACAAGTCAAACTATGAGCCGGGAAAAATAATTAGAGTATATATTCTGACCAAATTTTCTTTCAAGGCAATGTAAACTGTCAATTTTTATTTTGAGGATTTACACTCTATCTATTTAATTCCAAAGTTAAGAAGTGGGCTAACAAATATTAATACTAAAAAAATGCAAAAAGCATCAGTCGTTCTAGGAAATTTGATTCCAAAGTCTGGCTCAGGTCTTTTGTGTGAATTTGTATGCAAGTGGGGCCTTTTTCCAAATTATTCTAGATTCCATTCACTGTAAAAAAAAACGGAAACGGAAATGGAAAACGTTGAACTTCCCTTACATAAAGGGATAAAGTGCCAATAGTAAATGATGGATCATGCTTTTCATGATATTAGCAATAATAGATCATCCATCGGTTTATAAAACGTCAATAGACTGATCATGGATGCTAATACTGGGCTAACTACGTGTGATGATAGATACGCATCCGTGTTCAGCTTTCGGAAATTTACTGTTACTCACCACATATGATTAGATATAGTTAAGTACAAAAAATATTCATTACTCTGGCAGATTCAAGTTTAAAGTGATCTTTTAGTTTTAAATTTTAATGTAAACATTTTGAACAGAAATAGCTTCAGTCCCATCGTGAACCTGACAGAGAAACTAGGAAATGACGCTGATGGCAAGTAGATCTTCAACACAGCTTTTCCGAAAGATTCTTGACAGATTTTTTTTATTATTATTTGTGCCATTTATTTTTCTCTTTGTCTTCCTAATCATGTACTGAGATGAAAATAAGCATGTCCATGTCATCAAATAAACTGCAAGAGTCCCAATGAAATGCAACATGTGGTGCGTATATTCTTCACCAGCATATAAAAAGCTGATATTTCTGAAACACTGCCACTTACCGAAGAAAGCTTTGGCTGGCCATATTGGTGAATCTCTTTAGTCTTTCTTAACCCCTGGCCGGGTACAAGAGGACCTAATGGGGAGCAAAGACAGAAGAGTAGATGTCCAATAGCCACTCATTCCCCTGTCAAGGCAATCATGGGAAACACGGAGCGTCACTCTTTCAATTTCATCCTTTTCCACTGTGCAAGTCGCCCTCTAAAACGTCATTATCTCCCACAGATCTGCTGGGCCCTCTGACAGGGCCATGTTATCCAGGCACTGGGGAAATGCAAATTGATTTCATATCAGCCATGGCATTTTTAAAGCCTCCACATGTTACACAGACTGTCATTTGAGGAAAAGATATGAAAATCAGAGGGAAATGTCAAACTGTGGATTGGCTGTGATATAGGAAACGTGTTGTTTACTCTGATCACCGGATCATGAAACAAGATACTCCTTAATGCCACGTTCTCAGTTTACAATTCAAGAGGTCTCTGTTATGCTTGTGATCTGAATAGGCGTAAGCAGGTTACTCACACCACAATAACAAAAACCAAGCAAAAAAAAAACGGATGGATGTGACGATTAAACAGCAACAGCAGCTCTAACATTGTGTGATATTATAAAAAAACATGTTGAAATGGGCTCTGAAAGTGACCTATCCATCCTGAAGCAGTTATAAATAGATTTTTTTTTTTCATGGTAAAAAAACAAAAAGATTTACAACGATAAACTAATAACAAATGATGCACCTTAACAACTGATTTCTAATTTGTTCATATGGTTCGTCAGTTCATTGTTTTTGACTTCTATTCTCACAACTTGGTAGATGTTAGCAGGGGAATGTAGTTTGCTCAACCACAAGCATCGAAAAGCTAAATCAGCTGCCTTGTTGGTGATTGGTGAACAAATGATGAACATTTACACGAAAATGTAACTTTAATTCTATTAAAAATACAGATTCACTTTAGAAACAAAATAACGTGGATGGCGAAAAGCGTTTTCATTTTTTATATTTTCAAGTCTTGCCAGTCAGACAAAAACAAATAATAAGTTTTATGCTCATGGATCTATGTTGCCCTATGTTTTCCCATCAACTTAATTTTTCAAAACAATGGATAAATGTTATGGAGCAGGTATTGTTATACAGACTTATTTGTGAAAATTAAATCCGAACATTAAAGAGACTGAATATCTGCGTAATGAACTTTAAACCCATGATACAAGATTATCCATATTTACAGAACTCATACCTGAGCTACTGTATGAAGGTTAGTGGCCATGGCTTGTTTTTCTTTACAACTGAGAAGAGACAAACAAATCAGAGATGACTTTAAGTGTAATGTCCAAACACATCCCTTTGACTATGTAAATTTGCTATTGGTTAAAATCCTGATAAGACTATGTGAAAGAAAGAGAATAAAGCAGATGGCTAAAGATGAGGGTCAAAAGCAATTGAGAAGTTTGTCAAAAATTTATGACATAAGCAATCTGTAAGCTGTTACTGAACCCAAGCTTGAGGTGCAGAGAAACATATTGAAATTACACAAAAATAATAAAAACACTGCAGATACCAGCACTCTGCCAGGAATGATTGCCCCGAGTGGTGTACTTTTTTTTTTTTTTGCTTTGCTTCGCTCTTCCTGTCCCTTAACCCCCCTCCTTCACACGCATGGCTGCCTGCCAGATGTGAAGAGAGGCATATCTGGATTTAATGACATTACAAATGCCTTTCTTTGCTCACAGTGATAGCTCTGTTTTGATTGGTGTAACACTGTCAGTGCATTATCTTACAAAGAGAGCCGTCAGTCATTCAGCATTGAGTCATCAGTTTTAGCTGGTGATGAGGCTTGTTTGCCGTACCTAATGGTCTGTCTCGTTGGCGAGCCTCAGAGGCTCATAAGATACCACTTGTAAATACTCCACTGCAACAACCATCGCAACACAAGCTTTCAGGGAAAATTGAGTGGGTCTCGTTACAGCCAGCTCTTGTGGCAATATTCGAGGTCTCTTTGTGTACAAAGCAAAGCTTGGAATAAATCATACCGTACACCCACATTGCTATTGATTAAAGCAGTTCCCATGCCCGCATCTAGTGAGTTATACACAGAATAAGGAGCAGCTTTATATTTTGTCCTGTCAAAATGTTAGGTCATCCTATCAGGGTTAGCCAGTCCCGTACATAGCACAGAAAGTCCTCTGTCTGAAAACATTCAAAGGGAAAGAGACTGAATTGTTGTATTTACCACTAGAGTCAGATTGGAACTTTATTATTTCTCTTCTTTTACTTGAGCTTTGTTACATCAATGAGTATCATATTCAGAAGGATTAAGGAGAGAATAAAGAGCTGTTTGACATCTAGAAAAACATTCCCAGATATCTGTGGGTGCACCTTAAGAAAAACAACATCATTGGGAGGCTTGTTTATTTCAGTAATTCAATTCAGAAATTGAAACACAAAAGACAAAGATTCATTGCACACAAAGTGATTTATTCCAATAATTTATTTCTGGTGCTTGCAGTAAATAAAAAGCAAAAATGTTGTGTCTCAGAAAATTTGAATATAACATGCAAATAAAATGATATTTTTAATACATAAATGCTATGTCTGTTGTGTTGTGTATTAGGGGCAATGTCTTTCCTCCAAATGTTACATAATTGGGAGAACGATTCCCCCATAACTTATTTCTAGCTGACTGTCCATGATGTGTTATATCTAGGAATATTGTTGATAAGTTTGAAAAAATGTATAAATACAGTAACATTTTAAAAAGTATAAAAGAGGTATACAAGCAACAGGAAGCAGAGGTCATTGAAAAGAAATTTACAAGCCACAAACGCTATCCAGTGTAAGGGGCTGAGGGAGCGTGTTTGTGTTAAATCAATCAGAGAAGGACTGAACTGTTAGTCCTTCACTAACAGGACTAAAGGACTAAAGTGTTAGTCATTCACAATAACAAAGTTATTGTTTCTGATGAAAGCAGATCCTGTATTTTGTTTGCAATTAAAAATCCCAGAATTTAGAGTAAGACTGAAGAGGCACAAAATCAAAGTTGCTGAAGATACAAGAAAAATTGTTTACACTGGATCTGGGGAACTGTAAGAACTGTTAGTGTTTGTCTGTTTTACGTTTTAAGGAAATGTAACTGTATTGTACTAGCAGGACATAGCATCTCCCCGTACAGCCAAAAGTACCATCTCTCATCACCATGGTATCGCTTCACTGGAATAATCCAAAAACTTACCTGAGCTAAACCTCATAGAAAATCAATGTTACCCAGACGAAGACAGAATAAAAACAATGGACATGAACTTAAGTTCTCTATTAAAGAATCCTGCGCTTCCTTCACACCTCAGCAGAACAAAAGCCTCACTTTTATGTCGCTTTGCATTCGGGCAGTAATTCAAGCTAAAGAAACCCAACCAAGCAAATAACCTGCACAATTGGTCTAAATTTATTCAAAATCAGTTTTTATAGGTCTTGTTTCATATTTAAATTTTCTGAAAAACTAAACTTGGAGCTCAAGCCATAATTATCAACAGCAGTAATTGCAGTATCTATTACATTCTAACAATTTATCAGCTATGTATTAATCTATTAACACTAATAAACACTTTCAATTAACATTCAGTGTGAATGAATGAATCTATATATTATCCAACTTTAAATTATATAATAGAAATACTGATATAAATCGACTTTTCAATCATTTTTATACTTTCTGGACATATGCATTTTGGAAAGTGATTTATGTAGCTGTGTTAATTAGTGTCAATCTATAATTGCACATAGAACCACCACACCTATGACAAGCACTTGTGCAGCAAGTCTGTAGAGAAAAATAGCTGATGTTTATTGGTATGCCAACAAGCAGTTGTTGGATCAAGTTTGGGCTGCGGAACGAAACCGTTTTTATTTGAAACGTCTCCTGCGCAGCTCTTCACATCACTGTTTTGCATTTAACTGCATTCTACCCAATTAAAGAAAATGACTGATGAAAACTTAAAGAACCTCTGTTAATGTTAGAGAGTGAGAAGGCCCGTAGTCTGCAGACCCTGCTTTCATTCATCTCACTAACATCAGGGAGCTCAAGCTCGGCGTCACTCAAAGCTTTTTTTCCTTTGATATTCCCCAGGCAGGCCCACAAATTAAGCTCACTTCTGTTTGACCAAAGATGAGACCGGCCCTGAAGTAAGGCAGCTTTCCCTCCTTTTTTTTTTTCCACAAGAGTTTTCAATCTATCCCTCAGAACTCCACAGACCTATAAATCTCTCGAAAATCTCTCTATTCATTGTCAGCCTACTATAAAGGAGCATATGGAAAAGTCCTTCAGTTCAGGTGTCAGTCTGACTGCAAAGGACAAACAGAGTTTGCTTGTGAATGTCAAGTGTGAAAGGAGGAGTTTGATTCTAAAAATATGTTTTCATGGCTTGTAGAAGGAACAAAGTGTAAACATTTTTTAATGAATGCTGCTTGTTTCTAGAATATGACGGTACCTAAGGCAACCTACTTTTTTGAGAAATGCATTCAAGACTTGCAGCGTAATATGATGGACTCGATAGGCCTTAATGTCCATCACACTGTTTTTAGTCTGCTCAGCTATGTCCTGCATGACTTCTCCTAGAAACCTAGGCCTGCCTGGCCCTGCATTGCGCTGCTGCCGCTGTGCTGAATGCAATATGACAGTGACCAGACGGGTCTTGCATGAGCAGCAGTGCGTACAGCACTGACTATCTCCATAAAGTAGCATTCACACCTTAAACAAAATAATTATTTATGCCAGGCTTTCTTGGGGTTGAAAGAAAACAGGTTGCGTTTAGGTGTGGTTTAATCCTATTGAGGTTTAGGATTCACAGACGTAAAAAGATGAAAACTTCTCAAATTTCTAATTAGATAAGCCAGACAAAAGCTCGCTTTTGTTTGCATGCCTTCCCAATCACTCCTGTTGACAGTCAACGGTGGAAGGTTTTGTTATTGCAAAGTGATGTAAATGAACAGCCCTGGTTAACAACCCCAGGTAGATCATTTGTTTGAAACTTTTAGGCCGGTTTTCTCATAAATCTTGTTAGCAGAGTGCCAACATTGAAATGACTTTATCTTCCTTTATTTTTCTTTGTTTCTATGCTTTTGGCATCACGAGAAAGCTCAGAATCCCCACTTTCAGAATCTGTCTAACTCAAAATGCCCCCAGGGGGAATTGCTTTGTTGTGGCCAGTCACAGATGCCAACTTGTTCATCGATCAAAAATGTTTGGTAAGTACTTCTTAAGACATGTTATGTTTTTTATCTGGTTAGCAGAATGTCTAGTCAAGAATATTAACATAGGCAAATAAAATTAATGCAAACTATCACACCAGATCTTAACTTTTAACATTTTGTTTGTCAGTACAAAAACTTTAGAACAGTAAAGACTTAAACACATGTCCCTAATGTGTATTGTATTGAATATGAGGCACGTCAATCAATAAATGTAAATAGCCTACTGTCTCATTTGTAATGATAATGGTTGCTTAGATGAAACTTGAATTCTATAGGTGAAAAATCAGATTTTATGTAAGCAAGTGGGTAGAAATTATTGATTGCAGATCATGCATCTTGCAAATAAACATTTATTTCAAAGTATAATTTGGATCTAAAAGCAAAGATTGGTCTTCTCATATTTATTTGTCTGCAAGCTAAATATCCCAACTCTGAGAACAACTCATGGCAAGCAATCACTCCTAATAGGATCCTTCTCCTCCAGAAAGATTCATGGGGAAAGATTATCTGAATCTATTCTGGGCACATTCAAAGACAAGGGACCATGCACTCCCCTTGCGAGTTCATTATCATTCTCAGGTTATCCCTCGCCCAGTGAATCTGGAACGCAAATGAATTAGTGAGAATTAAGAAGTCTCTGTGGTCTGAAACCTCTCCAAATCTCCTCCAAGATGAAAGGTACATAGCCATGGCTTATGCACCGTCGCTCTCCTCACTGAGCTCCCACAGCAGTGCTACCCACAGACCCACCACCACACCCACAGACACACACACACATGCATCCCTCCCCTAGGAAATATGGACATGGTATAGGCAGTTAATGTTGCCTAACATCTCTTGACCGCAGGTTTTGTCGTGAGGGAAAAGTTGAGCAGAGCTGTAAGACTGAGGCTGCCATAGCTGGCGATTAATTACAGGACTGTGGTGCTGGCACTTCAGCATAGTTGATCCCTCTGCAGGTAGGGATTCCTCTCATCTTGTCTCTGTAGCCTTCAAAGGGGTTCTTTGCTGCCTGAAAAAAAAATGAACCTAGGCCAGGTGAGAAAAGCGCCACAGTGCCACTGTGACTGTACTTCATGTATTTCAATGGGACTTCAGTTGTAGATTGTGTCAGTATCACTCTCTTTTGTGTGCAATGAACAATCTAGTTTAGTTTAGTTTAGTTTAGTTTAGTTTAGTTTAGTTTAGTTTAGTTTAGTTTAGTTTAGTTTAGTTCATATACAAAACAGTAAAATAGAAAGATGTGGAGTCTAGGTGTCAATACATACAAAACTTTAAAAAATCTAAATCTCAACAGGAGCAACAATTGTCAAAAAAAGATCAACTTAAATGAACATTTAAATGTAACTTATTGTGGACAGCACAATCAAAGGAATTGCCTTGAGGGAAAATGTATGCAAAACAACCCATCTATAAAATGATTTTATCGATTTTATGAAGACAATGTTGCTCTCCTAGTGGGAAATCTCTTCAGTAAATAACAAATTTATATGCTACTAAATTTAATTTTGATAGTTCAAGATCTGAAGAATAAATTCCACCAAAAAGTATATGTTATTTTTTTACAAATAATGCCCTTCAATATTTAGGAATATTTTATCTTTTTTTTTAAATTATTATTATAAAAACCACTGCATCTTTTTTTTATCTGAAAATTACAAACTAAAGAAATGTTTGTAAATAGCAGCTTTCTGAGTAAATATTTTAATCACAGCCTATGTTGTGGTTGCAAACCCAACCAAAATGATTTTGTTTGACAAAACAGTGATCAGTAACCAACAAAAAAGGCAAAGGCAATAAATAATATTTAGTGACAAAATAATTACCTCAGAGTCCCAAGCAATTTGCAGTTGTTGAGGCCAACAGCAATTCCCCAAATCTTGTAGAAGACATTAAAATTAAGACTGAAAATTTCCTTTAGATAAATCTTGAGGACATACTTTTCTTTATTGATAATTTTGTGATTTTATTCAAATGTAATAAAGTTAAATTTTCCAATTCTAAATCACTTGACGTACTCAGAGCAAGCCTACAATTGCATGAGGTGGAATTTGATTTAGGACCCCTACTTTAGTTCACTATATGTAATAAGTACAAAGCAGTGCATGTAATGAGGAGGAAGGTTGTTTCTCAGACATTCTAACTCAGGCTGTATTGAAAGAGTACAGCCTTTCAATACAGACCCATTAAATTAGGAAAACCTGAACCAATGGTGTTTTGTTTTTTGATAAGTTTGCAATTACAATGTCCAATAAGTATTACTCCAGCACATATACAACAAACATAAATGATTAAATTGGTAATATTGAATTATGACAGTTAGCAGTTTTAAAAACATTAGTTTTATATCTTTCTCTAAATGCTGAATACACTTTCAATTTTCAAAAATGTTGCATTTGTTTACATTTTAAGCATAGCAAAAATTGTGAAACTTTGTAATCTGCATTCTGTGTCAGACATCCACAGTACTCCTGGAGTGGGCTTGTACCTTGGGCCCACTCTGAACATAGTTCTAATTTCACAATCTTGATTAGCAAAATACAGTTTAAATAACACAAACTAAGACTGTTGCCTGCAAAAATCGCTGATGTAAAAAAAATATGTCAGACATTTCACAAATAATTCATGTAAATAAAAGGAAATGTCTAAGAATTAATTCCTGAGGAACCCATAAGTGTAAATAAACCTGGTTAGGACAAATTTATTGTGTTGGACACAGTAACTGTGTTTTCATTAATATTGTTGATGTTTCAAACATATGATGGTCAACTGCAACCAAAGCTTTCAACAAGTAAACAAGAATACTACACATCAGTAAATGTGCAGCAGGCTTGTCCTGCAGGTGAATCAGTGTCATACAATATTTTTGAGAAAATCCTACTGTTCATGAAAATACTAAAAAGTGCTTATGTTGCTGCAATTCCTCCTAAAATCAGCATTTTTTAATAAGTTGACATCCATGAATCTGATCCCCAGATATCCTACTTGGTGATCAGGTTCAAAATGCTCGGAATATAGTAACACTTTGTGTGTGCTCAGTATTTCCCCTCCTTCCCCACCCATCTGAGCAGGCCTTTGTAACAGACTGCAGAGGCTGCCTCTCTCCCTCAGCTCATTCAGCATCGCAACATGCCCTTGTGCTGGACATCAAATGACCAGTTCACCCCCTGAGGAGCTCTCAAGTTTCTTCATTTCAGCAGCCGCCTGGCTCTCCCCTGGTCAGCAGCCGGCCACGCAGGGAGAGGGGACATCTGCCTGTCTGAGGATAAGGGACCGGCTGGCTCACTATCCGTCTGTCAGCCCCTCAAACTGGACCATGCACGTCACCGCTCCACTCCTTTTTGTTATTCTGGACAGAATGCAGGGATCTGATATGTGGCATTGTTTGTGCCACACTGTTCAGGAAGACCAGACAGTTTGAGCTAATGCACAGAGATAGGCAGAGGGTTATATCCTTTTTTATTTTGTTTTTGTTTGTCGCATATTCTTCATAGAGAGAAAACAAAACTGTGTAATACGGCAGCAGAAAAAATAAATAAATAAAATGTGCCAAAAAAGAGTAAAATGACCTGCAGTGATCTATCCCTTAAAGAAGTTGTGTCCAGTAGATAATCTTTTCTATGCTGATGTAAACAAGATCCATTATAGATTATTCCATAATGATTATCTCTATCTAATTACACACACTTTTCCCCATCAAAGAAGGATGCAGCAATCAATACACGCATTTGCATAAAAATCTATTTCACAGTAACCGAGGGATTAAGTCTGAGCTCCCTGGAAGAAGATGACTTTGGCCTTGGCACCCATCTAACCTGCAAACTAATTCATTTCCTTCCTAAACTTAATATTTGTTCTCCTCATCTGACGCTTTCTAAATGGGGTAATAGTGTGCATAGGCGTGTGGTTATAGGAAGTGAGGAGCGCTACTGAAACCAAATGTGAAAATGTTAATTAGCTCTCAAACCGGTAACAAGGGTTTAAATATAATTGGATTATATGGAAACAACCGCAACACATCCATGTAGAAATTGTGCAGCTCTACATTTATTATCAGGTTTTAATCATATTCTCATCAGCCTTGCTTTAACAAAGAAGAAAATAGCATAATAGTTTGTAGAACCTGACACCCCCGGTGCCCAGAGAGAAGCAGCGTACTGTAAATGATCCTGTATTTTTGACTGCTGGCCCAGAGCCACATCTATGAGCAGAAGAGGACCAAGCTCCAAAGAGCCTCCTGGACTGAGCCGGAGGTGAAGGAGAGAGTATCACACTCTCCTTGTCAGCTGCAAGGGTAATTACTGCTGGCTGAAATTACTCAACATTTGTTTATTAGCTCCCCAGAGCACACTGTAAATAGATTGTCTGTTATAGTCCGATCACATTAAAACCCTGTGCTGTGTGAACCCGCCTCACCCCGCCGCCGCCTCCTGTTTTCTGAGAGCCAGCCTGCTGCTCACTTATTGAACAGCTAGAACCAAGGAGCCATGTTAAATGTGATTGTTTTCCATTAGCTACATCCTGTCTAATACCTCACTTGTGCGTTGCAATTACTGAATTCTGCCATGCAACATAACCTTCATTAGCTGACTGTAGAGTCCTGCAGCTCCACTAGCCCCTTACCATTACTCATTTTAGTGCTTTATTTTTTTGTATTCATGAGTGGGGAGTGTTTTAATTCAATATTGATTCCTAAGCTGACAATTTGTGCCAGTGTTCCATATAGCTTGGTTGCTTTGCATAATGTCCACAGTGTCGTGCAAAAGTATTCAGACCCGGTGAGCTTTTTCACGTTTTATTACACTACAACCGTGAACTTGAACATGCTTTATGATATTGCATATCTACTCTTTGTAGAAACAACTTTTAGTGCAAGTACTGTACATCTGGTAGACGTTTGGGGTATGTATGTCATAGTGTTGCAGGCATGTTTGCAGAACAGAACTCCGGGTCACCATGAAAACCCCCCATCCACATGGTGAAATGTGGTGGTGGCAGCATCATGCTGTGTAAATGCTTTTCTTCAGAAGCAAGTAAGTTGGTATGAATTGGTGGGAAATTGATATAGCTCAATGCAGCACAGTTTGGGGAGAAAAAAGTTGTGTTTTTTTGTTTGTTTGTTTTTTTGCTACCAGTAAAACTGCAAGACATCTAGACTACATCGCTACCAATATTATACATGTAGAACATAAATGTTCTCCTTAACTCTTTGCATTTTAGCTCGAGATCTATAAGCTAGGATCAATCCGATCAGTAAATGTCCAAGTCTTGCCAGAGATTTTGATTTGAATTTTGAGTGAGAGAACTAAACACCAAAAATATTTTTGTTCATGTCAGCACGAAGTTGCACCCATCTCAAGATTTTGCAGGCTCCAATAGGATTTCTTCCTGGCATTTCCTGTATTTTGCTCCATTTGTCTACTTATCAACTCTGACCAGTTTCATGATATCTGGTAATGAACACCACCCTCACAGCACTAATGGGTTGTTTGATCAAGGTGATGTGCGGTGTCTTTCAAACCAACTTGAGGTATTTTCTCCACTCTTGTAATTGCGACTAAATATGGTTTCACAAAACGTTGAAAAAAGGGATCTGAATACATGTGTATGCCACACTTTTAGGATTTTTTTCTTTTTTTGTAAACTGCTTCATCCATTTTCGTAAACTTTATTGTTGTGTTGCTTTACGTTTATCTCTCTTTATACAATCTATCAACATTCTTGTTTGTATTGAGGCACAATGTGTAAAAAACAATACGAGGGTATAAGATACAGGCAAGGAGCGATTAAACAATAGCAAACCGTGTCTGTTCTTGTGTTCATAGTGGCTGTAGTTGGTTCCTGTCAAAAATGACATTCTGAAACATTTGACCCACTAAAAATGAATTCTTGGCTAGAGCCTAGTGACAGTGGAGAGCAATTCATTCCTTGAAAATGTAAGGAGATAAAGAAAGAAAGAAAAAAAAGCAGAGGCGTGCAATTGGGCTGTCAAAAGAACAGAGGAGTGAAATAGAGGTGTGGGGGAGAGAGAAGGGAAGAATTGAGTATATTAATGTGAATGAAAAATATGAATGAAATTCATATTCACAGCTGTCTCCACAGAAATCCTTTCACACTGTTTGAAGCATTACACCAAATAACTCATCCCCAGGCAGCGCTGGAACACTTTGGTGATAATAGCCCAAATGTTGTTCTACAGACAGAAACATTTGTATCAGAGATATTTAGCTGCAAAATGAACTAAAACAGCATGCATTGTGTGCCTGTGACAGGTAGAGCATGGCTCCCTGGGAACTAGAGTAATAAAACGCTATCTTTCTGTGGCATTCTCCCTTTTCCTCTAATGCTACCCTAATAAAAGCTACCGCTGAGGTGACTGTGCGCAAATAAGGGCCTAAAGCTGCTGGACATCTATCCAAGCCCCCTGGAGTCACATTACACACACCTAATGGCCACTCGAAGCTTCATTAGGGTATTAATTCTCCATGTTTGTGAAGTGATTCCATCTGTAATGTGACAGTCTCTGGCTGCTAGCAAGACAACTTGTTGTTATTGTTGTCCCGCCGCCTCCATTCTACTCATTTTATCCTCCACCCCCTTCCTTTGCTAAGCATATTGTTATTCTTACTGTGCCACTGTCTCAGTTTTTCAAGGGAGGAGAAATCTGATAATACTGGGAGTCCTTTGAGATGCAGGCCAATGAAATAGCTCTAAGCGCTGCCAAAAGCGTAGTTCCATCTGACCAGGGGAGCAGATGGTCAGATCCACCCCTGGGTTTGGAAAACAAGGAGCCAGACTAAACATTAGATGTCATTTTGCATTTTTAAATACATGTCACCTCTCTTAACCTGCAGGACGTCTGGATGCAAAATTCACAGTCAACAATGATGTGGAACCCATGTGGTGAGGATTTTTAAAAAGGGGGCCAGCGAAAACTGACCACAACATTTTGTTCAATGCCTATTTCAGTGGATCTTCAATAACAGGGGAAATTTGAAGATTATTGAGTCATGTGTACAGTAAAGGTATAGTGGAGAAAGAACTATTTCTATAGAAGACCAGTTTCTTGAAAAGCATTTTTGTTTTCTTTCAAAAGTGTAATAAACATAATTTACACTCAAGCCAGAGCAATTTTGCTCAGACTTCCCAAATCTAAATGAAAAGAGAAATATCATGTTTTAGCACCACAAAAGCTAACAGTCTAATTCTAAAAAGTGCTAGAACATTACAAAATCACAATCTGGCTGTCTTTTATGCTCCAGTACACTTACTTTACGACACATTTCTCTGGCACAAAATGATCCTTAGGAGCTGCGCTTCTCTGAAGCACTAAGTGCACTACTATACGTGGGTAATAATCTCCCAGACGTATCATCATACACATATGGCAGACACTCCTTTTCAAAACCAAGATGTAAATGCAAGAATGGAGTGAGCACCGTCACTTTCCCTGGGGATATGTGAACTGAAATAGGTGAAATAGCTGAAATAGGTGAAAGCGACTGATTTCTCCTCACTCACCAAAATAGCTCCTCTGTTCGGGAGCCCAGGACACTGAAACAACTGCAACTTCGGCTTCAAGAAAAGGAACACCCAACGTTGACGGATGGGAATCCAACACAGTTCATCCGACGGCTACAACAAATAACTCCAGCAAAGTGAGCATTCAGATCATCTAGCAGACCACAAAAGTTTGTGAAGGTAATCTTTGTCAGGTAATATTAGTCAATATTTTAGCTTCTTTTTTTTTAGTGGATGAACTGTTTTGTTGTTGTGTCTGTCTTGGATTGCAAAGTTATCACGCATTGCAGAAATTGCAAAGTATCACGCATTGCAGAAATTGCAAAAAAAAAAAAAAAAGACAATCACTCTCAAACTTTACCTCAAACTTTTGCTGTTGATGTGTTAAAAGTACCTGATTCCAAAAGATGATCCAACATTTACTGCTGAGGTCTGAGGTCTCCTGTAAACAAACTATGTTCATTATTGTAGCAGAAGGGCTTATTTATATATAGTTGAAAAAAACTGTTAATCTTAGATCGTAACATCGCTGGTAAAGCCCTTTCCATAGGGTTTAGCAGTAGTAGCTCTTACATGAATGGCTCCCAGGTCCAACTTTTCCCTCTGCATCCAATCCTCTTTTTTTGTTTTGTTTTCACATTTATATCTTAATTAACTGTAGTACTACAGTACAATTACAATCAGTGCAGTTTGTGTTAAACCTGTCAAGGAGTCAAACTCTAAGCTAAAAAGTATTTAGTACTACAAGACCTTTTTTTCCATCACTGCCTTCACGCCACTTAAACCTAAAACCTCTTCACCACTATGATCCTATCACTTCTGTGCTTACATGCTTTATCTTGAAATAGCACAGCAGTGTCTTGAAGGATATCAAAGTGGGGTGAAATGAATTGGGAATATTTAAAATGCAAAGAAATTCTCTTGTTTCAAAGACAGCAATATCAGAAGGTTTGGGAATGGTGGGAGAGCACTGCTCATCTCTGTCGGTGAAGAATTTCCTTCATCCCCTCGAAACTCCCCAAGATATAGCTGAAGTGCAGGATTTTGACACTTTTGAAGTAAAATGATAATTGCCTTTAAAGATGAAGGAGGGAAAAGAGAGAGGAGATGAAGGATAAAAGGTTGGAAGTAAAGTGAACATCAGGGTGGTGAGTCGGGAAGCAAAGAGACGAGCCGCATAAATAGTCATGAAATTGCAACTTTTTGGCTCATATTGAAGTTGAGAAAGAAACATTCAGCTAGAGGCCAGCAGGCCAGACTAAATAATCCTTGACGCAGCCTCTCATTTCAAGTCTGTTCTTAGCAGACAAGATTTTAATGTAAATATGCTATTACTCTATCATTATAGTGATCAGATTGCATGGCTTACAGGTCAGCCCATCCACTGCTAATTTTACATGCAAACGCTTTTTTTTTGTCTTTTGAAATGTTAATAACTTCTATTAGTTAATATAGCGTGACTAAAATTCAGATTAGACATAATTTATTTTAATATCTGTGTCTAGCTCGGCTGACCGTTTAGAAACGGTCTTCCGCTGAATATATCACTCGAATTGGGATAATTTGCATTGAATGGCTGAGACACGCCTCACTTCACTGTTGTGGTGGTGTGAAGTCAAGGATGATTCATTCTTGCTCCTTCAGGTACAACAATCTACAGTTAGTAAATTTATCCATCACATTTAACACATTAGATTTCTGCACAGCGGCAGCCATACGCTTGTCAAATTCAATAAGGCCTCCTTGAGGTGTATTTGTTATAATTTAAGATTAATGCCCAGATGCACTGAAAAAAAAACGTTGATTTTTGTACATATTTGCAGAGTAAAATAAACTTGCTTATTTACACTGTGCAATGTGTTTCAGACCTGTCTTCTACAAGGTGATTTAATGTACTATGCACTCAACACAATTTATGGCTGCTTTATAATTTTACCCTGCTGAAATATATTACATATATCAGAAACTAATTTCATATGTAATATTCTGGTAAATGTTTATCAATGTATTCGGTAGACTGTTTCTCCCAGGTGCTTTTTTCTGAGACTGTAAAATTGTATTGACATTTTGCTCAACACTGAATAAATTTCACAATAAAATGTTAAATCAAGCAGTTGCTAAGGTATCTTTTTCAATAAGCTGAAACCTGTTAATTCATATGTTGATACGTTTCATATGAAGTTATACCTCAATGTTTTTTTTTTGTTTGTTTATGCTTTTGTCACAGCCAGCCAGGTTGTGGCAGGTTTTCTATAATTGTGATATCAATCTAATTTTGATTATTTTTCCTCCAAACCTCGGACATGGTTAGTGACTTTCTTTTGTTTGGATTTACAGCACATCAGAATCCAGACGTCCCAAAAAAGGCCAACACCTGAAAAAAACAAGTACAACTTGCCATTTCATAATCACTTGCAGGAAAACAAATTTACTCTTGGAGCACAAAATCAGACTTCCTTAGAGCTCAGCTAGAGATATAGGTAACTTAGAGAAGAAACATGGGACGGCTTTGAGAAAATAAACTGCTTAAGGCACTACAATTTACCTCTGTCTTGGTTATGGCGTGAGAAGATGAACCAGAAATATTTTTATTATACCATTAAGCTCCTCACCCAATTATTTGGTTCTCAAATGAATGTTTATTAGATTCAGAATTTGATGGTGATTTGATGGAGAGCCGGCCCTTTCTAAACGACAGTAACCTTGAAATAAAAGATCAATTTTTAATTAGCTTAGACAATATTTTGGATGCTATTTTTCTTCCCTGATTGCTGTAAAAGTATTTTGTGGAGTAGATTTAGCATTGGTCTTTGTTTTTTTATGTTTTATGTTTCTGTATTTAATTGCATCATTAGAAACTAAACAAAATGTGGTAAATCACTGATTAAATTAAATTTTAGTTTGCAGTGTTGTCTTAAAGTCCTTAACTGAAGTATAATCATTTTGTTTGATGTCGTATACATTTTAACCTGAATAATATCCAGAAATCCTATTGCTTCTTTACATTTTATTGAACATAGAAGGAAATGATACATAGTTTAAATAGATTTTGACTAACTTGTTCATTTATAGCAATAGTTTATCGTAGCTTTCTTGCGCTACAGATTTCATTCATTTAATAAATGCACTTTAGTGAAAAAATCCCCAATTCTGTACTTCATGTTTGGTTGTTCAAGCTAAAAAATTCTGTTCAATTAATCATATATATATATATTTTTTTTTTCTTCACTAACATAGCCAGTGGAAGAGAGTGACAGTCCACTCTCAGCAGCAGAAAGTGGGTGTTGAGGATAGGAGAAGTCCAGCTGATTGGAAACATCTGGGTGATTGTAGGGAGCACTCCCACATCATCCAGCGTTGGCTGAGATTTGACAGTGCCCTCTGAAGTGACAGCTTTGACCTCGGCCAGTGTGCATGCACGCAGCTGCCAGAGACGCGATCTGCTTGGAAAAAAGAGAGCGGACAGAGCCAGACGCTCTAGGCACTAGATGGTACCGCTGCTCTTGATGGGAGCTCTGCTGACAGCCAACGTTTCAGCGGGGGTAAAATACAACCAGCTTGTTCGTGCATTTGGAACCAAAAAAAAGTGACCATGCAACAGCTTTCAGAACACTGAAGGCACATTTTTCTTCCAATGTGTGCCAAAATGTTTCATTTTCCATCTGATCTGTTGCTGTCTGATTTTTGTTTTGTTAAAGAAAAAGCTAAAAATATATAGTGTGAGAATATTATAGCATCCTACAGCACAATGCTTTGAAATATAATCCATGTTTTGTTTTTCATAAGCCAATGTCATGTAAAGATGTTCAATAAATTAGACCAAACAAGATTTTCATTTAAGCATTTAAGCTTCTTTTAAATGAACTTCTTCATGCTTCTTGAATATCTTTTAACATTTTTCTTTGTACATTGGCTGCTTATTTATTTTAATTTTTTTCTTGTTTTTGCATTTATTGAAATTCATCACCCACTGAAATAATAAAGTTGTAGTAAACGGAAGAATGAATATCTTTTTTAAGATGGTGGCAGTATTTTTTACATTTTCATAAATAAGAAAAAAACTGATTTTGTTTCTGGCTGATGTCAATAAAATATCTAAGAAGGCAGTTTACAATAAAGTCTGTTCAGTTTTCTGTGCTTTAAGGAGAGAAACATTAGGGAAAGCATAGAGCTGACTGTTTTAATGACTACACCTACCACATATTTTACCCAATATCTTTTGGGGGATGGGCTAAGATTGATTATATTGATTTTTGTGCAGATCAGAAAAAAAATATGGAAATTAAAGGCTACAACGTGATGCCAGATTCGCCATGTGACCATGGCCACACCCCTTTGACAGACGTTTAAGAAGACAGTTACATCAACCTATCTTTTGTCACAGGGCAGTTTCATATTGATTAGGTCAACAGGGTCTATTATGGACCTTTTAAAGTAAAGATGACACTTCCTTTTCTCAGGGGTTGGGGCTTTAGTGATGTCACCATTTGACCATTACGTTTTCTTAGGGAGTATATGAGGATTATTGACAGTATGTTTTGTGCCACTGACTTTCTTTGCAGGACTTACATGAATTTAATCTTATATATATATATATATATATATATATATATATATATATGTTTGGCGGTCTGGCCCTAGCAGAAAACGCCTGAAGAAACGTCTTCCTCCATGGACCTTGACATTGGTGGTGGAAGGATAGTGAAGAACTGAAGGGATATTGAGGAAGTGAAGAGTCAATGATAGAGAAGGGGTGGAGGTGGGTTGAAGCTCAGCTGAGGAGGAGGAATAAATATGAGATCTGGCCTTATGATGATTGGACGAGATGAGGAGAAGACCGGCACTGATAGGCTGGGAAAGAGAGGCATGGCCGAGCAGGTGAGATGAATAGAGTCTTGCCATTTGAATTTACACTAGGCTTCATTTCAAGCAAAAATGGCCAAATTTGTTGCAGAGCATGGGAGAAACTTCTATGTTGACTGTTTGACTGGATAAGAGTGGGTGAGAGTATCCAGCCAAGCAGTCAACCTATTAGTTCTTGCACCTAACGGGTTGAAACTAACGACAGGGTTAGTTAGTGCAACCCTGCCAGGACTGTGCAAGGGTAACTGAGGGAAATATAATGAGAAACTAGAACATTTCTGAAGAAATTTAAATGGGGCCTGCCAAAGTGTGCTCGTCAGCTCATCAGCCTTCTGATGCTAAAAATTAGCATCAATGTTAAAGTAACCTGCAATGTACTCAATAGCATGTGGAGAGCCACAAGCATGTTGAGCAATACAGGCTTAGTCCATTCAGTATGATAAAATTAGTGTATAAGCTAAAATTATCCAAAATGCTAATGTTAGCCTAAATGCTACCAGTGGCATGTGGGGTATAACTAGCATGTTGTCTTACATTGACTTCCTTCATTCAGTGTGCTAAACATGGCTAAACAAAAACAGAAAAGTGAAAATGTTTTTGTATTATTATTTTGTCATTCGTGGTGAATACATTATAAAACATTCAAATCTGATTCATACTTCGTGCCAGTTTGTTACTAGAAAAAAACGCTAATCTCTTGACACCAATCTAATAACAAGTAATATTATTGTTTACAAAACATAAGCTATTTTGAAATAATGCTTATGTGCTTAGACAAGAAATTTACAGTTGGCAAATTTTGCAAAAGTAAAAATCAGATGTTTACTTTGTGGCACTTAGTTACCAGAAAACTCGCTCATCTCTTAGCAACAGATTAACAACAAATATTGTTATTGTTCAAAAAACATGAGTTCTTCTGCTCTTGTGAAATAGTACTGATCTTATACTACTTGCTACTTAAGAATTGTGTAGTTAGTAAATTTTGCAAAAAAGTGATTACTTATTTTGTCATTGGTGGTACATATATCATAAAACAGACATTCAACACAAAAGTAAAAAATCTGAATAATAGGCTACTTTGTGGTATTTCGTTACCAGAAAAAAAAAAAAAACGCTAATCTCTGAACACCAAATTAATTCTTATTTATAAAACATATCATATTTTGAAACACTATCAATGTGCTCAGACACAAGAAATTTACAGATGGTAAATTTAGCAAAACTAAAAATCAGATTTTTGCCTTGTGGCACTTGATTTGCAGCAAACACGCTCATCTCTAAGCAACAGATTAACAACAAATATTGTTATTGTTCAAAAAACATAAGATTTCTTCTACTCTTTTGAAATAGTACTTATCTTATACTACTTACTACTTAACAAGAATTGTGCAGTTGGTGATTTTTGCCGAAAAGTAAAAGTATATATTTTTTCTTTTGTCATTGGTGGTAAATATATTCTAAGACATGAATACTTTTCTGTAGTAAGTGTTCCGCCAAGGTGTCTCTGTAACTGGAAGCTCTGCCCTTCTCTGTAGGAACTGAGTGTTCCGCCATCTCTGTAGTTCTCTACATCGCTGCCCTCCTCAGTGTTCTGTTGCTATGGTGATCAATCCTCTCTGAAAACTGTCATGTGTGAATGAGACACAGAGGGGGAGACACAATTCTATCTCTGTTCTAAGCCTAACTGACACAAAACAGTGTCAGTTAGAATTTGTTTTGATTTGAGTTTGGTTTGTTTTTCACTAAATACATCGCCATGGTTACACGAAATACCAACAGAAGTAATAGCCCGTGTGCTGAGATCCAGCCGCATGTTTTGATTGTGGGGGTGCACGCAGCGGTACGTGCCGCATTAATGGTGAAAGGAAGTGACAGTTATTTAGAGTAATAAGTAATATCTCTCCTTTGCATTGCTATGGCAGGCCCCAACAACCAAAAAACAATAGGCGTTTGCAGTACTTACACTGCTCGGGCTACTCACTAAATCGGCACATGATGTCACACTGCAGCCTGAAATGACCCAATTCCGAATTTTTGGCAATTCCAATTTTTTTGCTGGGGCCGTTCACAGTGCCAGTAAATGCGACCTGTATGCGTTCTGCAGTGTGAACGGGCAAACGACCTGAAAGTGTCCCGCATGCGCACTAGAGAGCGCAACTGCGTCAGCGTTCTCAGTGTTTGCGGAAGTAAACATGGAGGCTAACAGTGGAGCTTAGCTTACACATTTGAGTTTGTTGTCCGGCTGGAGCAGCATATTAACAACTTAATCCTCATTATAGTCCGCATGGTTGATGTTTTTCTTCCCACTTGCGCGTATCAGGACGCGGAATAGGGAGATTTGTTGAGAATCAGTGACGTTAGGTCACATTTGAATCAGATACGTATCGAATATGGGTCACATTCAAAAAAGAATCCGACCTGTGCTGTTCACACTTCCATGAAAAGATCGGATACAAGTCGCATTACGTCAAAAGAATCGGAATTGGGTTACTTCAGGCTGCAGTGTGAACGTACCCTGAAGGACAAAAATTAACTGTTAATGTTTCTTATCATGCTAAGTATATTAGCCTACCTAAAGATGTGATGGTCATGTGATGTCTATTAAGTAAGTGTGTTGCATGTGTATTTCTTAATATTCACACAAAGTTTGATTTGATTATTACAGTGATACTTTGAGCCCCTACTACTTGAAATTTAATGTGTGGTGCATTCGAAGGTGGTATTCCGCAAACTTTGGGTTTAACAAAAGGTTATTTGAGCAACTGTTGCCTTTCATCTTAAACCCTCGAACTCCTGACATCAACCAGACACTTTTTGTCCTCAAAATTGCTGTTCACTGGATTTTTTCTGTTTTTCAGACCCTTCTGAGTGGAAATCTCAGTAAATCAGCAGTTTATGATATACTCAGACTAGCCCCAAGTAACCAAGGCACAAAGTAACTTTCTTGAACAATTTGAAATGAGTTTGAATTTCAGCAAATTGTCTTCACTGTGTCTAAATGATTGTAGTTTCTATTACAATGTGGTTACAGTATCAAATGGGCAAAAAGGGGACGGTTTTAATTAAATGTGTACAATGGAGTAATAGGGCAATAAGAGTTAAGTCTGGAAAAATATTTACAAAAACAGAAAAATAATCTTTACTGCGGAGAAAGAATTTATGATTTGCTGAAAGCAATCTACAAAGAAACAAGGTACATATCTTGCACAATACAGCAGAAGATTAGGACATACATGCATACAGCTCAGCGAAAGACAGCAAACTGCGGGCAATTAATTATAATTAGTGACACATGTCATGTTTTCACAGTTATTGTTGCATGTGTCATTTCCAGATTTGAAACCTTTAGCAATACAGCTTTGTTTCCTCGTTATTTTTTGCAAAATCTGGCATATTGAAACATGTCATTGGATATTTCAGTTCAACCTCGCCACATAATGACATTAATATTAATGCATATGGTAATGAAGTTTCCCGAGCAGGAACACTTATTCATTTTTGATTCATTAATGTAATGAATGCACAGAATGATCAGATAATATGTTCTTGTGTCCTTGATATGCGACACGGAGAATTAGACTGCCTTAAATTTGAGATAGGTGTGCCTAAGCTGTATTAATCTGTCCTAGAATATATAAGCCATAAACTGAGCGAGGAGAAAAAAAAATGCAAAAAAAAAAGTACAATGTTTTAGATTAAACAAAAGTGTGAAATGGAGTTCATTTACTTCACCCTCCTCTTTTCAGAGGCACTAAACTGCTTACCATTATTCAAAGATATCTTTTAAATAAGGCCCAAATATGCGGGTGAAACCAATTTAACGAGTGGCCACCAAAGTCGTTTGTCAAATGATCTATATTGAGATTTTGACTGTGTAAGCCTCTTATCATAACTGCTATAAAACACACATCATTCTGTTTCTGCACTGAATTTTAGAGATAGGAAAATACAATAAATGTGACATTTTAAAGCTTGGGCTTACTTGTTAATTAGGAAACCATTTAAATTTGAACTTGGGCGAACTTAGTGTGTGAGTTTGTGTTCAGGAATGAGATTCACACATGGACAGGGAGAAAATCCTAGAAGATGTGCTCCATAAGAGATCAACGAGTCCTTTGATTAAACTGCTAGAAAATTTTAATCTCAGGTGTTTTTCTTTCTTTCTTTTTTTTTTAATTACTTTCTTTTTTTAAAGGACACAGAACAACTTCTCTTTCAGTTTTCTATCATTTCTCAGAAACTTATTTTGTGTGCATAGAAACATTTAATAACAACACAATCTTCACAAAAAAGAAATCAAATTTGTATAAAGCAGTGAGGACATTAGTTCCCTGAAAGAGCTTAATTGCACTAAAGGAAAATGTCTTAACATGTTAGATGTAATTGGTTCTAGATCACCAACAGAAAAATAAGTATTTTTGCCTTTCTTTAACCAACACCTGCCTGTAGCCAGATGCAACATGAATCTTCTAGTTAAAACTTGCAGTGTCTTGCAAAAGTATCCATGCAATACTGAAAGGACTGTTGAATTTGTAAACCACATTTTCCATATTAGAGGAGTCCTTTCTGCAATTAATTTACTGAAAGGGCTTACTTTTAACTGATTACTTTTACTTTTTACTGATTTATCACAATGCCTACTTAGGGAAGAGTACTGATAAACCTTGAACTGTATTGGCTTATATGGAACTGCAAAACAGAAAGCCTTACAGTTTTATTTCAACAATGCCATTTTCCTTTACACTTTTCCATGAAGGCCACATTTACAAAGTAGATGAATAATAATTGTTCTGCTGACAGAGTCTCACTTGATAAGTGGATCTCTGCAGCTCCTGCAACGTTCCCATGGGCCTCACAGCTGCTTGTCTAAATAATGGTCCCCTTGCCCAGCCTGTCAATATACGTGGATGGCCATGTGTTGGAACCCTGCTTTCAATGTTTTATCAACTGTACCGCTTATCCATTTTTTGTGTTCCTTGGGCTCCATGATGCTGTTTGATAACTAATATTATAAAACAAACCTCTGAGGCGTTCACAGAACAGTTGAACATAAGGCTTAATTAATACACAAAGTTGGATTCGACTTACAAAGTAGCTGACTTTTGAAGACAAATGGCTGTTCTGCATTTTATGCGGGGCAGCCACAGTAAATAGGGGGAAAAAACATCAAATTTATTTGTAAAATATTTTTAAACCTTTATATCCTTTTTCTTTAACTTTTTTTGCATATGTTGACTTGTCAAATGAATGCCTGATAAAATAAATAGGAGTTTATCCTAAGATGAGAAAATGTGAGAGATAAGAATATAGCTGAAAAACAAATTTAGCCAGTATTCTGGTACATTATATTATAAGTTAGCCATTTCAACAATGTAAGTGGACAAGCTGTTGCTAAAGAGCTCCTCTAATATTGGGGGAAAAAATGTGGTAACAGCTACCTTTGGGTGATTGAGCAAAATATTTTTTAAGGATATTAACAGGAAAGCAGTTGCTAAAACAAAGAAGCAGTTTTCATAAAATTTTGGACCGGAACAAAATACCACTAAACAAATTACAGAAATCCAATATTTGCTGCACTTTGTGTTTCTACACTTCCAGTGCCGCGCAGCTTATTGGACTCTCTGTCTACTTCAGTAAACACTGCACACTCCACACACTGCGTGGTAAAGATGGATGAGCAACACTCCTCGGTTACTACAGCCACATTTATTTAGAAACAGTGGGGAGAGTTTTGGAGGTGAGGAATAATTCTAGCCAGCGGTTGGCGCGCAGTTTGAGAAAGAGGAGGAGGACCACCATGGGGCATCTGACAGTGATGAAGAGCATGGGCACATGCTGGCAGATTCATCTTGAGCCATAGTGAGAAAGAGAAGGGGGGGTGTTGGGGAGAGATGGAGCTCAGGGGGGAGGGCAGACAATGGCTGAACACAGGTTTAACAATAAAAGCAGCACAGAGTAGTGTTTTCTTTGAGGTTTGCTCTTCGGCAGAGAGTGCTGTAACTCTCTGCAACCTGCTGGAAACGGCAAGGCACAGAGAGGAAAGAGCGAGGGGGGGCAGACGAAGGGGACTCAAGATTTTATGTGACTCACGAATTGACACAACGCTTTCAAAACATTACCTGCTACTTCCCCGGTGTTGGTCAATTACCTGTCACTCTACAATTCTTTTATTCCCCTTCTTCCGCCACTGTGTCCCCAGTGTGGGACTGCGATGGGGTCAATGCTGATCACAGTCTCTCCAGCCGGCTGTCAGACAGGAGCCAAGATGTATGCTGGGAACCCGGGGATGCAAACGAGTGCATGCCTTTGATGACTTGAGAGATGCACCCCTCTGGTTTGTATTCATGCTTTCAAGCTGCCCTCTGCTGTTCGCATTCCCAATGACAGGAGACGGAGCGGAAGGATTCTACAATGTTTACCGTCATCAAACAAGTTTGACGAGAGAATTCAAAAGCAACCTTTCACTTTCAATGCTGTTCCTTGCCTTGTAAGCTCCTGTTTGACTTTTGACTGACCATAGTGAGCTTTTCTTTCTTCCCTTTTCCATTTATCTTTGTTAAAGTTCTATTACCATGTGCAAGGATAGCTATAA
Source organism: Poecilia reticulata (assembly GCF_904066995.2). NCBI lineage: Eukaryota > Metazoa > Chordata > Actinopteri > Cyprinodontiformes > Poeciliidae > Poecilia > Poecilia reticulata. Next base: position 32,063,923 of record NC_088831.1, read on the forward strand.
AGCAATCAAAGGACACATGTGAAGGGGTTATTATAGCTTTTTCTTTTTTCTTTTTTTTTTTTTTATAAATGATCGCAAAGATGTCAATGCAAGCTTTAATGGTGGGCGAGAGGCGTGGAGGTGAAGCTAGCATTATATGTGTCTGATTAGGTCCCTGCCTATAAAGCTTTTAGTTACCCTGAACAGCTAAAAGCTGAGAGGATTCACTGATTAGCGGCTGTTTTGAGAAAGGACCTATAAAATAGGTGCGGGGTTCAAAGTGATTTACTTTCTTCTTATTTTAACTATTTTTATAAATCATTATTCTCTTTGTGTCAAAAAAAAAGAGAGAGAGAGAATACATGTGGACTACACATACGCAGCTTCATTTAAATGAATTTGATTTACAAAAAAGAAAATCAATCTTCCCTCTTTTTAACCAATTTATCTTGACCTCACGGCATGAAAATTAAGCCTTTTCCTCCTGCCTGACAATTAGATTATTACTGTTATTCTCTGAAATGTGCAGGCTGAATGATAATAAGTTTCTGAAATGCAAGTGGCCCATATGCTAACAAGGGCAACGTATTTCCCCTTCCCATTAACATATCATCTGAATTCAGTTACCTGACACAATTGCAGAGATCAACAGTGTTGATGTGTCAGCTCTGCCTATGTGTTGGCTTGTAGAAAAAAAAAAATCGCCTGTGCCATGAGTCAAGTGGATGTTAATGCCCCCACAGACCCACGTCAGTCTGATTTCCCCTCATAAAGCAGGAGTGCATTTGTGCAAAAACTCTCCTTACATCTTTTTAAGAGAAAATTGTGGAGTTTAACCTGCTAATATTATCTTTCCTCCTTCCTTTGTGCAGGGAACACACATATATCCACAAGGAATTTGGCACAGTCCACCCAGTCAAGACGCTGATAATCCAAAGTCTTTGACTGCTGATAAGGCAGCCAATTTAACATAATTATAAACCAGCTGCATGAATAGTAACGATTCATTAATTTACCACATAGTGCTGGATGATAATTCTGATCTAGCATTCACTCCCAATTATCACTCATGATAATGATTTCATTAAATCCTGCTCAGTTTTTTTTTTTTTTTGCATTATAAACCTAATTGCAGAAAATACAGTTTAACATAATAAAACTGGAGGCTGTAAAATAAACGGTGTCGGCTCCATAAAGGGAGCATTAGAGAGGTGAGGTTGACAAATAGCTCTCAAAACAAATGCTGTTGACCAACAGTATTATTACCTCCACACTTAATTACTTTTTGCTTTTTGATTTAATTGCTTCAATAAAAATAATCTATATAGCTTTTTAAATTACACTTTCCAAGTGACCTATGTAAAGAGAATTTTATTATGTGCACACGGTAATTACCCTGTCACAGTCCAGTTAGGGGCTATTGTCTGGCTATGCTGTCTGGCTGTTATTGGCGTGACCAGCATGCTCAACTACCTATTTACAGAGCTTATAAGTTTTCAATAATTGCTCAAAAGGCACAACAAAGGCACATTTTGTTGTATTTTGAGAGAGAAATTGTATCGGTTTCTGAAATATTTCAAACGTCAGAGGTATATTATTTTTTGTTGACTTTACTTTTTGTAAAACCCGTGGATCAAAATGGAAATAGGAAGACCTAATTGTAATAAAATTCCTTTAATTAAGTAGTTGCGGGTGCAGTGTAATGTGTATGTTTCTAATGAGCTGCTAAAACACACAAAACGGCTCGATGATATTATGCTCCATAATTATTTGGAGTTCTGTTTGGTTGATCCTGCAATTAGAAAGCTGCACATAAGCTGTAAATGATTTCCGACAGCTTGTCACAGCAGTGTGCCTGAATCCGCAACTCGGTGACTGAGGATTTTTTAATTCCTCTTCATCAGCGACTCACCAACTGTGACACCTGACATCTCTGATGTATAGACGTTAATTAATAGAGAAAATAATGTGTACAAACATAAAATGTGGAAAAATTAAAAGATCATATGATTTGCATTGATATTAAATAAGTGCTTATTTCTGTAGTTTTCCTTCTCTGTGTATTTTCCCCTTCCCCCACTGGTTGACTAGAAGCTGTCCTGTCCTTTGTATGGGTGGCCTTGTCAGTCCTCATCCAGTTCCCAGCAACCATGCCCACAACAATTCCTTCGGCTCTCGCCGGTGGGTTAACAGAAGTGTCTTTTTAAAACATGTCCTCCAAGAACCAATACAAAGAAGTGTATTAAATTGGCTAGATAAATGTATTTTGTAAAGTGTGAAGCTTAATTATACAAGCTAGACTGTAAATCACTGTGACAACAGTAACTGACTGGCCACAAATATACAGGAGATTTTTTTTTTTTCACTCCTGAACAGATTTATCATAAAATTGAACAAAAGCAACTTACAGGCTTACAGCATAAACAAAATTATTACTGTGAATTATGTTGCAGCTTTGTCATACAACCTAGTACATTTATAACAAAAAATATTACAGTACAAACATCAAGAAAACACAGTTTTCCAGTGAAAAACCTCTTTGTCTGCATTGCTATACTGTTCATTTGATTTTACAGCAAAGAGCTGTTGTGAATGCAGGGATTTTACTCCTTGTACTCCAAAAATTGTTTTCTATGAACAATAACACTGTAAAAAAGTTTATTGTTAAAAAATAGCAACTCAGTTACAATGATTCTCTAATACATCTTGTATTTTAATTTCACAGCAAAATGATGTGCAGTAAATTACAGTACTGAAGAAATAATAGCTTACAGCCTTACTGTTGATTTTCAAAATACAGCATAAAGTGCTATGTACATTGTATAAGCTGCATACCTACTGTACGTCCCAGTGCAAAGCATACAGAAATTTGTGTTTTAGCCCACATATAAATAAAATATTCAAATTAAGCAAACAACAGGCATGTATTTTATTCATGTTCCTTAGTTGGTTGATATTACTGTTTCAATCTCAAAGGCCAAGACTTTTCAGACATGATGCAATAATAATGAATTATTAGGACTTTTTACTTATCTTTACTACAATACTTTACAATATTCATACCCAAAAGTAACACTACTGCAGCTCATGTTAAAAGCCAACTTTCAAAGACATTCAAAATTTCCAGCTTTACTTCAGGACAGAAAAGCCTCAAAGCAGAGACTATAGAGTCCTCAGAATCTGTGGCTAAGGGTTAGTGGGGAGCAGTGGGACAGCCTTGGGACTGGGGGCCTTCTTCATGCTGGCTTGCCAGAGAGCTGCCCAAAGCATGGACAATTAGAGGGGTCCCTGGTGCCTCTTTGCTCTCTGTGCGCCTGGTGGGCTGCTCCGTGAGGCACCGGGGGGGTGCTCGAGGAGTTGACTGGGTTGGCTCGGCTGGCTGGGCCAGAGGCATAGAGCTGGGGGAGGCCTGATCTCAATAATCCTTTTGCCCCAAGAGGCTGTCACACCACTCACACTGCTGGAAGCTAGAATGGAAATGGACCGAGGGCTTTCTGAAGCTTTTACCTGCTTGAAGAGCTCATCATTGAGAGACAGAGGCATACTGAGAACTCAGTGTGCTTCAAAGGCAGAGACAAGTTGTTTTTATAGCTGAAACGCAGATCGAACCACAGATTTGACATCTGTCTTTTTATTATGTGGATTGTGTCGTTTTATATAAAAAAAAAATTGAATGTGGTGTTGCAAATGTCAAGTATTTAATATTTTAATATTACTTTGTAACTTAGTCTCATTGATTTTTGAAAAATCTAATTGGTCTCAATTGAATTCATTGCATATGAGGCATGAATTCCATCTTTTTCGAGACATAAGCACTAAGATATTTTTTATATATATTTTAAAAGAAAAATCTATATATCTATGTACAAAAACAAAACAAATTAAGCACAGACATCATTAATTCATTGGACAAATAATTTGATTTTTCTGCAACATGGTTTTTATGAAGAAAGTTCATAAAAGCAGAAGCATTATTCTTTGTACAAGATTTACAGACAATTACTCAAGACTACGTCAACAGCAGGATTATTCTAAAGATCTAACTTTAACTTTTTTAAACTATGAGGTGAAACTTAAACAGGAAAATAATAAATTATTCTACTTTTCAGTGGTCACAAAATCTGTTGGATCTCCTCAGACATGCTGTTCTCTAATATCTGTTTCCTTAGTTTAAAGATATATGTAAATACAGAGAGAACACAGCTTTCTATTGGCCTAAGAGGTAATTTTATAATAGCTTAATGTTGGCGATCACTTTTGCACTGAGTTTGGATAACTAGGCGTTCTTCAGCTTGGACTTTGAATCTGGTTGTTAATCCAAAGAAGGAGAATCAAATAATTACTGAAGGCATAATCACAAGTCTAAGATGTGAAAAAAGGACCTTGTATTTTTGAACTTCATTTTAAAGTTAACAACATAAAGCATGTTTTAAACCGTGACACCTGGAACATTTTTTTCCTGAATTTACACAGTAAAGCACAGCCTCCAATCCAGACCCCTGTTTGGGGTCAAATGTTTATCCTGCAGATTAGATTAGATTTGACTTGGTAAATCCAGTGGAAACTCAGGAGGGATATAGTGGCCAACTTTTGTTACTGGAAAGGGAGCAGAAACTCTCCCTTGGCATAAGACAGGGCTCAGGAACCATTACAGTCCAGAGAGCCACGTTTACCCTCATTGCAGCTTAAAGTATTTGTTTAAAGCTGTAACTGTTACTTAACCTTTGGGGAAAAAGACATATTCTCATTTTTGATGAATATTTGCTGTAGGAAATTAGTTCTACTTTTTAAAAAAAGAACAAACAAACAAACCTTTTTTTTTTTTAGGTTTTAAATTAAATAAAAACATAAAACATTTGTAAAAAGGGAATCAGTCATTCAGCAGTGGATTTTTGTGTAACCACTGTAAAGAGTTGGTGACAGAGGAAATAATATGTACTACACAATTATTTTGACTTCTTTCATAATACTAGAGAAACCTGACTTACTGTGAAAAAATCACAGTTCTTATGTTTCCTATACAAATAAAACTGTACATCAACAGCTTGGAAGATTAGAAATCAGATTAGAGTTCAACTGATTTAAATCTTGACGGTCAGTAAATGGACAGAAGAGCAGATAAGTAAAAGATTCAAATATAGAGGATGCTACAGTTGTAAATGTTCTGTTTACTTTCTGTTAAAAAGAAAAATGTGATCTGTTCCAACACACAAATAAATACATTTTTAAAAAGATGTCATTTAACAAACCATCATTAGACACATCTGAGACGTCCTTACTTAAAAATCCGAAAATAAAAGAGCAATAACCCTGTCACAATTCCTTTCTGCAGCCATTCCCCGCTTTCATTAATGTACAATTTTGTCTTAAAATTCCCTAGACTACGTCATAATCTACTGCCTGGCAGAGTATATGTGATGTAGAATCATCTTGTTGTACAACTTAAAGTGAGCTGTCCCATATGAATACGACCACAGTCAAAATCATTGGTCTAATTAGGCCGACATGCCTCCGAATGTAAGGGGAAACTTAGTGCAAATGGATAAAGGTCTTTCAGCACTGTGCCACTGGCTGTCTCAGTCCCTTAATGTATTACCACCTGCACCTACAATCAGCACAGGAACATTTAAATGACTGCGATTCAGAGGAGACAGAGCTTCAAACTGCTGGGAAGCGCATGAGAGGTGATTTAAGATATTGGCTGTAATGAAGCTGACCGTTGGCAGGTCTGCTCAGAATGTGATGGGGAAAATTAGGGGCGGGAACGGGTCAAAGACATACATATACCGAGGGCGCTGCAGCAAATGAAATGCAGAGCAGAAGTCTACGGTCCAATATATTGTTTATTTCGTGTCAGGTAAACATCAACTGCAGTGAGCTTCGGGTGTCTGTAAAGATGATAAAATCAATGTTTTGTGTTTGTTTTCCAGCAGCTCGAGTATATTGTGGCGTTTCTCTTTTTATCACCTCTGACTGCTCTCTTCACCAACATCAGCCCTCCCTCTTAGAGGCTGAGGCACAAACAGAAACAAATTCCCTCCCTCATGGGTGAAAATGTGCTTTTTTTCTCGCTGTAGATCCAAACAATTAATCTCACAAAATAAACTGATCAAAAGTGTTGTACATGTGTTTAATGCTTGAAAGCAGAAAGATGATGCGAAAACGTATGAAAAAAGGTCAGCATGTGGAGGTGGAGCATGCGGAGATGGAAGACGGGCAACATCTGGGCGCAGCCTCTTAGACTGATGGCTGCTAACTGATCCTTGTGATTGTGATTGACAGACACTGACCACCACTCTTCTGGCCCTGGCTTCTCCACACTGCTGAGCACAGCGTGCAGTGTGAAGGCTAGCTGAGATTCCCAATAAAATGGACATTACAGGGATAAACAACGGCCAGCCTCACAGAGGTGAATGTTGGGCACATAGCACTCTGCGATCATCCGATGTAGCAGGGTTCACTGACTCTGCACTCCTTCTGGATTGAAGAGTATATGGAGCCGCACTCAGCAAACATCTCATTGAGAAGGCAAAAATGGCCAGCGGCTTTCAGAGAAATAGGTTCTTTGTTCGAAAAAGACATTACAAACACAAGAGAACAACAAGACGACACACAGTGCTCTCCAAAAGTATTCCAAACTTTTGAACACGTTTCGTCAAGTTACAAAAACGCAATCCTCCGCATATAGTAGATTGGGTAGATTATATTATTTTCTATTTGTTCCCACAAATAACAATCTACAAAGTGGTCTGTGTATTTGTATTTCTGCTTCCATTACGCCAAGCAGCATCATAAATACTAAACTGCAGAGAATCCTATTGTTAATTACAATCAGTCATAACTATTCTGGTCACTGACTCTTCCACGAAGGCCAGGACTTTGCTCTTTTTGAAAAAGTGTCAGGAATAACGCCATTATTGGCTTACATGCAAAATGCTGTACGTAACCCTGGACACACTATCCTCACAATGGAACATGATGGCACCACCTTGCTTTGGGAAATGCTTTAAGATAGTCAGACATGGGGGAAGCTGGATGGAGGTACATACAAGGCAATGCTGGCAGAAAAAACTGTTACTGCAGAGAAAGTTTTCCCTTCCAACAGGACAACACTAAAGATACAGCGACTGGATTAGCTCAAATAATATGTATGTGCTAGAATGTCAATGTCGAGATGTACAGTTTTCAGATTTTTATTGGTCAATCAATTTTTAAAAACTTGCATCATTTGTCTTCCATCTGGCAATTATTCCTTTCTTTGTGTTAGTCTGTCACATAAAGCTTCATAAAATGCATTGAAATTTATGGTTGCAAAGTGACAAAATCTGAAAAGGTTTTGTCATATGCTGTAGCTGTGTTAAGCACAGACATGCGAAGGATTTAAATGGACGACAGTTTTGACAAGTGCTGCTGTAAAAAATATCCTGAAATATATTTTGTGATGGTCTTTGAAAAAGGCAGCCTATCATTTGAGTAGTTTTCCAAATGAAAGCAAGAGTAGAACGTGTAGTTATATAAGTGTCGTTTTTAACAGAGAAATATTCCCACGAGCAATAAAAAATAAATGCTCGGAGCCATTTACATCCCTAATTTTCACATCCATTAAATAGATGAATGCTTTGATACTATTGCTGTGTTTATCTGTGTTCTCTTGGGATTCATTAAAGTGAACGCTCCCTTCAAAATATAATCTATTGCTTAATTAAACTTCCCAAATATGAAATCTGAACCCACATATCTGGAGAGAAGTTGCTGCTTTGTTGTTCCCTCATTTGCACAATATTTTAATGAACAAGTCGCGGAGATATGTGCCATTTGCATGTAAATAAAGCGTCTCCTCAAGCACTTAACAGCTTTGATTTGGATTACATGTGTTCTTTTTGGGGGTTGTGGGGCTACAGAACCTCCCAAGAATAGGATTTCAAGCCCAGTGAATACTTCCGACTGCTTCACAGCTTCTAGCTCTGAAGCACATCATTACAATGTGTGAAATTTTAATCAGTGATGTTGTGAAGAAACAGAGATCAGGCAGTGAACGTAATTAATGTCCTCTGTCATAGAGATTATAATGGCAAATTTGAATGTGCAAGTGTTTTAAAGAGCAAGGGGAAATGCATTAACCAAATTACATAGCATGACATGAATGAGCCATCATGCTTTTCTGCCAGTTTATGTACGCACAGATATCCCTTATTATATAGGATGCCATTACTTCCCTTTTAATTGAACAGCATTTTGTTTGGCGTAAGCGCACTGAACTTTGCATCAGCCATGCATAAATTTTATGCATGGCTGACTCATACATGTCCCAGTCAAAGCAGATTTCCAAAGAGTAAAGTGCAACATATGGCTTGATTCTAAATGAACATACTATAGCTAAGCTACAGTGGATGAAAAACTTAGCATAACATTCTGTAGGTTCAAGTTAATTTACTATTAATAATTTTAAATGTAAATATTGTTTTGCGATGCTTATATTATAATTAAAATAATTATGGTGGAGATACATTTCCCACATTAATTTAGATTTTTTTAATCAAGTCACCAACCCCACTATAAAGACAAGTCCTGTTTTACAGTGTGCTGCTGCCAAGAACAGGCATGCATAGAAATATGAGCTATTAGCCATGTTTATACATAAAAATAAAACGTGTCAAGTAACAAGTTCCACATTGTGTCACACAATAGCTCCAAACCGCCCTGCAGTTTTTTTTGTGTGTGATTTTAAATGGTAGACCATCATATTATTATCTAACCTCATCTCCATTTTAACTACTGCATCCTTTTGAGTCTCTAGCATGCATAGGTGACTTGCTCTTTTTTTTTTCTAAACATAGGATAAGCCCAATATTTTTCATGTCCCTGCCAGGTTTTGATTTAGTATCATTTTAATTAAACTATGAAGTTTGTTTCTTACTGTACATCCTGTTGTGGATTTGCAGTAATACGATAGTTTTTGGTCAGTGGCTTGAAAATCATTCCATTTTGTAATTTACCTTGAGATCAGGGTCTATACAGTCTTTAGTTTCCAGGCTTCCACAGACATTGGAATGAGGTGGGACCAAACCCAACTCTGTTGTATCCCTCAGCAGGACGATTGAGACTTCCAGTGAACTAATGATTAAAACCTTGTTGAAGTATGCCTGAAATATTTGACTCAGTTCAAAGAGCTTTAAGGCAATCCTACCAAATTCTGTAGAAAAGAACGTAAGTAAAAAAAATAAAAAAATCCTACTCTTATTATTGCATTAGTCAAATAGAAAAAATGTAGATAATCCTGGCATAAAACAGAAAAGTCAGAAAGCAAGACAAAAAATGTGTCTGAATAGTTTGTGTGACTATACACACAACTACATAATTATATGATTTCAACTCTCTCTATATGTATTTTGAAACTCTGTTCTGATATTTGAAAACCCTCAGCCTTTGTAATCTCTATAAGCAGAATTAAAGGAAGCAAGCAAAAGCCCGTCAAGTGCATAATGACACGCGGAAAGATAATGTTTAGTAAGAAATCCCAGTGGTCACATTGTGGGTGTTGTTAATGTTTCGCTAATGTGTGCATGACAGAGACGGGGGGTGAGTGAGAGGAGTGCTGCGAGCAAACGTTGCACATCTGGCACTCTGCCCAGCAGTTGCTGTGGCCGTACTCTTGTTTCTGTCACCAGCGAGTGTTTCACAACCCTTCCAATCAATTGGCACACAGCCTCCTAAAATAGAACTTGGCACCAGACTCAACCCGACTATTATGCGTGCTGGTCAGTACTCAGAGAATATTGCTCGTCACTTTCCAATTTCCTTTTTTTAATGCCATAAGCAGGTAAGACATTAAAGAGATTCTACATTATTGGTCTGCCAATTTCTTTTTTTTTTTAAAAAGGGGGAATCCTAGTCTACATTAATTCACTCTGGAATTGTTTGCACTCAGTTTTGTGCCAGGTATGTGTCCTTTTGTATTTTGTTGACATGCGATGTTAATGAAATCAGAGGTAGTGGCCTAGTGAATAAAGAGAACCACTTAACGCTGGCTAATGAACACTCTGAGTAAGGGGAACTGAAAAACAGGAGTGAGATCAAGTCATTAGTCCTTTTGATAAAATGTTGGACACCAATTTCTCTCACTGTGAATAGACCGCAGATAAATAATCCCCAACAGAAAACTTAAAGACTGATGGATCATTGCCTCGGCAACATGCCACTGCATCAGCCTCTGCGTGTCGCCAAGTGTTAACCAACTAATCAAGGCCTGCCTGCTTCTCACTGTCTCCTTTTCGGCCTGCCAGCAGATTCATCACCGGCTGGGTTAAACAGGAATAAAAACACATTAGTGTCACGTTAGACTGATAGAATGAAGTTCCTCGATGGGCGCTGCACAATGGTAAAAGTCTGAATGCGTATTGATTTGTGCTACATAAATCTTGTTTTCTGTCTGGGCCAGTGAATCAGCAGTGACCCCCGGGGTTAACAAACATTGCCGAGGCGCTCAGCTGGTGTGTGAGCCAAACAACGCCCATGCATTGCAATAGCTATGCCCTGTCTTGTCATTTCTCAGCCTGCATGGCTTTGCTAATTGCTAGCGATCAAGAGACAATGCGATGGGGCTAAAGAGGTGGTGGGATTCTTGCGGTTTTTGGCTCTAGCAAGGAGGTTTGAGGGTCCTGAAGCCAAAATCTATCAACAGCGGATGTGAATTGGTCAGCAGGAGTCTGTGAGTTACAACCCAGATTAATTGGCATAAGGGGATCCAGTCTTGCTAGTGCCAGATCATATTAAGCTGAGGAGATTTGAGTCAGTAAACTTTCACAAAGGCAAACCTCTTGTTTATACTGGAAGAATGACACCATACAACTGAACCTTCTGTACTGCCGCGACCATGACTAAAAATGCTTCCACTGCCAATTACAAAGTTTATTTTTACAGGAGAAAACGTTAAGTCTTATACAGAAGACGACTATTAACCTATTCTGAACTGAAAGCACAGAGGCAAACAATATGTGGGCCGAGCAATATAAAGACTGTTATACTTTGTAGCTCCCCTATGGCCACCTTTTTCTTTGTTTGTTTTAATAAATCATGGAGGCATCAGGTGTTAAATTGGTTAATCTTTCAATAGTATATGAAATCCATTTGTTTGTGGGCTTGGAAGATTACCATTGAAAAAAGTAATTGCATTATTACAGGTGCCATCATCATCATTTATCTCTCTGACATTTAAAGACTTGCTGAATGCCAAACTGCTCCTCAGAGATGCAAGCTTGATTCTACATGATCGTCAAACACTTTTAATTAGAAGATCTTTAAATTCTAATGAGACACATCTGCAAACTTCAATTTTAAAAGTGGCTTGTGATGATGCATCCACAACAGGCATGACATAGTCATGTCCAGGTATCAAAGACACTGGAAAAGTATAAATACTTTTCCAGTATTTATATCCTTTATTTTATTTTATTCATTTTAATACTTTATACATATGTACTTCAGTGTATTTGGCCACAAAGTGTCACTGCAATTACAGTAAGACCTTTGGGGGTATTTGTCAGTTCTTAAAATCTAGAGCCTGAGGTGTTTACTCATTCTTTTTTCATCAAACATACCACTCTGGAAGACCATCTGCGAAACAACAGTTTTCTAATGTTACCACAGATGTCCATTTAGATTAAGGTATGGACTTTGACTGGACCATTGTAGCACAACTCTGCTTTGTAACCTCAACAGCCTTCTGGAGTCTTCACTGACCAGTTAAGCTTATCCTGAGATTAAATTACAGGTTGCTGCTGTTTGCCAATTATATGACTCATAAAGGCAAGAAGTGGTCACTCAGGATTTATTTAGGGATTTCAGAGTAAACCACATCATGACTTTAAATCAGACATCTCTGTGTCAGTTTGTTTCACTTCTCAAATATAGGTTAGTTTTTGCTAAATAAAATGGCCAATGAAATGTAAAATACATTTAGGTTAATACTTATGGTTGAAAAAAAACGTAAAAGTTTCAACTGCATGGATACATTTAAGTATTTCAGAGGCCATAAGAGTTCCTGTTTTCTCCTGGCAAAGATTAATCAGTCTGCCTGCTGAGAGGGCGGACTCTTTGCTGCAGTGTTTGTTTTCTGGGTGGGGAGACAGAGTGGAGGAACTTTAAGCAAAGGGGATAACAGAATTAAAGAGTCAGATATAGGAAAAAAAAAAGGGGGGGATGGCATGTCTCTGGAGGCCTCCACACCAGCGCTCACCCTGCTGCCAGGCACACTACACACACCAGAGACCATATTTACCCATCAGCCCAGAAAAGGCCCGGGCTCTAGATCCTATTTACTCAGAGCCTGGGCAACCATCAGGTGCTGAGGGGATCTCGCCAGAAGCAAAAGCAAATACTCTAGATCAAAAGCAACCAAGGAAGAAGAAAGAGGTGCGCAGCCAGAGCCTTGGTCAAGTGATAATGTTTACTCTTTGGTTTGAAGGGCTGTGGATAGACTCCATTTGGAAAACTCCAAATTGACACCCCCACCCTTACCCTCCACCCTCTTTAAAGGAAGAAAAAGAATCTGATGGCTACCACTGTCTCATATCCATATGTCTGGAGCACCTGCGGTAATGTGGACTCCTCTTGTCTCTTAAACCAGCACTGCCACCGGTCTTCAGGATCAGACATGGTGTCGGGGGAAAGAGAGATGAAGACGGAAAAAAAAGCCCAGTTAATGACTAGCTCTTATGCATCAGTGCACTTACTAATGAGCTTCCAGGGAGAGGCTGGCAAAGCCGGAGCGAAGGCTGAGCCGGGATGTGAGAGGCCTGGGCCATCACTTCCCTGCTGTGATCCCTGCCTTCCCACTCACAAGGAGCCCCGGCTTCCAGCCACTAATGAGTGTTAGAGGGAGAGTCCAAGCCTGCGTCCACCTGCCAGCCTTCAGAGCCCAGCCTGCTGCAAGACAGTAGGGGTCAGACGCATTCCTGAGCTCTTAATAATTTACATCATATTGATTTCCTCACTGTTAGACACTCTCACCTGCATGGGCTTTAACTCCCACTTTCTTTTGCTGGCTTCCTCTCCCTGAAATAAGCGCATTCCACCAGAGAGAGGAGTTTGAATGATACAAAAGCATGCAGCTTTGCCCTGGTAGAAAGCCAGTTAAGAAGAAGGTTCAGTTTAATAGATCACAGACGGCGTGTCTGTGTCAATGGGGAAAGCAGGCAGTTTACCATGTAAACATGTGGTAAAAAAAATAAAAAATAGAAGAGAACAGGTCCTATGCACAAAACACCGATAGTTGAAATACTTTAACTTTAAAAATGCCAAATACAAAGGGATCGACTAACCCTCATTTGCACATTGCACTTTCAATTTAAGCCTGAAAATTGACAAAGCAATTAATAAATCCAAAAAGTCTAAATCAAAAGGTACAAAGATGTAGGAATGAAAATAAATTATGCAGTTTGCATTCTATTTAACCTCTAATAAGACTCGGAAAAGAGGACATTAGTATTCTACCTTGGTCAAAATAATGATCTTTATACTTGATCCTTTAAATATTCATCACCTCAGAACATAAGACTCCCCTCGCACTGATTCATAATTCAAATTATATGAATGTTACATAGGTATAGCATCATCACCCTCCTCACAAGAACAACTTTCTATCATGAATGTCTCACTTAAGAATGACTTTTAACACCCTTCAGCTCTGAGTAGCTCAGAAACATGTTTAAGTTTCTCTGCAACACAGACCTTTGGGATATAACATTGTTTTTTGAAATGATGATGATGATGATGATGATGATGATGATGATGATGATGATGATGATGATGATGATGATGATGATGATGATGATGATGATGATGATGATGATGATGATGATGATGATGATGATGCAAATATTCACATTTTTCACATTTACTTTTTTTAATGTTCATGTCATCCTCCATGTTTTTTTTTTTTGTTTTTGTTTTTGACAACTGAGCTTACCTTCAAGAAAAACTTTTCATATGTTTGGGAAAGGCTACACTAAAATAGATAATGTACTGATTTAAGGAAGACTAGATACCAACTAAAAACACGTCTGTTATTGTATACCATTAAACAAAACATATCAGTAAGGTTATTTTGTCAGGACCTCTGAAAGCTTTACCATTTTTATGTAAATTACAAATGACTCTTAGGTTGGTATCAGGTTTCTGCCTGTTCCAGTTTTATAAGCCAACAAAAGATCTGACCTGTTCCTGTTGGAGCAAAGTATCAGATTTCAACGATGTTGTCAGATGTCTGGATGCAAAATGTCTGAATGTTTCTCAAAGTGACTGTACCTTCGTTTTGTCTATTTGTTTATCAAATAATGTGATGCATAGTTTCTGACCATGTGTAATGACTGACAGTGTTTTAAAACTTAAATGTTGTGAAATATTTGAATTTTCACTATATTAATGCAAGTAAAAAAGTGGATTTTTTTTTTTTTTCAATAATGTTAAGTAGTTCATCAAAATGCCTTGAAATCAAATAAAGCACTAACCAGTAATGATGTCTGTCTTCTTGGTTATAGCTTGAACAACACTGCCCTCTTCTGTTTTGAAGCATTTTCTAAAATACGTGACCAGAAATGTTGATTAACCAAAGCCGTTAAAAATACTCTAAACAAATTGTGCATAGCTCACATGCAAAAATGAAAAGCTGTGAATTTGATAAAACTGACATGAAACCAAAAAGTAGTGATTTAACCATATATGTGAAATTCAATAGGTTTTGTTCTAATTATTACTGTTTCAGATTAGCACATTTGCACCATAGCAACCCTGAATCGATGGGCGGAAGGATGGATGATCGTCAAGCATATTATGGAACATTAAGAACATCAGTTAATAATCTTATTTCCAGGTTTTGAATAAACTATCTTTTGTGTGCCTTGCTTTTTTGAACTTCATGTCCTTGTTTGATTTTAGCACTGCTGCTTCTCACAAGGGTCTGAGAGGAGAGACAGAGTTTGCCTCTTCTCCCCATATGTGGAGTCTTAACAGGCAGTCTGACTTCCTCCCATAGTTCACAAATATGCATGTTAGGTAAACTGACCCCTTTAACTTGTCCTTAGTTTTACATGAGAGCTTTGATCTGCTCCACTATGCTGCCTGACTGACCACACCTGCTTCTATTATTTACTGCATTCCCTTCACTGTATCCCTGTTTGTCTTTGTTCCTAGTAATAAGAATTCCATCATTTATATTTTTGCCTGTAATATTTTTCATATAAATGCATATATATATATATATATATATATTTTTTTTTTTTTTTTTTTTTTTTTTTTATTATTTTCAATGATTTCAGTAACTCAAACCACATTAGATTACTAAAACATTGACTTGTTTTTATGCATTTTTATCTGTTATAAGTATTATTTGCTAACATTTCATGAAAACATTTAGTTTCTTGGAAAATTTTGAAAAATTATCAAACCAAGAATTATTAAAAAAATAGATATATAATTAATACAGAAAACAGTCTTAGTAAAACATATGTTGAGTACCTGTTCTGTTTTTTCAAAAGGGAGTTTTAATTTAAGCCTGTGATGTATCTGTACCTTCCACACATTCAGAATCTGCATGTAAAGTAAATGATGGAATTCTTATTACATTAAGTATCACTAGGTGAACTTTTATTAAAATTAAAAAAGTACAATAGAAGTGAACATGTACAAAAATCCAATATATTGTTGTCTTTCTTCTGCTTTTTTTCTTATTGCCAAATTGTAAAAGTGTAAAATTTGACTATGATGCTTCAAAGAAGGGTGGCTGATTGGTAGGGCTGACTATTTCAACGTATTCATCAGTGTGTTCTTCAGTGTGACAGCCAGTGGATGGAAATTGCCTTTGTGGTGGCTACTTAATACAAATTGAACTATGTAGCGCCCACCTAAAAGTAAAAATGTAAACAATTTTTATCAAGGATGTGTGCAATCTGTCCACATCGAGGGAAGGTCAGTCTGGCCCTGTTCTGTTTCTTGGATGATCGAAACCACATAGTGACAGATGTGCCCAGGACAGAATAACAGCCATAGCAAAGACAACCAATTCCTCCTGGGTAAGGTTTTACTTCTTGAGTTTTAACAGGAAGTACTGTTTCTGCTGACCCAAACAGTATGAGGACCACCTCAGGTTAACAAAAGTCTGATTTCTAGGAACCGGAAGTGACCCAACTGATGAGGATGGTAAGGGGAAAGTGTAGCAGGTGTTCTCCAGCAGACCACCATCATCTCCACAATCTTGAGCAAGTTAAGTTTCAGTTGTTTCTGACTTTTACTCCAAACTTTTGTTTTTCTTCACTTCTCTGCTTTTACTTTCCTGCTAGGATACTGCTTAGAATTTTAGTAAATGTTTTGTATTTTCTGCACCAGTGTGCATAAGCATTTAGATTATTATATTGCTTTGCTTGGAAATCCACTTTCTTTTAATTTGTTGCATAGTTGTCTTTTAGGGTTATTTTGTTATGCATTTGTATAAGGTTACCATACAAATAACGCAGTAATGCATTAGTCACGTTGACCATCTGTCTTGGATTTTTCTCCAGCTGGATCTGCATCATTATGTTTGAACTAAAGAATGTCTAACTCGCAAAAAAGATGCATTGTGTCTGTTTGCAGCTAATCACCACTTCTATTGTAAAGAATCATCTTTGAAATGGACACAATGCCTGGACAAGGAATTTTCCCAAGGGGCACATAGAGCCTGATTGTTGTACTCTTTTCTGCATGATTAAATCAATATAAAACTGATAAAATACTGAACATCTAAAGTTTGTGGAATCTTTAATGTAACATTTGACCCTCCTGAAACTACACAGCTCTACAGAACAAACACTATAAAGTGATGACATCAATGTGGGAATTCAAGTTTATAGAACAAATGAAATAGTAGATTTGCTCAGCAGGGCTGAAAGCATGCAACATAGTGATTCTTCTTCTAAACTGCACAAGAAAACTAGGTTTTCAAGCAAAAAAGTAGAATTACAGTCTCTTATTTGCCTTCTGTGATTTTTCAGTAAAAAGAAACAACGTGACAAATACTGAATCTCTGATTTTCGATGATTATTACGAAACGCTTTTGAATACACTCACGTAACTGATGCGCCACTGCTGCATGTTCAAAAATGTTCAGAGAAGGACAAAGAAGACGGACTGGATTATGCGTCTTCTGGGAGATTTTTAGATATATAGGAGAGCCAGTTAATGTAACAGGTTTGGAGTGAGCTCAGGCTCTCCAGACAGAGGTAAGTTTATTTATACAGCATCAATCACATCTCTTGAAATCAAAAGCATTTCACAGAGAATAGCAATCTTATGTTTATAATTAAAAGATATGACTAACACTTGAAAACATTTCATCAAACTAAGGAAGAAATGTTTCAATGCAAATTTTAAAGAAAATAAATTTTGGAAGTTCCATTTAAAATAATTTTTTTTTAAAGACATCAACAAAAACAGTATTGCTGTGCTCTATCCCACTGAAATTAAAGGCATGTATCAGCTTTGACAGTGCTCTGTTTTGACAGAAAATATGTTATCCTGTTAATGATTTTAAATAATAGTAAACTAATTTATTAACAGACTGCATATGGTAAAAAAAATTTAACCGAGTCTAAAACAATACCAAGGAATGTATTGTGTTCTGTGGTCTTTATCCCATCAATGTTATCGCTGTGCTTCTGTCTTAAGCCATCTGCAAGAAAAAAATATTAGAACCATTAGTCAGTTACAAAAAGTAGTTTCTAGAGCAGAATTGCAGCGTTTCACCAGCAACACTGTCTAATACTGTAAAAAGGAAACATCTTTGCATGAAGGCCAAGGCCTAAGATTACTGTTGGATATGAGTTAGATTTGTGATATCATGGTGCACTGCTTGACTAAAAGGCCAAGTTGCAAAACAGAGACAAGTTTAACTGTATATTTCTTCTTTGACATTATGTGAAGAGTAATCTACATATCAATACAGAAATGTCTGAGTTCTCTTATTTCAAGTGGATACAAATCCCAGGACAGATATTTTGCATTAGGCTTTTTTGAACACAAGCAGCCATCTTGGCAAAAAAAAAAAAAAAAAAGGAGAGAGACAGTGTATTTCTATATCAGGTCCTCAGATGGAGGAATCTCGAGGCAAGTATTTACAACTTAAAGAAGTAAATCCAGACAATTTGGGAACAACAGACGTCATACTCTTCACTTAATAGTTTTTTTATTTTATCTGACTTTGTTTTGCAATGACAGAAAGTGTGCTGGTTCATTAAATCACACGAATCAGAACCCTAACTATCTAGAAGGCTTTAAATCTACACAAAATTAGCTCAATAGCAAATGCTGTTGCTGATACTTTCATAATTTCAAGGGCTTGTGTTAGTTTGCTTTAGTTGGTTTTCTTGTTTAGTTTTGATATATTTTCTTTATATATATGTAGTGTTTTTGTTTTTGAAATTCACAGCAAACACATGCAATTTTGTAGTGTCTGTAACGCATATAAAAGCCAGCATAACTTATATTAACCACATGATGTCAGCACTGAGACATAATACTGCACAGATCACAGTTCATGTTAACTTCTATTTGAACTAAGTTGGATCAATGTACTTTCCCGAGCTCATCTCATGAGATCAAAAGTTCTGTACTACAAAAAGAAAAGCAAATAAGAATATTTGTTCAGACCAGTCACATTTTAGGCTTTTTTTTAGGCTGTTACAAAACTATTTTGCAAACTATGATTTGGCTTGGTGTCTTGTGTCTGATTTGATCACCATCTTAAGGAATGTTTTATATTTTCCTTATATAATACTAGTACTGTATTTGTAGAAGTGGACCATGTAGACCTTTTAGACTGGAAATAATGTATAGAAAAGATTTAAATTAATCACAGACATTTGCTCATTTGTTGGTACATCATATATACAATATATATATATTTTTTTTATGAACTCTGCTGCTCAGACAGTATAGGACACAGCACTGCTTCAAAGCAGAAGGGGGTTGCAGAAAGCCATAAATGGATTTATGAATCCAAATGTTAAACTACTGAAAAGGATCCTAATACCAACCAGCAGCTCTAAAACCTTGGATCTGAAAGTACACAAGCACAAGATATTGCACCAGTTTGCAAACAGGCTTAAGGAAACTTGGCTTGTAGTCTATATACAAGCCAAATTACACATACACATATATTCAAAAACATTTTCTGCAATTTTAATCTTTGCGGACAATCTGATCTGCAGAGCTCATGGCATTTTGATGATGCTAAAAATACTTAATCAATCATCAATCAATCAAATTTTATTTGTATAGCACATTTCAGCAGCAAGGCATTTCAAAGTGCTTTACATAATTAAAATAAAAACAGAAATAAACAGTGAGAAAGAGAAAGAGATTAAAAAAACAACAAAAAAACATTACATCATTAAAACATCGAAAAGAAATAAAAAGAAATTAAAAACATAAAATCATGGAAGACATCAAAACCCGCACTCTAACCCTAATTTAGCCATAAGCAACTCTAAACAGGTGGGTTTTAAGTTGAGATTTAAAGGCACCCAGTGTTTCAGCTGTTTTACAGTTTTCTGGAAGTTTGCTCCAAATTTGTGGTGCATAGAGACTGAATGCTGCTTCTCCTCATCTGGTTCTGGTTCTGGGGATGCAGAGCAGACCAGAACCAGAAGATCTGAGGGGTCTAGACGGTTGGTATAGTAACAGATATTTAATGTATTGCGGTGCCAAACCGTTCAGTGATTTATAAACTATCATCAGTATTTTGAAATCTATTCTCTGAGCTACAGGGAGCCAGTGTAGGGACTTTAAAACTGGTGTTATGTGCTCTATCTTCCTGGTTTTAGTGAGAACGCGAGCAGCAGCATTCTGGATCAGCTGCAGCTGTTTGATTTATTAGTCAGACCTGTGAAGACGCTGTTGCAGTAATCAATGCGGCTAAAGATAAACGCATGGATGAGTTTCTATAGATGGCGCTGAGACATCAGTCCTCTAATCCTAGAGATGTTCTTCAGGTGATAGAAGGCCGACTTTGTGACTGTCTTAATGTGGCTCTGAAGGTTCAGGTCAGAGTCCATCACTACTCCCAGGTTTCGGGCCTGATCGCTGGTTTTTAGTTGTAATAACTGAAGCAGGGCATTGATTCTAGTTCGCTCCTCTTTAGGTCCAAAGATAACTTCAGTTTTGTTTCTGTTCAGCTGGAGAAGGTTTTGGCACATCCACTCATTGATCTGTTCTAAGCATCTATTTAGTGATTGGATGGGTTCAGAGTCACCTGGTGACATTGTGATGTAGAGCTGTGAATCATCCGCATAATTGTGGTAGCTAATCCTATGTCCTGTTATAACCTTAGCCAGTGGGAGCATATAAATATTGAAAAGAAGGGGTCCTAGGATTGAACCTTGGGGTACCCCACATGTGACCTTTGACCTCTCTGATGAGAAGTTTCCGATTGAAACAAAGAAATCCCTGTTCTTTATGTAAGATTCAAACCAGTTGAGCACTGGACCGGAGAGTCCGACCCAACTCTCCAGTCGCACTGAGGTCCAACAGAACCTGCACTGTGGTTCTCCCACAGTCTGTATTTATATGGATGTCATTGAACACTTTTACAAGGGCCGTCTCCGTGCTGTGGTGAGCACGAAAACCAGACTGGAAGGAGTCAAAGCAGTTTGTTATTGTTAGGAAGTTATTTGTTTAAAAACAGCTTTTTCAATAATTTTGCTGATGAATGGGAGGTTGGAGATCGGCCTGTAATTCTGCAGTAGGGATTTGTCCAGATTGTTCTTTTTTATCAGTGGTTTGACAACTGCTGTTTTCAAAGCCTGGGGGAAAACACCTGAAGAGAGGGATGAGTTTACTATTTGGATCAGATCAGTAGCAACAACAGGCAGGACTGACTTTGGAAAACACACCTTTCAATTGAAGAAGAAGCAAGGTACATGTAAATGTAAAGCCATTATTTTGCTAGTGTGGTAGGTGCACATATGCGTATTGAATGAAAATGTAGAAATAGCTGTCATCATAGTAATAGGGACTATTTCTGGACGAATGCATGGTGTGTGGGCTGTCTTATGTGATGTGTGACAACATCACTGTCACTACAAGGAACTAGGACCTTATTATTGGCCCTCTTGGGAGTTATAAGCCAAACTATTCATACCAACAGTATCTCAGAGAAATGGGATTTTACTTAACCATCATAAATTTTCAGTCTACTGGGGGATACATTTTGAAATAATGACTCTAAAGCACAGCTAAATATGTTTGTCCAAACAGCTCATCCAAAAGGAATGATCTTAAAGCAGAAGGGGGTTGCAGAATAAATGTTTAACCATGTCCAGTCTTGATAGATAGAAAAATGATTTAGGAGACCATAGAAGACTTATGTGAAAAAGGACCAACATTACCATTACATACAGACCACACTGTGTGAAGCCCTTATTCTTTTCATTACTCTGTTTTATTTAGTAATATCCCAAAATCATGGATTGTTTTTGTTCTACACCACAGTTACATACAACTTCCACTGTTGTGCTTTTTCAAATAAAATCTCGTTACAAAACATTAAACGTGGTTGAGACAGAATTCGAAAAGGGTCAGGGGCATGAATCCTTCTGCAAGGCGCTACATCTAACTGAACATATCTCCTAATTATCTATTAAAATCTAAAGTTATTATATTACTCATGAGTCAACAGCTGCAACTTCAGATCACTTTAAAATTCTAATTTTAACAGTATACCCAGAGGGTGTGTGGAAAAACTAATTTCTTATAGTGGAGCTGGAAAACAACATATAAAGCTTCCGTTCATTATAGTCAGGAAATGAAAAGTCAAATTAAAACTAGTCGGGTAACTGACCTATTTAAAATGGAGCCAACTATTACCATTAGCTGAAATACCAATGACTTAGGTACATTTTTAATGCAATAAAAAATACTGATATAAATATAAACAACTGTGCAAACACATTACTATTATTTGTTGCGTTTTGTCATTCATCCCTGAAGTATGCAGTTTTTTTTTTTTCTTTTGATTCCAAACTGGGGCTGCACAGTGGCGCAGTTGGTAGAGCCAACTGCCTTGCAGCAAGAAGGTTCTGGGTTCGATTCCCAGCCTGGGGTCTTTCTGCATGGAGTTTGCATGTTCTCCCTGTCCATGTGTGGGTTTTCTCCGGGTACTCCGGTTTCCTCCCACAGTCCAAAAACATGACTGTCAGGTTAAGTGGCCTGTCTAAATTGCCCCTAGGTGTGAGTGTGTGTGTGCATGGTTGTATGTCTCTGTGTTGCCCTGCGACAGACTGGCGACCTGTCCAGGGTGTACCCCGGCACGCCAGCTGGAGATAGGCACCAGCAACCATCCCGACCCCACTGAGGGACAAGGGATGGATGGATGGATGGATGGATGGATTCCAAACTGACTGCAGGTGTGAATGTGTGGAGGGTGTTGACTTAGTTGTGTTGTTAAAACCTGCTTTAAAGAGCAAATCTTGAACATGTAAATATGTAGACGCTTTATTGAACAGAACAACAACAACAAAAAAAAAAACTTAAAAGAATGAAGAGATTTTACCCAAGCAGTAAAGTAGCTGCGCCTATCCCGGGCATTTCATACTGTGTTTTTGTTCCTTGGCGTCACATCTTAATTGGCAACATTTCAATTATTCATGAAGCTGAATTGTTTCTTAGAGGAAATAAGTTCAGTGATGGTGGCCTTTTCATGTCATCGGGCATTAAAACCGCCCTCTGAATAAATTATCTTCTTCGTATAATGTTCATCATATAGCCTCAGAGCATCATTTCCACTGGCAAATTAAAATCCTACGCCTAATGTGTGTGACCGCAGCTGAAGCTTCCAACCATTAGGAAAAAGATGAAAGGCTTAGATGTTACCTCACAGGATCTTACTGACGTCCTAATTACTTTAAAATGTGTGAGGTCACCGGTGTCAAATTTGACTTAATGATCTTTTGCTGGCATTTTAATGTACATATTTCACATGATTCTGTCAGATTTGTGTGGAGATATTCTTAAATATAACTTGTCCATCCCACAGGATTTGTTGAGCTTTCTTTAATTATCAAGGAACATTTTCCCCTAGTCTGATAAACAATGTATGTCTAACCTACAGATGATGTCCAGAGTGGTGATGAATCAGCAGTCACATTGTGACAGTGGTACATTGTTGGATGACTTTGAAACATGTTTGCTGGTGGCTAAAATCTGTAACTGTGCGCCGAGAGACTGCAGCTGCAGTCCCACAGGCAGAGCTGGCCTAAGGCATCAGTGAACTAATCTTCTGCAAAGGGCCCCGAGGCCAGCAGGGGGTCCCCAAGAGCTCTTGAAATTTCACACAGCATACAGGTGCATATCAATAAATTAGAATGTCATTAAATAGTTAATTTACTTCAATAATTCAATTCAAAAAGTGAAATTAACAAATTAAAATCAAAGTTCCTTTTTATTTCAAAGTTGTCTTTCACATAATTGAAAAGAATGTTTTGCTGAATTGATAGTCACCCAGCAAAGAGTCATTAACACCCTTTTAGAGGTAATCTAAACTGCAGTGGGTCGCTGCTAAAGAGACTAAAGTATTTCAATGGAAAGTTAAGTGGGAGGAAAAAAGCAACAACAAAGTTCATTCAAGGTTTTTCACTGTGGCTGGAGTCCGAACTTTAAGAGCCACCACTCAAAGACATATTCAGGTCATGGGACTGCAACTTTGTCGTAAGACAATCCCGAACCAGGAAAAAAAAAAAGTTTAATGTGTCTCATCTTGCCAAAGGAGATAAAAGTGTTTGATGTTGGCTCAGTGGCTTGAAGTCCTCTATTCAGATGAAAGTAAAGTTTTGTATTTCATTTGGAAGTCAAGGTCCAAGAGACCAGTGAAAGAGTGGCAAGGCACAAAACCCAAATTACTGTCATCTGCTGGTGTTGGTACAATGTGCTTTATGTAGTCCAAAGACAGTGCAGCTGTCTACCAGGGCATTTCAGAGCACCTTATTTTTCTCTCTTGTGAAAAAGGTTAATAAAAATGCTGATTTCATTTTTCAACAACAATGTGTGTATGCTTTAATGACCATGGTGTCATGGTGATTGGTTGACCAGTAATCAATAATTGTAAAATATTAGCATGCATCAGTCTTGTTCTTTGCAGTTTGTAATCAAGATTAACAAGAATAAGTCATCTTTTCGTAAGTGACCTATATTTATTTAAGATGTAATAGTTATTCTAGTTACAACTTGCACTGTTGTAATTTATTGCCACTATGGGTTAATCGGTGTGTGCTGATTTCTTTCACGCAACCAATTCAGTGAGTTAATGTCCAATGGAAACACTTCATCTCAAGTACTGTTTATTTAATAATTAAAGCAAATTGACTAGTGTAATTGTCAGACGATCAATGGCTGGTGGCCAATGGTATTATTTGCTAGTGGGCTTTCAAAGCCACTTCTGCTCACTACCCTGTTCCACCTGAGGTCGCCTCTGGACGAGATCTCACTGACATCACGAGAGAAATGCTCGGAACATTTATGCCTCTACAGAAACTAATAAGACCTGAGACAAGATACTCTAAAAATTATGTTTAAGGCGACATCTTGTGTATAAAGAAACAAAAAAAAACAAATCCATTGTTTTAGGTTTTACAAGTAGAGAGGACATTTCTCAAACGCAGATTTTCTAGTCTGCGCCACAAGTCGAATATTTGCAACAGGGCCAGGAGGGACAGAGCTGACCTCTGGCGGATTAAATGATATTGTTAAGTCTCGCACTAAGCCACAAGTGCAGGGTGGCCTTTTTTTTTCTCATTGGTAGCAGATGGTGCAGAACGTGTGCAGTGGTATATGGGCTAAGGCACAGCAGCAGAGGAAGCAGAGTTTTTTCTTCTTTTTTTTTTTTTGCAGCAGTGGATTATTCTCAGAGATGTGGCTGTAATGGTTTATATGAACGATAAGTAAACCCTATGACTGAGCTCCATTGGTGTAAGAGTACGAACACCATGATAGCTGAGGGAGAGGAATGAGAGAGAGAGAAAGATACGCCGAGAGATGGAGAGAGCACTTCTGTCGTGAGACCTGGATTAGGCTGTGGGCAGTTCATGCTGTGGTAGCGGCTGCTGTTTTGCAGATTGCTCTAGATTCTCAGAGATTATGGCCTATGAATGAATGACAGACTGAATGAATGAATGGATGCTGGATTTTCAAAACAACACCACCATATTTACACACTAAAGGCTCTCTGAAGCAGCGAACGAAAAGACAACTTTTGATTTATTTTAAACCAGAAAAAAATGTTGACTGTTTTCCATGTGCTACATGTTCTTTTTCGCCTCAAACTAAATTCCCAATGAAGGAGTAATCTCTTTCTGAACAGGTGGACACCGTGCTCCAACTGGATTGCCAATCCTATCAGTCATTTGCAGTATTTCATTAATTTGTGTCAGATGAGATAAAGTGCTTTAGAACCAGCAAACTGTAAGGAATTTGTGGAGACAGGGTTATTTGTCTGACTTCTTCATTTGAAATGCTGTGTGCAGCATTTCAAAACAACACAGCAAATCCAGCAGGCCCAGATTAACTCTGTCAGATTTGATTTCAACACTTTTAAAGTGTCTATATGGGTCCACACCAGAAAGTGTTAATTTAACTCTTTTTTAAGAGTTGGTACTTCAACTCTTATAAAGTGTCAAATATCAAATCTGCTGGAGTAAATCATTTAACATGTACTAACACTAATTCAGTGTTACATCTTAATATTAACTCTCAGAGTATTTTTTTTACTTCTTAAGAGTTATTTGTAATTAATATTAAATAGGTATTTTATTGTTTTGAACTTTAAAAATTCTTTGGAAAATAAACATTTAATAAAGAGGCAATGATTTTCTCAAATGCATTTATTTCAAAACGTGCACCATAATTACAAAACATATTACAACATGGAATAATGTGCATGTTTCACATGTCGCTTTCATTCACATATTGCTTATTAAAAGGTCTGACATATCAGCTGTGTAATACAAAATGCAGTATGCTTGATACATTTTTCTTCAATACCATATGCATGAAATTGTTCAAAGTACAAGGTGGAGAAAGTAAAGCAAGCAGTTCATGTAATATGATAGAGTACATTTTCTTTTAACAGGTAGATTTCCAGATATGTACATTACATAACAAACCAACCTGATATTCAGATCCATCATTTCTGACCCAGTTTGTGTTTCTGTTGATAAAAGACAGTTCCTCTCTGAACTCCACCAAAGATGTCCACTCACTAACAGATTGTCTTCAGGTTGTTGGGCTGTTACGGGGACACCAACATGCTCCTCTACTGCATCAGACAGTCTTCAGCCTCTGAGTAGGATGGCCAGTGTCGGTCTCTGGATCATAACAAACAAAAAACATAACAATGAGAAATGGAACGAAGGAATACATTTTTACTACAACTCTAACAACAAGCCTCAATTACAGAAATGTAGTTTCAGAGATATTAACAATTACATAATCATTTTTGGAGCTTGAATCTTCGAAGAATCCATGGAGTCATCGGAAGACAGAGGTTAGGTTGACGACTGGTGATTCATCATCAACCAAACTGGTACTAATATATGGCAATAATAGGATTAAAACATGTTGCAAAATGTATATAAGAAGACACAACAGCAGGAATAATGCTTTCAACAGTTTTTCAAAGGAAAAAAATCGATCAGGAAGGTTGATAAATCTGATCAATATTCATGTAAACGTTCAACATCATGAAAAAACACACTCCAGATTATTACGGATCTGTTTAAGTTAGCCAAGAATTTGATTGAATGTTCACCGGCTCGATTTTTTTCAACACTTATACTCCACTAACATTCAGCATGCTAAGCTAAATATGCTAACACCGAGCTGTGTGGCAAACGTCACGTGACGTCTATCATACAGGTTGAGCTCAACTCAAAATAATAGTTATAAACCATCCATCCATCCATCCATCCATTTTCTTGCACCCTTGTCCCTTAGTGGGGTCAGGAGGGCTGCTGGTGCCCATCTCCAGCTAACGTTTTGGGCGAGAGGCGGGGTACACCCTGGACAGGTCGCCAGTCTGTCGCAGGGCTAGTTATAAACCATCTCAGAAAAAAAAAACTTACCAAGCGCAGTAAATAACTCAGACATGTGGAAAGTAAATTGTCCTGAAATGACTTGGCTTCTGTCGCTTCGCTTCGGTGGGAATCTGTGATTGTGGGACGGAGTCAGTGAATTAACTCCTTCAGTGTTATAGCCGCTGTAGGAGTTCAGAGTTAAGAAGTCAAGAGTTATTGATTCTATTTTAATGTGGCACTATGAAAGTGAGTCATGAAACTAGTAGCCCCCCCATTTTGTTTTTGGTGATGATCACTCACAGCCAGAAACTAGCGTTGGAATTTATTAGAGTTAACAATGTTTGGGTTTCGCCATCGGAGGGCGCTCAGCACCATATGTAACAGCGGGTGACGCTCTGGCGGGCTGAGGGAGTCCGCCATGGACCTTACCACAGGCGCCGCGTTTCATTGGCTAATGCCCATTTTACGTCACAGCGCAGCTACCACGTGTGTGACCGTCTCACAAACGGAAGCCACAGTATGCTAATGTACATTGTGGACTAGCAGACTGGCAGAAAGTTTTTGCGTCAGCACTCGAAAAAGAATGGTTCTCCACTGTCAGTGGGGTATCTGCACAGGCGATGACAGGTATCCTGATTGTATTTGTGGAACTAAAATTCACAGATTTCCAAAATCTGAAACGGAATGGCTTGCTTGGATCAAAGCTTGTGCACGACCACATTTGCAGCTCAACCATTGTAGGATCAATAAGAACAAAGGAGGAACATTTGCCAACAGAAATCACCCTCAAAACCACGAATGTCCGACTTACCCAGCCTTGCAAGAACAATAGGTGTCAGTGACCTTCTCCACAGCTATATTTATGCTGAGGGTCTGAGGATCTGCTGTGTTCCTCATTGACCGGTAGCATTTAGCTGTGACGCGCACAATCTTGGAGGCATTGCGTGGCTCAAAAACCTTGATGTCGTCCAAAAAAGATGACATGAACTTGTTGGTTCTCCTGTCCATTGTCGTGGCTGATATTTTTTGAAAATCCGGCAGAAATGCTACTAATCTACTCAGAAATACTCTGCAGAGAGTATTTTCTTTTCGCTTATCCGCTGTATTTTCTTTTCGTAGGTTAGTTGAGTATTAGAATGTATAGCTCATAACGCCAGTAGCCTTCGATGGGTACGGAATGACAGAACAAAGGTGCTTCAGTATAGCTGCATTACCGAGCTAGATGTAAAGCCGGAGTTAGCACCAGGCTAAAGTAGTGAGGCTAACGGCTCGCCCTTGGCTCACGCTTATGTGGGCTCGGTGGGTCGGCTTAATAGGGCTGCAAAATGTGTTCTAAACTTTTGTATTGTTTGAGTTCAGTGAGTTAATGAAAGTATTTTTGAGTAGTTGTACGGTGATGTCAGTAGGGAGTATGTGTATTTGTTGTAGCACCAAATGCAACAGAGGGAGTCCGCCATTGCCGAGAGGACAGCTTGTTGCATCGGATGTTGGGAGCAGCTACTGTAACCGCTGTATTTTGTTTTCGCAGTTTAAACTGCGTAAATATGCTACACGAGGAGCGACCCGGCCCATCATTTCCTGCGGTGTAACATTAACACCTCTAGATTTGATACGGAAACACTTTGTTTTAACACTGGATTTTAACTACTAATAAATATACATCCCAGAGTTACATGAACAGAAAGTGACTCTATAAGAGTAAAATTAGCTATGCTTTTGCACAAAGTCTACTAACACCAAACATTTAACACTTTTGGATTTGCTGTGAATGATCCATCAGTTTTGATAGCGTTAGGAGCATGGAGCCAGGACAACTGGCTGTCCTAGTAAAAAAAGTGGAGGACACTGGCAGATAAAAAAAAAAAAAAACATTTTTGAAAATGGTCACAATGTGTATAAAATGGGACCCAAGCAGCAGAAATTGGGTAAGAGGTTCAATCATTGTGTTGTGAAAAGGCAAAATAGAAACATTGTGGCACATTGTGAAATACTTTCTGTCTCTAGAGCAGATGCATGTGATTGGTACCCTACAAATTACTGTGTAGAAGTAATAATCCTCATAACTTCTCCCACTGCTTATTTTGTGAGTGTGTATGTGTGTTTGAGCAAGTGGACATGTTTGATGTAGTACAAGAGGCTGCATGACTGTAAAAGGATGTTACACTGTTTTCATTCTGTACCGATTGGGATTTAGGACAGCAGTTTTACTTCGTCAGTGAAACTTTGACAAATGAAAGGTCTGAAAAGTTTTTCATACAGAAAATCTTTCAGTGTATTTTTCAGTTTTAAAACTTGTAAGTTGTGTTCAGAATTTTCTTTAACTTAGTATCATGCCTATAAATGATATATTTAACTTGCATCACACTATTTTGATAGTGTTTGTGTGCTATTTTCAGATGTATATGCTTAATTTTAGACCTGCTTAACAGTAAAAACCTTTTTTTTTTCTTTAATTGTATAAATATTCAACCATGAATAGCTTGACTCCTAATTGATTACTCATCAATATACAATTATTAGACAAAGACTGACTTGTCACCTTCTTTTTGTTGTAATTCATAAGAAACTAGGAGCTTTCAGGTAGTTTATCGCACTCTTTAGAAATAGAATATTGGAAAACAGGATATTGGACTACCCTCATATCGATATAATTAATCTGTATGCTCATTACTAACTTCTAAACAAACAATAATACCATAGTTTAAGATAAAAGTAAGAACAATGTAAACACAAATTAGTACTCATTACTGAAGCTGTGCACAGTAAGTGATTGCCCTGCGATGGTTTGGATTTTACAAAATCAAAAATCAAACAAATGAAACGCTGTTTACATAAAGTTTTAATACAAAACAATGAACAGGAAGGGTATTTCTGAGTCAATATGTAATCCCAAAAATGAGACCCACAGCTTCTGGCAGCAATGCCACAACAACTACACCCTAAGAAAAGACTTTCAGGCTCGCTGGATGGAGATCTGACGGTGAGAAAGAGACACCTTCAGGATTCATCAACAAGATCCCAACGTCCATTTGGCCAAAGGACTCATCGCCATACCAATGATAAACAAAAATCATTGCCAGAAATATAATCATTCGTGAATAAAATTACTAAATTATGACAGACTGCCATGACAAATGACAGAACAGGAATTGTATGTAATGCAGTTTATACTGACATGCCTGCTGCTTCTACAAAATGCACATCTTTGCCAAGATAATATACAACTTATGTTATCTAGGAGTGCAAAATAAAATAATTCCCTATGGTCTCTCACTGGCTCTGCAATAGTCAAATGACATTCCCAGAACTCATCGAACTATCACAGCTACACTACAAAGCAAAATTCACGGCTACAGCACCAGAAATCATTATAATGCAACAGAACCAACACGATCAGCAGGAAACCCATGCAGCCAACGCAATCACAAGAAACATGCATTGGGTAATTCAGTGACAGACTGCCATGAAAATTGATCAAAAACCTACTCAAAGGGCAGCAACTATAATTCCCAAAAAGTTTAAGCATATTACCAACAAAATTTTCATGAACAAAATTGTAAGAGGAAATTATAAATGGAACTCTGTTTCTTATTTTGTTTAATTTTAAATGAAATACTTTAATCCCCCACATTTCCCTACAAATAATACTTACGCAGCTTACAGAGTAATGGTGAAAAAAAATAAATAAATAAAAAGTTAACCACTGGCTGAAGCAAAGGTGCTGTGTCACCAGCAGGGGGCTCTCAAAATGATCATGAGGGTCAGGGGATGTCAACAAGCCTGTGGAACATACATATAGATAATTGTTCTACCTTTTGTCGATTTAGATGCCGTCTATGTTTTCTGGTATTGTTGGTGTATTGCAGAGATTTAAATATAATGCAAATGATATTGGTCCTACTTTGTAACTCCCCCCCCCTCTCCAGACTGATATTGAAGAGGGCTGGCCCAGTGTGGGTTTAATCCTCTCCTAAACCGCTTCCAGACCCTGAGGAGGGAGCCTATTTATTCAGGATTGGTGACTGGATTTGGTTGTTGACTAAGAGGAAGTGCATAATGACCCAGCCTCACCCACCATGTTGCCTGTTGCAGAGAAATCACTCAAGCAACCCCTCCCAATATTTGTTAGAACTTTATTGATGCTGTATAGCAAATTCAGGGGTTATATATTTAAATAAAGAAGCATTTGTCATTAGACTACAATATTTATGATCTCTTAATACTATATTGATGAGCATTAAATCTTATCCCTAATTGGCCAGATGTTCAATGAGCTTAAGGAAATACTGGGACAGATGTTTACAGACTGCAAATGAGGCTTTACATTATGCATACATTTTCATTTGTCGGCCACATGGCTGCAGTCATCACTGATTAGACCCACTTGAATGGGTGCATGCTAAGCGGACAATTGCTTTTCATTCATCCATTCATGAAAAAAATAAAAAGTATGAAAAAAGCATGGAGCATTTATTTGTGTATCTGTCTGTGTGTATGTGTGCTTGAGAGAGAGTGAGAAAGCTACTTCAAGGATTCAGTTGCTCTTTATTGAACTAAATGACTTTTCTTCAATGCGCAAGGAATGCGGAAAATAAAACAGAGGCTGCAGCTCCACAGAAAGTGCCTGAAGGCAACCTCTCAGCCAAACTCACCTCATGAGAATGTGGTGAGCTCAGACACAAACTTAGTTTTCTTTTAGATTCGACTGCGACAACGACATGCGTTCCCACAATTCATTTCACTGAGCCAAAAAATTTTCTGTTTTTTTTTTTCTTTTTTTCCACTCATACTGTATTGTTTTCACTTCGCACGTTGTAAAAACAGATAACTACTGATATAAATTTGTTAATAAAGTATTACTGATTGCACTTTAAAAATTAGGTAACTTTATGTTATTAAAGGTAAAGTTTAAACAGTAATGATTTCTTGGTTAAAGTCAAGATGTCATAACAAAGACATTTTCAATAATGTCAACTTTGTATTAAAAGTGTCATAATTTACCGAATGACGCTTTATGACAACAGTCATAAATATTCATGAAGGCTTATTCATGTTCATGACAGGTGTAATGTCATGTTTATGAAAGTGTCATGTCAGTCTTATTCACCCCCCTTCAAATATAGTGTTACCAACAATTCAGTAAAGGATACCCCCATATACAAAGTGTACTGTTTATTATTCTTTCAATATAAGTTTAATTTAAGTATCTTAGATTTTAAAACAAAGGATATGGAATGCAGTCCAGATCATTAAAAACTGTGAGCATAAATTTAGCTCCAATTTGAAAGCTGCAAAATTTGATGTTAACATTGTCCTAATTAGCCAGCTGAGGTGTGCAGCTATATTTTCATAGTGTTTACATAGCAGTGGGCTACGATTCCCCATTGTGAGGACAAGCAAATTATCAATATAAAACTTTATGAATAACTGGCAGATACATGTTGTATTTTGCAAGTGCTTTGCATCCATCCATCCATCTTCCCTCTACAGCCACAAGATCGCCGGGGAACTGCACAAGTGGTTTCTGGGAGGGAGGTGGTGTATATCTTGGATCTATATCAAAAACAATAACATAACTGATGAGCACCAAATATGAAATGCAATCAATATTTGTTTTAGTCAATAAAATAGATCACAATTGATTGTAGAAAGAAATTACATTAAACAGAATAGGCCAGTTTGACGAAGTGAATTTAAGGTTAGATTTGAATGAATGCAGAGAACCAGAATTATGGTTGAAGAGAGCTCTAGAGACAAGGAGCTGTGCAGGAGAAGGCTCTGAACTCCATGGTTTAGAACCACACGAGTGGAGGAGGTGTAAAAGAGGAGCAAAGAATTCATTCAGGTAAGTAATAACAAAGCAGACCAGTGAAGTACAGAGCTGCCACGCTGTGGAGAGTTTTGAAAGTGAGAAGGAGAACCGGTGAAGATGTTTAAAGAAAGGGGTGATGTGTTCCTCTGAAGTAGTTCTGGTGATGATCCAAGCCACTGTGTTTTGGAAAGGCTGAAGTGTGTGAATGATCTTAAGAAAAAAGACCTGAGAAGCATCATATGCTACATCTGTTTGTGTCCCCCCTCCACTCAACAGTATTCATGTGAACCGGTTACATTAAATAAATCACAGAACAACAGGACAACCAAAGGACAAAAGGTCATTCAAGAGCAGTCATCAACATTTTGTTTCTAAAGCCTATTGAAATCTAGCATCATTTCCAATAACAATAATAAATATTTTTTTCTTAGCAATTTTCTGTTAGCTAATTTAGACTTTTCAGGACCATGGACAGCAGAATGATGGAGGCATTCAGAGTGAAATGACTAAAACCTTTGAATAGCTCCAAGTTTCAAGATTTATTGTACAAGTTAATCATTTTGCCTTTCGGATGAAAAAAAGATTGCTTTTAGATTGTGATTACATAACATGCATGCACAAGATTCAATTATTCATACATGAGTGCTGTATAAAGGTACTTTGTGCATACTCAAAAATTACCCACCGCTTCCTTGCTCATGAAGTGATGATAAGCAACCGTTCCTAATATGTCCCTTCACAGACCCAACAAACAAACTGCTTACTCCAGCTCCATCCATGCTAATCTAAATGTCCCTCCCAGCAGAGACAAACAATGAAGAAACAGCCCAGCCCGTAACCTCGGCTAAAACCATGAGCTGAAGTTATCACAATTGTGTTGTGAATTGAAGGTTTAATGAGATATGCTAATTGGCAAATTGTATGGAAAAAACTGCACTTTTACAGTGTTTTCAAAAGTATTCACACCTTACAACTATTTCACATTTAGTCATGTTAAAATATCAATGCATTTTTGTTTTTAAATTGATGTGATGAAGTAACACTAACACAATGGAATGTGTATTTGGGGGCGGAAGGGAATCATGGTTTTCATCATTTTAATGCAAATGTATTTTCAAAATATGGAATGTATTTGTATTACCCACCACTGAGTAACTTTGTAGATCTTCCCTTGACTGCAATTACAGATTTAAGTCTTTTATGGAATATTTTTTCTTATATTTCTGTCCACTAATAGAGTAAAGTTGTTGATAATTCTTCTTTGGAAAACAGCTCGAGGTGAGTCAGAGCAGGTGGCGAGTGTCTCAGAGCAGCAATTTTCAAGTCTTGTCAAAGTTTCTCAATTGGATTTAGGTCTGACTTTGACTGGTCCATTTTAAACAAATGATTACACTTGGACCTAAACCATTGCATTGCACTTCTGGCTGTATCTTTAGGGTCGATGTTCGAAAGAAAACATTTCCCACTTGTTCAGCATCATACAGAACACATGGTTTCTGCCACACACATTGTTTTGCCAAACAGTTTTACTTTGGTCCCATCTGAAAGTAACTTCCTTCAGCATGTTTCCTGAGGACCGTCCAAACTGTAGAGCTTGGTCAAAACTACAAAAAAGGCTTTATGATTATATTTGTGGAGGGAACAGATGTTTTACTGACATATTCTAAACTGTGCCTTGAAATTTGAATTTCTTTAAAGCTCCTGCTCTTGGTGACACTGTCACAATTAAGGTGTTAAAAATATTTTTAACAGTGTTGCACTGAGAAGTAGTTTGCATGATGAGCTCAGCAGAAGCACAGTTCCACCAAGTGTTTGCCAATTGCTGCTGCTGCTAGTCTAAAGGAGCTGAGTGGGGGAGTCTGGTAGCTCAGTTTAAAGACTGTAGCTCCAAGGAGGAGTTATGTGGAAGAGGCAGTACTTGATGAAAGCAAGCATTTAAACACTCCCAAATTGCTGCTACAGGAGATGATAGTATTTCTCAAGAATGCATGAAACAATCACAGAGACACTCCACGTGTGTTTTTAATGAGGGAATAACATTATAATTTGATGTAAAATGCTGGTTTTACATAAAATGCCTCTCTGCCCCCTTGCTCCCACCTTTAACATAAACCTCTTGGTTGCTTTGCTGATCAGTCCTTTCTTTAAACTGCCTATCTGATAGATAATCATATTGATCATTCTTTTTTCATCCAGACAAGGCAGTTTTGATGGTAGAACTGGGGTGTGAATACTTATGCAAGGAGTTGTCAATAAATATACCTCAAATTTTGAGTTGAGGTATCAACTCAAAAGTTATTATTATTAGTAATATAATCATTATTAATTATACATTTATTTCATATTTCCCCCTGCTGACCATTATAAATGGTCTTCTTGATGCTTATGGACACTTTCTGCGTATCCAAGGCATAAATAACTACTTACTCCCTTCACTTTACCACATCATTTCATGTATTGTTTACATTTTGTTCACTGATGGCAATATGAATATGGTTCATCAATAATTATATATTTTTTTATATATATAAACCTGATGCTTTGCATGATGATTCGCTTAGTACCCACGGAAACTCTTGGGCTCCTGCTGATTGGAACACATTCATTGGTGTATGTTCCCATTAATGATTCAACAGTACTTGTTAATATTAAATGTTAATGTCTGAAATATGTTCTGTTTCATAAGTACAAACTCGGAAAGAGGTCTGTCACATTCACTCTCCACTACAAGTCTGAGCAGGAAGAAAGTGGTGGTGAAGGTTATATTAAGCGCAAAGTCTTTCCTTCAACAATATGCAGCTGCGGCAGGTTGTGAAACAGTACCCCAGACATAGCAGCCTAAGCCCAGCGGGAACAGCGTCACTCCTCTTGGCATATTAACCAGCGTCCACTGTAAGCGCCAAACACACCGCGACGGAGGACGTCAGGCTCGCATCCCATCCTCAGAGCGAAATGCTCCGCGTACCGGATCTCACTCACGCTATCCTCCCGGATTCCGTCCGGCGTTTCGGCGAGGGGGCATTCACACGCACCGGCATACAAGCGGGATAAAGAACTCCTCGATGAAGTAGGGAGGTTAAATTCAGAATAAGCCCCCCAAAAATTAAACAAAAAAAGTGGAAAGAGGTATCACTCCCCCGCCCCCGGTCCGCGCGTAGAGGATGCAAGAGGAGTCAGCACAAAGACGCAACATCTGCAACTTCAGGATTTACTTGTAAAGGCGTTTTTTTTTTTTTCTTATTGGAGGTCGCGGAATTATAAGTAAACATGCCTGTGAGAAGAGGTCACGTTGCGCCACAAAACACGTTCCTTGGATTAATCATCCGGAAATTCGAGGGTCAGAGTGAGTATCTTTGCGTAAATTCTGCTACCTGGCGATTCTCTGGATGTCTTTCAGTGAACACCGATATAAAAGGAGAAAAGTGAATAGATGTCTCACTTTTTTCCCCTTTTCATAAAAGCACTTAGATAACAAAGACAGCCAATATAGTTTATTTATTACAACGTCATTGTAATAATGTTTTAAAAAAATGCTAAAGTTTTCTTTATTATTGTTAAACGGAGCTTATTGTCTCACCTCTTCACAGATCGCAAATTTATCATAGCCAATGCGAGGGTGGAGAACTGTGCGATTATATACTGTAACGATGGTTTCTGTGAGATGACGGGCTTCTCAAGACCAGACATCATGCAGAAGCCCTGTACCTGTGACTTTCTCCATGGGGACCTCACCGACAAGGAGGCGATCAACCAGGTGGCGCAGGCTGTGCTTGGCTCCGAAGAGCGCAAGGTGGAGATCACCTACCACCGGAAGGATGGTGAGTAACTGGGCATGGCAAAGCAATGTGGTCAGTGGCGGTTTTGGCATGAATAACGCCCTGGGCCAGGCCTTCCTTCGGCTCCTTTTCCTACCTTTTGCTTGGGTATGGAGCTTCTTTGGCATAGATGATCTTACTCGGAGTTGCACTTAACTTGTGATGCACTATGACTGGATTCACAAAGAGTCGGCTTTGTTGTTGCATTCTGTGTTTTGTCCTCTTTGTTATTGTTTTCGTTATGCAAATCTTCACAGAATCTAACGTTATTTGTTAATAGGCATGGCGTGGGTATTCAAAACTGCTAAAAGGAGATGCCAGACAAAAGTCCCAGGTAGACTGGGATTTTTTTTCTGCTGTTTGAAACAAAGCATAGCAGCACTGCCACTTCCCTATCTGGTGCTACACACTGGCAGTAAACTGGCTGGAAGATGGCCACCTCACTCTCACAAGAAAGACAATTAGTCATGTGGCAGAAACTAAAGCAGCCCAGGCATCATTCTTATTGAAACTATAACACCAAGCGTATCAATAAAAAGTGTGATCTTCTTATCTCTAAAAGATCTGTGTTTTTGACAAAGTTACTGTTTTCCAAGGAAGAAAATAAAACACAGCGGTATTGAGCCTCATATCATAAGCCTATAGTGCCACCCTTATAGTCCAAGATTCTGTCAAACACATTTGAAGAAGAATTGTCATGGAGTCCAGTTGCTTTTTAAAAAATTTCTTACGTAAAATAAAGTGTTATTAAAAGGATTATATTTAATGGATCTTCAATAGAGTCACACAATAAATAATAACTTAAAAAAGTATTAAACAAAATTATTAAACATATATATAGCTGGTTGGGCTGCAGGCTGGATATCAGAGCAAATATCCTGACTGATTAACCAGCTAATTGTTTGCTATTCTTGTTTTACTCCTTAAATAATGTGATGGCAAAAAAGGTATAATGTTTCCCTCAACAAGAATTTGAAAACTACTGCTACACATGGGGAGAATATTTTTCTTCTTTTTCTGTTGAGATCTTTGTAGTAAAATCCAAAACAACAAAGACATGGCATTGAAACATCATTTTAACTTTACTTAGTGTTATTTTAACACTAGTTTTTCTTTTAAAATAAACACAATTAAATAATCTAAAATATATTTGTTTTTAAATGTGATTGTGTGAAACTAAACTAAGTTTTAATCGGTGTTATACATTAAATATGTAATATCAGTCCTGGACTATTAGTGACTATGCAGATCCTCAAAATGTTCTAGTTCAGCAGGTATAAAGGTAGATGGTGACTTCACTTCATATCAGTTTAATTCTTTGCGAACATAGCCTTTCATATGCAAACCTTTATGACTGGCTGACTGGAGATGTAAATAAACATTATAAATCTTGTTTGGGGCACAACTGACTGATGTGCCCCCCACGAGGTGCTTGTGATGCCCCAGTAGCCTTTGTCGCTCTGGGCAGGGGACCGCATCACCCATGTCAAAAACTGTTACTGAGTGTGGCCGGTATGCATGCAAGTCAAGAAGCATCTTTTTTGACATGGTTCAGCCATGCCGCAGCTCCTCTTTGCTGCCCCTATCATGATCCTTTGTGTCAGTCGACCACAAACATACCCGAGTCAGTTACACGGAGTAAAGTCCACATTACCCCAGATGGGAGAACACAATGAGGGCAGTCAGCTGTGGCTCCAGCTTGTAAGTTTACTCTGAAGGTAATATACAGCGTGGAAGTAAAAGTCTGACTTTGATGTTGCTAAAACACACAAAGGACTTTCAAAATCTACTTAGATGTAACATTATTTACTTTTAGAAAATTACTATTTGAATACATATTATTTTTATTGACTGGTTTGGATTGATTGACTACATTGGCACTGATGAATACAAATAGTCCTTTCACTATGGTTGTGCAAAAAATATAAGTAATAGAGATGCAAATCTATATCATATGTTGAACTTAGTACAAGACATCTAAGAGGCAAGTAACTATTAAATATTAAATATTAAATATTATAGATCAGAGCTTACTGGCTGATTTATGATCTTTGTTAGTTTTTTTCACTAGGTTTTGATCTTGTGTGAGTGAGCAGTCACTGTAAGAAAAGGTTCTACTATTTCAAGCAAAATCTGAAATGATTTTCATAATAATTTTAAACTGTTTTCAGAAACTTTTATCAAACCTACTATACGTGCCAGTCTCCCTGTCTATGCCACACAGATTGCAAATCTTATTAACAGATTCCTAAAAGTCTGTCAGTGTTTCAAAATCGATCATGTTTCATTACAGACAGAAGTGACTGGGCTCAAAAGGTGTAAACGATGCAACTTTGCTGCATTATATTTAGGTGTCTGTTTAACTAAAACGTTGAGTCCTCTTTAGAAATAGCTTCCACACAGACAGGAGCCCCAGTTAGGCCCACATGACTGTGCTCATTCATGGTGCTTTCACTGATTGTAAAAACATAAATATTTTGTGTCTCTGGCTGTCCGGTCACCTTTCAGGTCCAGTCAAGTTGAAAATCAGCTGATCTGGTCACCATCTGATTTCCCTCTTTGTGCCTATCAAACAGAGCCCACATCTTGGCTTTCTTTTAAATCACATCACAAGAGAGAAGATTAGAACAGAGGTTTTGTGAGGTCATATATGCTGAACAGGATTTAAGGTTTGATGGACTGTGGGAAACAGCAATGAAAGTGACAGATTTTACAAAACAGATGAGCGGAGCCACAGTGGCATCATCCTTCCCTCTTTATGTGCAGCCATTTGGCAGCAGCAGTTCTAGTCTGCAAAAACAAATGTTACGTTTGACTGTTGAATGGCATGGAGAGCTAATTAAGAAATGCATCATCACTCAACCATCGCCGCCTGCTTTATGTTTTATTTCTGTCTAAGTTAAGTTTTAATCCGCATGGTGGAGGTTTTGTAACCAACTGCAAAATAACGTTTGATGGATTTTGGTGTAGTTTATTGTTAAGTGTTAGGCCAAAATAATGTGGCAAAATTTGGCATACTCTTTGTAAATTATCAAAGCAAAACTGCACTAAACGGAGCTGCCTCAAGATATTAGTCTAAAATCCATTATAGTAAAAAAGAACAAGCACTACTACTGCCTTTTTAATAACTTCACTCTGTGTTTTTTCCTCATTCTAGAAGTGGGACACTATGGGTATGCCACAATGGCCCCGGCTGTATTGCTTAATTGGGCCGAGACCCAGCTGCTAGCCCTTAGCCATGCCTGCTCAACCAGGCTGTGCAACCACTACCTCCATTTGGCCCTGGATAACTTCTACTTATCACATGTTAAAGCTTGCTAATTTATTGATGCTAAACTGCACAAGCAAATATAGATGTAGAGCTTTTGGACAAACTTCTCTTCCAAAAACCACTTTTTGGAAGCAAAGTATTTTGTATCAGAGGCAAAATAACTATACAAAATGAAATTTTTAAATAATTTCATTTTTTTAAAGAAAATAACTACTCAGATTAGACTTCTATGTAGTATTGCCCAACTTGCTAAATTAGGAATTAACTTTGGCTCACCAAGTTTTCAGAAGTTCAGCTAAATTTTGCTAGCCACACCTGGGGAATCAAGAGTTTCCTTAAATTACCCTGGCTGACAGCATAGAATAAGCTACAAAGATCTCACAAAACAACACGACTTCCCAAATATATAGAAATTTAAGAACAGATCAGGAACCAACAGATCAGAACAGATCAGGAACCAAATACTTGAAATCTATGGGCCTCGAAAGGGTCATAGAGCCATTTCTACAGCTTTGAGACTCCAGTGAGAGCCACAGATAGAGAAAACATGGAAAAATGGTGAACCTTCACAGGCTAGTGAACCAAGACAAGTTCTTTCTTGATCTTGTTACCTCTATTTACTATCCAAATGTGCTTGATTATCTGAAAAATTGCCAAATAACCAAAATCTGAGTGGGGTCAACTACACTCTAGACTTGAAATATGTCATGATAAACTGGCATTTGATGTTTATAGCTGCAAAATTATAGCCCTGATATGAATGATGTGGAGAGAAAACAGTCCTAAATCGCAGAGAATTAATACAATGTCACCACTCAGTGGCATAAATCCCCAGATTGACCACCTCCTACTGTGCTCTCTGCAGAGCTTTTTATGGCCAGCATGACTTGGCTGCACACAGACAATCTGAGGTCACTCCTCATTTAGAGCAGCACATAAATGTGCATGTTTAATTTTAATTTTGAGCCAATGCAGGGTATTTCTTTTAGCAATGCTGTACATTCTATCTGTCTCTCTGAGATGACCACAGATGCATACGCAAACAGCAGTGTCGTTTTTAAGGAGTTCAAATGGAAGTAAAGAAGTAATATTTTATTTAATCATAAGGAGCCAGGGTGTTAATAATTAATTGGGAGCTTGACTACATTCTGGGCTGCGGATACATGTTTAATCTACCATCCGCAGCTATCAGCCTCAACTTCTCTTCCTTTTTTTGCTCATCTTGAACAAACTGGGAGGTAGTTACATCGCTGCAGGCTGTTTACACATGCCACAGTCTAACACGATCTTTTCAAAAGTGCACATGAAGCATGTTTATTATATGGGAAATATCTAAAAGCAACTTTGCTTTGTTAACCATCCTCACGCTACTTTTCTGTAGCATTTGAAAATCATCTTGTACCTAGAATCTTTAAAGAGCATAGCATGAGAGCTTCGAAGCCTTTTGACATTATCATTGCCTTCAGTCTCTTGACAATTCTCCTTGGTGTGCATCACAGCTTCAAGACACAACTCCTAATACTCCTCAGAGGAATTTGCAGTGAGCTCATGAATAAAGATGTCAGGGCTGACAGTGCTGTGACTGGGAATGAGCAGCTTACAGAGTAAATGCATTAAACTGGTATAGAAGACCCAGTTCGTAGACTTCCACTGCTATAGGGAAATTAAAGATTCATGCCATCCTGGAGAGCAGTATACCCATTGATTTAAAAGCGTCTGTAAGTCGAAGTCGATGGATAGAAAGTGCGTTTGATGCCTCTGCTTCCTCACGGTATTTCGATCTATCTGTCCTAATGCAAATAAGCCATAATCCTTCGCATTTAAACCTTTCATGTTCCTCA
The DNA here is from genome assembly GCF_904066995.2 of Poecilia reticulata. Taxonomy (NCBI): domain Eukaryota; kingdom Metazoa; phylum Chordata; class Actinopteri; order Cyprinodontiformes; family Poeciliidae; genus Poecilia; species Poecilia reticulata. The sequence goes on from NC_088831.1 coordinate 32,105,733, forward strand.
CTGTATGCATCTAGTTTCAAAATAAACCAGCCCCAGTTTAGACAGTTTGGCAGTCTCATTGGGTCCCTTGTTTAATGCGTGAGATTTACTGGCTGTTAGCATTCAATATGACTTAAGTTGCAACCTTAAACCTTAGTGTTTATGCTTGGTTGTTTTCCTGTGTGTTTAATGAAATGGGAAGTCTTAAAAAATGAAGTTTGGATTAATGAATCTGTGTTCCATCAAGAGCAACAAAGCTTTGGCCTTTTTTCCCCTGAACAGACAACACGTTAAGCTGCTTATATGCATGCTGCTTAGAAAAGAAAAGTAATGGAACAGCGGAAAGTGCAGAAGAAGACTTTCAACATGGGGGCATTTTCTTTTAATTTGAGTGTTCCTCTTTCTGGGAAAAGCCAAGACAGGTTGTGAGAGATATTCCACATGCAGGCTTCCTCCAGCGTGGATACATATTCAATGAGATAAACGCTTTCCCTTGAGGGCTTTGTAAAGCTATCCTATTCCAGAGGGTGTAATAATACTTTGTACCTGAATGAGTCTTAACAAAAGGAAGCTGACACCGTGGAGCAGAGAGAAGTTAAATGGATAATGGCTACATAACAGCAGCAGCTTAGCTAAGCACGCTGAATGATCTGGGACATGTGGTTTGCGTGGGTGCAGGGTTTCATAGGTGACTCCCCACCAAGGGGACTGAAGGGCCACGTGCACCCTGCCGAGGCTTCAGTGGCAGGGGAGGGAGGGGACACGGGACAGAGAGTGCCTCCAGTACACAAGGTGTGTTGTAGGACACTTGGGTGGCTGCACTCTAAAAGAGTGCATCCATTTTTCATTATGCTCAGCCTTCACTGCTGTCTTGCTCTTCAGTATTCATCATATATAAACTCTCCAAGCAGAAGTATCAGATTACATGTCGAATTAAGTGCTATGAGAAATTTGGATGCGTGTCGTAATTGAAGTACTTTTTTGACACACTATTAATGTCAGCTTCATTATTGGCAGTATTGGATGAAGAGATAATTATTAATTGGGATGTGAGGGCAGTACAATGAAGTCTGTGAATAAGTGATGAGAATCTGCTATGGCGTTAATTTCATGTTTCAGCATTTGGCAGAATTTAAGATATTTCTTATCCTCCCATGTATCTAAAAATACATTTTGTGTGAGGCAAAACTTGAAGAAATGAAGCACACCCCTTGAAATAGCAAGTAAACTGATGGATAGAATTTATGCATGTCAAAGATGATGTACTTTTGTTTTGTATTCTCTGCCTGTATTGTGATGAAGTGTGCACATTTTCTTTTTTCAGAATAGGATAGAATGTCACTGGTTTGCTTTGTGGTTTTTTCTATACTTATTAATATTCTGATGACATCAGGCTGAGAGTCCAATGCTTTCATGTCGTATATAAAATCACCCATCTTAAATAAGTAAATATAATTTTAAATTTAAAAATGTCAGAGGTACAAATAATTTCAGGTTCAATTGTAGAAATATTATATAGCAGCTTTTGATTTTGAAAAAAAATGGCTTGTTCAGTTTTATTTGTGGAATTACAAGCAACTTAGATTGAATCTTAGAAACAAGAGTCTGAATCATTCTACACCAATTTCCAATTAGCTAAAATACAGTTTTTATTTTTTAGTCTTTGAAAAAAAATCATTGCTTATGAACAATATTATGAGGTCTTATGAGAATTTTAAAACACCAAAAAATGTGCTTCCTTAAAAAATATTTTTAAGTCGTGTCTCACTAATATAGTTACAGATGAGGAAATGGAGCATCATGAACTGGCAAAAGTAAACACAAGCGAATCACTGCTTATAGCTGGTGCTTAAAGTTATCCCTTTTGGCTCTGAAGATGGTGATTGAGGATGAAATTAGACCAGACTGTGTGGCTAACAGCAGTCTCACTGAGGAGAGATATTGCCACAAGCCCCAAGGACTTTAAACAAAGGGTGAGTTTGCATGGCCTCTCCCTGCATGCCCTACTCTTGACTGACTATGCCCCTAATGTTGTGTATTGGCCAAAGCAGAATAGCCTTTAAACAGAAACATGTCAGATTTCATTAGATACAGCTTGCAGCTGAGCGGTAGTTGCAGGGCTACTGCACTAGCGTTCGGAGAGGACGATGCATAAATACTAAAAGTCAGTGTTCAGCAATAACAAAGCAATTAAGCCAAAAAGAAAAAGGGTGATTCACATTTTAAAGTGAGATTTGATACTATTTAGTAAACTCATTTTACTTGAAAATAAGCAGAAGTCTTTCTGTCTTGAAGATGTCCTCCTTCTTTCGACACAAGTGCTTGTGATTCTCTTCATAAAAATGTTCAGATGATCGTTTAATTAAACAGCAACGTCTTAATAATTGATGATGGAAATGTAATCTGGAGTAATTAAATTTCCATCCTGAAAAGGGGGCTAGGCTTAATATGCCATCCCTTCATTCAAGCAGGTGTAAATTACATTTCTTGGCTCACAAGAAAACATTTTATAAATGTCAGAGACTGAATAGCCATTCATTCGTTCATCGACGCAAAATGCATCGTCAAGGATGTTAACCACATCTTGCAGCTGTGACCACAGCCACTTATTGTTTTCTGTGAAGAGTCTTGGCAAAGATCGGAGTATTGAGCAGCCTGAGACCTAAATAATTAGTTATCTTCAGTAGTAAACAAACCCAACTCTACAGCTGTAATGAATAAATTCCATAGGGCAGAGGTTTATCAAGTGAAATCAAAATTAAAGGTTACAGAGAGGAAACTAAACTAAAGGTTACAGAGAGGATGTAGAGCCCTCAAGTCCCCACATCTTTACTATTTTTGCAACACTTTTCCACATTTAGCAGAGTGTACAGGAGCGTGACTCATTTTGCAGTTTAAAATACTTTCTGCAGAGTAAGAAAAACAACAAGTGGAGTTGTGAGCTCAGGCTCTCAAATATATGCCTGGAAACAGCATGATTTGTAATAGTACATTGCAGTTTAACACATTGCCAAACTATGACTATTTTTTACTAGATTAAGTCACCCAGTTTTGTTTTTTTTTAATAAAAAGTTTGAACATTTTTCCCAAATTACCAGACTTTCATGCAGCTCCAATAACAATTACTTTATGATAATAAGTTGCTTTGTTAACCTAACCCAGTCAAGTGCGGTCTGAAAGCAGATGATTCCCTTTCCAAGCCTTTAAACACTGGGATAAATGAGAATCAAATCTCACGTTCATGTTTTGCAGTGTGCTATAATTACCTTTGTTCATAAATTATTTATTAGATAGGAATTAGTATATACAGAAAGAAATTCAGAACTTAGTGTAAAATGAAAAAATAAAAATAGATCAAACAAAATAAAATAATACAAATTTGTTGTTTTGCGTAAATGCAAAAAAAGACAAACCTATTTATGCCCTTGAGCATATATTTGTTAAAATACTGATTCTTGCAACCCCTTTGAAATATTATTATAGCTCTAACTACTGGCGGATGAACCTCAACCTGTTTTCGGCCTATCACAGGGTTCTTTCTGTTAGAATCTCCATTCGTTTCTTCAAATCACCTCAGCAAGAAAATACACAGCCCCAATGCACACTATGATGAAAGTAGAAAATGTGAAGAGAATAAAGTATTAACAAAATCTATTAACAATCATACGTTATTGAGATGTAAACATTACAACTTGAAAAACTACTTTCTGAAATGCTTCATCACCTGCTGCCTTGAGTGCCAGATTTTTTTAAGCATTGTGAAAGGAAATGACATATTTGCAAAGTGGTAAAATTTCACTTTTCTTACTCTTTTGCATGTGTTACAGGAATGAAATACAAAACCCGAGTAAACATTGACAGCCAAAATAAAGCTGCGAAAAAGCTTGACATCTCTTGCTTTAAAGCTATTCCTGTGAGTGATAACAAGCATCAGATGACAAAATTCAATATATATCTTTGATGAGTTACTTTGTGTCAAACTGAAGCTGCATGATGTTCAATCCATACTTTATAAGACCATCCAAGATTTTATATTTGTACATTTAATTTTTATATTGCACATAACAAGCAGTTTCTCTACTCAGAGTCCCTCTCGGATGACCAAGATTCTCACCCTGTCTCTCCGGGAGAGCTGAGATGTATCCACTTGTATCCACAATCTCATTCTTTCTGTCCCTACTCAAAGCTCATGACCAAAGATAAGAGTAAGAGCATCGGCTAGTAAATTGTATTCACTACGAATCCAGGTACAGCATTCGCATTGCTGGACACTCAATCTTTCCCTCACTCTTGAACAAGACTCTGAGATACATAACCTCCTCCACTTGGAGTAGGACCTTGCCTCCACCCAAAGGAAACATATCATATCCTTCCACCAAGAAGCTTCTAGACTTTAGAACCTCCTCTGCTCTCAATAACCTCAGACTAAGAAAGAGACTAGACCCGTGTCATTGTGTGTACATCCAAGCTGACATTTGCTCAGTCTTTGTTAATTTTTTTTATAAACAGTCTGTTGCTGTTTTTTTTTTATTTTTAAAATTTCCCTACCCAGTTACAAATTTCTTTCAATCCATTTTTTCCTACGTTGTAGAGTTGCCCTCCGTGTACAGTTATTTATTCTTTTGTTAATTTTTTTATACTTTCACCTTAGTTTGAATAATATTATGTATGCTTCCATTTGCCTCTTGCTGCTGATACACTTGAATCCCCTCACTGTGGAATAGTAAAAGATATTTCTATTTTATTCTCACATTAGAAAAATCCTCATTGTACTTTGCAAGGTTACCTAAAACTTTGAGCTCTCTTCTGTGGTGTTACATTGTGACACACATTCCAATTCGCTTTTGATAACTGAATTAGCAAGTATACATTTCTACTTGTCAATTTGAGTTTTTTTCAAGTGGTTTCAGATGCTTCTCAAAAAAGTGATATTTTGAGTAAAAGGTGTTTCTAATAGTCTGATAACATTAAAATGTTTTAATCTTTAAACTATAATATAATATATCGGACGTACTATGCTGCTGTTAGTAATGTGCCAAGGGGAGTTTATGGGGTTGAAGAATAAATAAATAAAAAACAGCATTTTTGAGCAGCATGATCAGCTGGTCACTGGTTAAGCTGGTCAAGCTGAAAATCGGTCAATTCCAGTAACCTGCTGAGCAATCTGTGCATCCACTGTCCCTCTAAGAAACGAGCATCAACATTATTAAAGCCATCCATGCATTTAGGACAGTGTTATTTTGCTGTCTGGCTGGCCTATAAACAGCATTCTTATATTAATATTTCATATATTTGTTCAATCATCTAGACGTCATGCAGTTTCCAAATGAGGGTGGTTAGGCTTTGTGGCTAACCTTCTTGGATCAAAAAAAAATAAAAATCCCTAAATCCGGAAAGGAATAGATTTGACTGGAGTTTTTTAAATGAGATTGCTACATATAGATGCCTAAGAAATCATTCTCCTGACCTCTAACAACAATATTTTACTCAAGCACAGTGCACATGGCTTCACTATTGAAGTGGCTATGGCATGGATCTTATCCCAGGGGTAATACTTGTTTTGTTCTTAACTTTCTGTTGAGAGCAAAACTAAAGAGAGTGTGAAACAGTGTGAAATGTTAACTAAAGCAAGTTTACTGCTGTCATGGTCCATGAAGGTTAAACAGAGGAAGGGTGCGATGCCAGCATCAATTAAAGCTATATATGGCATTATGTCACTGTAAGATGTGTAGTAGAAAATAGTTTGTCATCCATCAAAGCTCAGGTGAAGGGGTGTCCTTGTTATTGTTTGCCAAGAGAAACTGTGAAAAATAGAACAACTATTTTTAAATATAACAATTTTAAAGGACTGAAAGTGTATTTCTTATGTGTATTTCCTGTTAAAGGCATTAATTAACATTTATAAGGATTGTCCATCCCCTTATCTCTTAGCAATTATTTCAGGTAATATTTTGAATAATCTACTGAGAAATGTCATACTTGTCTAAGTATGTCTTAATATGACTGTATGTAGAAATGTAGAATGTGAACATTTTATAAAATGAATGCAAGCAAAAAAAAAAATAGCGTACGGCTTATTGTCTTTAAAATAGCAGACTTTGGGTGAACTAAGTCAGCATTAAGTTAAATGATTTTTTTTTTTACATATTTGGTTAATTTATTTGTATGACATCAAATTAGAAATTACATGTACAAAATTTTTTTTAAAACCAAGAACAAGTATTTTCCAAGTATTGTCTTCTTTTTACTTTTTTGATGAAAAACTTGAAAATTTACCAATAAAACACAACAGTATGCAAACTGCATCTTGTATTGGTTGCTGTGACGATAATATTTCAAATGCACTACTCCCTCTGCTGAAAAAGACTAATTATCTGCTATACTTAAGGTAAAACATTCCACTGTACAATAGTGGCAATTATTTGTGCCAATAAAAATGTCAAGTGACAAAACATTTATTTGTTTTTGTCATTTTTGCAAGTATAGCTCCAACCTCTTTGTTTCCAAGTGTGCCCATGAAAAAAACATTTTAAAGGCTAAACAGCTATGCTTCCAAGCCTTTATGTGACTCCACAGAACCAACAGGAATGCACTACACTTTGGAAATGTGGGTTTTAGGCCTAAACAGTTTTAAAAAAATGTTTAGAGGCAATATGGTATTCTGCAAAAGTTACAATTACATAATTTTTGTTAGTAGGTCATTAAATCAACCATTTATTGCTTACCTATTTCTGTACTCAATTATACAAATTTATTGCTGAAAATCAAAAATCAGACTCGCTTTTCTTGCAATGATATTGTTAGGAGCTTTTCTTTAGATCCATTTTAGTAGAGGTGACATTCAGCAGGAGACCATATGAGAAAAAGGACCCCTGCTGCTTAGCCTTTAAGCATGACTATTGTTTCCCCATCTGTTAAGGTAAGGCTCAGCCCAAAACCCTTCCTGCTGAATTCGTCATTTTGGATTTCTGTTCCAACAGTATCTCAATGTTCGATGATGCGTAATTGTTTTAAGCCAGTTAAAACAAAAGATAATTTTACCATAGAAGATATTCCGCAATGATGAAGAAAGCATTTGCAAAGTGTTGTTAGTTTATATATATTTTTTATTTGAATGCTCAGTGTGAATACTTAGGGGGGAAAAATGCCCTCAAAAGCTAAATTTCTATATTCTTTCATTACAATTATTATAAAACTTCAATAGTTTTTTTTTTCTACACAGCAAATTTGGAAGTGTTCCATCAACTCCTACAGAGTTAAATTTTACACTTTTAAGGTATCTATATAGGTGCACACTGGATGGTGTAGATGTTACACTTTTGAAAGTGTTATTTGTGATGGAGTTGAATCAACATTCACAGTAGTTGAAATCAAATACACTTCAGTGTTAATTTACCCAAAAACTAGTGTATATTGTCAAAAGTTAACACTATGAACGTGTTAATCCAACACAGAAAGGTGTAAAGTATATATTAACATAGAAATCTGAGTTTTGAAATACTACTGGCAGGGTATGCTGTGGTGGCGCACGGGTTAAGCACAGCCTACATATGAAGGCTCTAGTTTTCAATGTGGCTGTCGTGGGTTTGATTCCCGGTCTTCCCCTCCTCTCATTACTCACTTTTTTTTGTCAATTTACTACCAAATAAAAGTCACTAGAGCAATTAAAACCTTTTTCACCCAGAAACTACTGGGCATCAATAATCTCCAAATTCATTTTAAGACATTAGATGCTACAAAAACACCAGCACCATTCGCAGAATATAATCTACTTTTATTTCAAAACATCAGACAGCACTGAGAGCAATATACAACAAAGGTCATACATTCATGGTACTTTGCACTGAAGGTGAAGCTTTGAAAGTTCATTGGAAGCAGCCATGGATGGTCTTGTGATCACTGATGTTGAAGTGTCTTTGGTGCTGCTCTTGTTCCAGTCTAGAAGGAAAAACAAGAAATATAGCAGAAACATTAGGATAATAAATATTTTAAAAAGTAGTGTGAGCAAAACTAATCAGACTCACCTGTGTGCGTTCAAATAACTCTGCCCACCTGGTTTACAAGATAAAGCATAAAAAGTCATTAATAATTACTAAAGAAATTAGTCAGCTTATAGAAAAACATTTGGACAGCATTAAAAGTCGCACCAACCTGTCTGAAGAAATGTTTTAAAGTCTTCATAACAGGCTTCAGTCACCAACATGACACACTGACAAAGAAAAAAACATTTTGGCAGTTTTTAGATGTGCCACAGGTACAAAACACCAGAGTCAAATGGCTCAGTTGCCTCCTCCCTGTGTAGATATGTTCTCCAGAGTCCTGCTAATCACCCATCCATCCATCCATCCATCCATCCATCCATCCATCCATCCATCCATCCATCCATCCATCCATCCATCCATCCATCCATCCATCCATCCATCCATCCATCCATCCATCCATCCATCCATCCATCCATCCATCCATCCATCCATCCATCCATTTTCTTCCGCTTATCCGGGGTCGGGTCGCGTGGGCAGCAGCTTCAGAAGGGAGGCCCAGACTTCCCTCTCCCCAGCCACTTCTTCCAGCTCCTCCGGGGGAATCCCAAGGCGTTCCCAGGCCAGCCGAGAGACGTAATCCCTCCAGCGTGTCCTGGGTCTTCCCCGAGGCCTCCTCCCGGTGGGACGTGCCCGGAACACCTCACCAGGGAGGCGTCCAGGAGGCATCCTTACCAGATGCCCGAGCCACCTCAACTGGCTCCTCTCGACGTGGAGGAGCAGCGGCTCTACTCTGAGTCCCTCCCGGATGACCGAGCTTCTCACCCTATCTCTAAGGGAGAGCCCAGCCACCCTGCGGAGGAAACTCATTTCGGCCGCTTGTACCCGTGATCTCGTTCTTTCGGTCATGACCCAAAGCTCATGACCATAGATGAGGGTGGGAACGTAGATCGACCGGTAAATCGAGAGCTTCGCTTTTTGGCTCAGCTCTCTCTTCACCACGACGGACCGGTACAGCGCCCGCTTCACAGTAGACGCTGCCCCAATCCGCCTGTCGATCTCCCGCTCCCTTCTTCCCTCATTCGTGAACAAGATCCCCAGATACTTAAACTCCTCCACTTGAGGCAGGACGACCCCCCTGACCCGGAGAAGGCACTCTACCCTTTTCCGGCTCAAGACCATGGCCTCGGATTTGGAGGCACTGAGCCTCATCCCGGCCGCTTCACACTCGGCTGCGAACCGCTCCAGTGAGAGCTGCAGATCACGTTCCGATGAAGCCAACAGGACCACATCATCCGCAAAAAGCAGAGATGCGATCCTAAGGCCACCAAAACGGATCCCCTCAACACCTCGGCTGCGCCTAGAAATTCTGTCCATAAAAGTAATGAACAGAATCGGTGACAAAGGGCAGCCTTGGCGGAGTCCAACTCTCACCGGAAACGCTAATCACCTAATTATTGTATTCAGGTGTGGTGCAGCGGCGGCACATCTAATGTTGCAGGACAGTGGTCCTCCAGGACGGGAGTTTTACACCTGTGGCTTAGATCAAGCCAAATGGTCCAGCACAGCCACTCCCCCATTTTGCAGTCTACAGCCAAAAACCTAAAGAAAACGACCCCGCAGCTAAATAATGCCAATTCAAATGAGCTCCAGATTTTCCTGACAGTTTCAATGTTAGTTTAAGATAATAAACAGTCATATATACCGTGATATCCAAACAAATAAACGTACGTTAAGCAAACTGTGTATATGAATCAATACTCGTGTAAACGGAAACTCCTGATAATTTTAACATAAAACTTACCTTGTTACAATAAGCTTCAGACAAGACGCCATACTGCTGCTTCCGCTCCTCAGGCAAACATGTGACGCAGTAGCGGAACAAGACGGCGTGGGCCGGGGGGCGGGGCTAATGACCGGGCCCAAATAATAAAGCTCATGACAATTTAACTTTACAACATAGACATGCCCGAAACAGCGGAGCTAACAAGTTTCATGACCACCGAGAGCGACTTTGTCATTTTGAAGTCCATCTGACATGAAATACAACAAACCAAGAGAAGAACAGAAGCATCAGGATACTAGTCACTAATGATGAAACAACACAAATTCAAAACATGTTACCGTTCCGTAGCTCTAGTTTGCCATTTGCTGCCAAGTGACTGATGATGACGTTGGTGACAAGCTTTACCCAGAATGCACCTGGAGAAAATAAGGACGATTAATTTGTAGTTTTGTGTGTCATAAAGTCAAATATGAGTGAAAATAAAGCCAGTCATGTGGCACAACATTTTATTTAATATTTTACACCCACTATGTCACTAAAATCAGTCAGTCTAATAAACAATGGGGCATGAGTCAACAATGGGACACCCTACTATATAAGCTATCTAAATCAACACCAGACAGAGTGTTGAGTGAGAAATCAACACTGGACTGGACTAACTCTTTGGAACTCTTAGGGAATCAATTAGCGTCAACAAGTGTTGGATTGATGCCATATTTTTAACGTACAACACTTTCACTGGAAATCTGACAGTTCTGAATTTGCTGTGTACTCGCAAAAAAAAGCTGTTTTTTTTTCTGCAGAAATATAAAACTCAGATATTTTTTCTCTATTAATAACCCTAATTTTTCAGCAATCCTCTAACTCTAGACATGAGCTGTAATCATTATAAAACATTTGCAAAGTGTTTATAGGGTTTATAGCTCATATCTTTAACAAGGCAAAAGTATTTACACCCTTTAAACTTTTTGTGAATTTTATCACCCAACAACCAACAACTCCAATGTATTTTATTAGTATTTTACGTGACAGACCAAAAGAAAATCACAAAGTAAAATTTGAAAATGTGTGATCTGCATTTATATTTAGCCCCTAAATAAAATCCACTGTGTACATCAGTAGATTAATCAATATTAGCACCATATTATAGATATGCTTTATTCAACATGGAGAGGTGAGCTAGACAGAGTTGAGGAAGATGCTCATCTTCCCACAGGACAACCTCAAACATAAATCCATAGTCACAGTGGAATGGTTTTAGAATGATTTAGACATTAGTCTAATTCATAATATTTAACAAAATCCAGAAATGACTGCTTACAGATGCTCTCCAAAAGCAGATGGCTAAACAAAATAATTAAAAAAGCAGGCTGAATATACATACATGGTAAACTTTTTTTATTTTTATGTAAAAAGAAAAAAATGAAAACCATGTGTCATTTTCCTTCACATGGACAATTATGCACTAATTTGTGTGTTTTTTTATTATCACAAGGGACCCCCTACCCAAAAATACTGACATACCATGAATGACAAAATGTGATAAAGTTTTGGAGAAACACTGCAAAACACTGCATGTGATACTGAGTGGAAACAGGATTTGAGTAAAACCTGTGTTAGTATGTCTGTTATTTTCTGTGCATCCTATTATTCTTTCGCTTTTTATGTTTTTATATCATCTGTATCATATAAAAACATTGCTGCTGGTATACAGAATTTCCCCACTAAGAGACAATAAAGGTTATTTCTATTCTATTCTATTCTATTCTATTCTATTCTATTCTATTCTATTCTATTTGTATTCTAGTCTATTTCTATAAAATATAAATCAAACCTTTTAAGCTGCCATTTGAGCCTGGTCTGTGTGAGGAGTAGTTGGAATACGGTCCAGATCTTTAGAATAAACGTGTCTGACAGTGAAGAGGCTCATATAAAAATAGATTTCCTGGAACTCAGAGTCAACACATTGAGTTCTTCGATTGCAACGTTAAAGGTCTTGTTTTTTAGCTAATAACCGTGTTGTATAGATTTCTAGTATTTTCTCTACTAGCTAGAATTAAATAAATGTTTGAAAGACCAAGATATAATCAAAACATTTTTTTATCCTACAGTTTTATTGGTTTTATTAGAGCAGAAATATTACCTGTATTTTTTCCAGAGAAATGCATTTTTTTATGCAAGAGGATTTTCTAGTAAAGGACAAACAGCTGCCCTGCCCTGACAGCCGTGTTCCTCTTCATCATGAAATACAGTGAGGCAACCACAACATGAGGCTAGATGTAGTCCACACCTGCTGGTCCTATTATCCTCACACTATATATGCAGCTGTATGTTGCGTTATTTATTCCCATGGGTTCACCTCACACTATACACTTGAAACATTAAATATAATTGGTTCTCCAAGAATAATTCATTAAAGTTTTTTTGTTTGTTTGTTTCCTATTCCATTAAAATCATATTAGGGTATTTCAAAATTGACAATGCATCACTACTTTCATTCGTTTAGATGCAGAAACCCTTCCAACGCATTTCTGGCATGTTGAGGCAGAGCAAGCTCGTTATATTTAGTCAGACACCAAGTCGGCTGCTAATGAATGCTGCTGGCAGGGTGTCTGTGAGCCCCGAGGAGATTACAGGGAACACTGATAATGTGTGTCCTCTCTATAAATGAGGAAGACAGCAACCTACACAGACAGATCGGCAGACTTTTCCATTTGGACTGTGTCTTTTCTGCCCATACCAACAGGATGCATGCAGCTGTTTCCATATAGCTTCTAAAAACGCTAATCTTATTTTCGTTTGAATTCATGGTGGGAATGTCCATTATGTTGTCAAGGATTTAATGGTTTATGAGTTAAAACACTGTCAGAATTGCTTTATCCTGCTGGTCACTGATCCGTTATGTCAGCTTAGCCGCTGCAGCACAGTGGCTATTGTGATGCTGTTTAGAGCTCAGCAGGTAGAAAGTTTTACTATCGGGGCCAAGAGGTTCAACTGCAAATATCCAGCACAAATTGATTGTTCTGTTTCTGTCCTTAAATTGATTTTAATAGGGTCAGCCCATTTAAAACATCCCTCTAAATCTTACTCCCTCTCTATTCTGGCCTGGTAAGTTTTAATTCACCTACATCAGTTCCATCTATCTATCTACCTTTCCCTCCATCTGTACATCTAGCTCTCTCTTTATCTTGTTTGCTAAAAAAAAATAGTGTAAAGTAGTTTTAAGTGTAGCAAGTTTTTAATGTGTCCTTTTGATGGGGTTTGAAAACAAAACATTAAACTCAGTCACTCCTGTTGTAAACGACAAACCTTTTCACAATCCTTACACATGATTTCCCATCCAAACACTGGACTTCGAGGACATTGTTTTAGGTAATGTTTATTAGATGGCGCATGTTGAAAAGTTAACAGTTCTTAGGCTGACCTTTAAACGTAGTGATTTCAGTTGTTTGACACAGGTATTTTTGTTCTCTTTCAGGGTCTGACTTTCAGTGTACTACTCACACAATCCCAGTGAAGAATGAAGAAGGAGTTGTGATGATGTTTATTTTAAATTTTGAATACGTTGTGGATGAAGGAAGTGACCACTCCACAGAGAACATAAGCCCTGCATCCCCTACAAAGTCAGATCAAAGTGAGTATCAGATATACCAGGAGTTTATTACTGAACTTCTATAAATAGTATCATATCTTTCCATTCTTTGGTCGCCTTGTACTAGGTCTGAGTGTGCTTAACATTATTACCACTTTGCTCCAATTAGTTGTTCCATAACAAGATTTTCAGCCAGGGTAAAAAAAAAAAAAGTGTGAAATAAATGGGTTTTTTTTCAGAAATAAATCTTAGAATATTCCATGATATCATATCTCTTCCAAAAGAAATACACCCCCACTTCAAGTAATGTCATCTTGTTGTAAACAAAATATACCTGGGGTCTGCATCTGCATCTTCAGAGCCACAAGGGATTCTTTGGAAAAAAATTATGTTTTTTCTTAAATTGACAAGGAATGAACTAAAGTGTTTTTTTTTTTTTGTTTTGTTTTGTTTTGTTTGGTTTGTTTTTAATATAGTCATAATAACAAATGCAGTTTTCATGTCTTTTTTAATGGGAGAGTTGTAATGAAATTCCAAAAAAGAATAACACTAAGAGTACCTGTAATATTTTTAGATTACCTTTTCTCTTCAGTAGGTTGGAAACTACTAAATGTGCTACATCATCATTTTATCATTTGAAAAAATATGTCAGTATATTAAAGACGAAAAGGTAGACATTGTAGCCAATGTTTGTTTGCAAACGTTTTCTGTTTTTCATTTGTCAAAAGGTCATGGAGCACTATTTTTGGGCTAGTCTTGGACTAAAAAGAGTCTTTGGATTCTAAAGTTTGGAGAGCCCTGTTATAATCTTACAATATTGCAGTCAGCTGCAGGTTTTAAAATATATATAATGATGCATTTTCAAAAAGGCAAACAACCTGTTTAAACATTACATTTTAAATTCCAGGCAGCTATGTTAGATTTGTTGATCAAGGTTGGTAAGAAACCTGCAACTCTCCCACTTTAAATTCCAATTTAGGCGGGTCTTTCTGTTAATTTTTTTCAAATTAAAATTTGGAAAACATAACTAATTACATCCTTGAACCAACAGTGCTAATTGATAAGAATGATTTGTTCTTCTTTTGTTGTTCTAATGGCATAATACAACAAACTGACTAGGTGCTGAATTGCTGTCTTCAAAAGTCCGCCAGTATAGCGCGTACTTACTGTGTTTGAATTTGTTATGAAAAGTTCGAGAACCATTGGCTTATTTTATTAGTCCGCTAGCACAGAGTAGCTTACAAAGTTGCAGTAACAAGCCCCATGTGAACACAGGGACAGAATGCTGTGCTCTGCTTGTGTCTTTGTATTTTCTCTCTGGGTGTGTATCAGATGGTGCAAAAACAATGAAACATGCAGTTCAGCAATATTCTTTTCTCTGTCTCTAGGGCTCTTTCATTTAGCTTGAGTTGTACCATGTTCATATGTGAATTTTATGCCTCTGCATGCAGCCATGTCCCTGTGTTTTATGCTAGCATTGTTAATCAGAGTTGATGGCTTGTGATGAGGTTTCAAGAAGAGAACCTGTGGGTACATGAGACAGATGAACATACGATGTGACTTTAGATTAGTGGAGTGAGAGAGAAAGAGTCTTCACTACACACGCTCACACACACACTTACTGTATGACCTTAACGTTGTCTTTGACTTTGAATTTCTCTTACACAACAGGAAGGAATTAAAGTTGATTTCAGGCTGCCCTCGAGACTTTCCCATTGAACCTGTACCGTATTTTCCACACTATAAGGCGCACCTAAAAACCTTCAATTTCCTCAAAAGCCGACAGTGCGCCTTATAATCCGGTGCACCTTATATATGGACCAATATTGAGCCACAACAGGTCTAGCAACTACGGTAAGCAGCCGCCGAAGAAGTGCGCGGTGCATGCTGGGATAGTTGTCAGAACGCTGGTTTGTTAATAAAGTTTGATAATACATTTAAAGCCATGGGGGGGAGGGGAGGGGGAAGAGAGACAGATACTGCGGCGGCAGCGTGTCGGTTGGTCTGTGTTACCCAGAAAGCAGTTGGGCACAATATCGCAACATCAACACCAACAACTGGGGCAGCCTAGTATATAAGGTACTAGGGGACCACTTCTTTACAAGTGTGGACGTGTAATAACAGAGTACTGAACAAATTGGCAACCCAAACAGAAGCGTCTATTCTATGCGCCTTATATATGAAAAAGTTTTAAAATAGGCCATTCATTGAAGGTGTGCCTTATAATCCGGTGCGCCTTATAGTGCGGAAAATACGGTACGTGAACTACTGTTTTTGCAGACTATGAGTTTCTTTCTGTTACTATAAAATCAAACATTAATATGATTGTTTTAGTATATTATTTTAGTTGCACAAAACCTTTAAATACCATTTAACTTCTTTAGACTTCAAGTTTTTATTTACTCGTTAATGGTTTTATATGTTCAAAAGAGATATGTATTGCAGTATCACTTACATTTACACACCAATGCAAAATATTTGATGCATCAGCTGCTTTCTGAAAATATGTTTTCTGACACTATTGCATAAGTTGAAAGACTTTTGAAAGTTTGACATCAGAGAATCAGCCTATGCAAGCTTCAGTATCTAAAATTACTCATGGTAAACTAATTTGCTTCTTCTAGCTATCGCCAACCGCTTTATGACAAACACTGTAAATGGAGTTGGAAAACTGGTGGTCTTCACACCTCATCTTTTAATGTGCAGTCCCATTACAGCAGGGCAATATTGGAACCGCTCTTTTATGAGATGGAGATTAAACTGTAATTGCTGTTAGATGCGTCTCTAACATTGTCTTGGGCTCATATTTCTGAAGGAGTAAAACAACCACAAAATTGTTCTTCCTGCCTAATTGCTCCTGTTAATGTTTCATTGCAAATATTACCTATAGGACTTAGACACAAACAAGCATTCTGCATTTAACACTTTTTTCTTGCTTCCCGTGTAACATATTTTTAAAAAAGTAATTTGGTGTTTGATTTTGTAATCCCCTGAAGCTCAAAACATTGTTATTGATAATCAATTTTCAAAAAGTGAAGATGTAGGTTTTATACTCCCGAGTCTCTTTATTAGACTCACCTTTCCAGATGGAGTGCAGTCAACGTGCTCCTTTTAGATTTCTGGCATAATGCAATATCCTGCTGGAATCAGCTGTCATGAAGAAGGGTCATAAAGAGATTAACACAATCAGCAACCATGTAAGGTATGCGAGATCCAAAAAATTCCAAGTCGGGACTCTAAGTGGCTCAGTAGCAGAGCAGGTCTACCATAAACAGAGGCTGCAGTCCTCAATTCTGCTACCGTGTTCAATTCCTGCCCCCTGGCCAACTACTGCACGTCCTCCCTTCTTTTGTAAAACTACTAATAAATAAAGGCTACTGGTAGCATTAGTGGCCCTGAAAAGGATACAATACCAAGTTTGTATTTAAAGGTTGAACTTGCTCCAGGAAAATATCTACTCACCATGACACCACCACTACCGGGCTATGAAGTGTAGATACAAGGCAGGATGGATCCATGCCTGTCCCAGTGTTCAATGTGTTGGGCAGAGATTGTTTTCCAAATTATTTTTAAAGAGTGGTTATTTCATCTACGTTTCCCTTTCTATTATCTAGTTTGCCCATTCCCCTTTGACTTCTTGAAAATACATTTTCCTACACACAGCTACCACTAGACTTTCTCTCCATTCTCTCTGAAAGAAGAAGATGGTTGTTTGTAAAAATCTTAATGAATCGGAAGTTTTAGAAATACTCCAACCAGCCTTCTCGTTCTTCTCCATTCAGTTTTAACGTTCAGTTTTGCTGATTTAGTATTTGGGTTAGCAAGCGATCAAAGAGGTATTTCTAGTGAAGCGGCCGATGAGTGAATATGGCTCTAATTCTAATTATATCAGACTCTAACAATTCTTATAGGAGGCTGTACATGCCATATTTATTTGCTAGTTTCGTAAACTGGGCCATGCTAAAATACTGTGTTTCAATGGGAGCAGAGGCCATCTTGCAATTAAAAAAATATTCGGTTTGATTTGTACCTCCTTCTGCCACATGTCCCCCTGGGCAAGGCACTTAATCTCAAGTTCCCTACTGATTTGCAAAATGGTGTATGAATGTCTGCATGTTTGTGTGTTTGGCTGGTTGAATGTGGCTCTAGTGTAAAAGCACTTTAAAGATTCGGTGTGACTAGAAAAGGGCAATGCAAGTCCAGTCCAGTTTTAGCAAAAATGTAATAATGAAGTAAACTTCCAATATGTGATTGAATACATGTTACAAACTGCTGAAAATGTAACAACAAAAATGGTTTGTCATAGGGGACATCAACTATTAGTAGGTAAACAGTATTATGCCTCACTCTGGTGACATCTACATTCACTTTGTTTCAGGGTTGACAGCACAGCAGCTGCGATAATGTGGATGGATTTTTGGGTGTGTGTGTTGAATGCATTTTAAGTTAATGTCATACAGACACTTCAGTGTTTGGCGGATGTACTGTTGAACTTTAAATGTCATTTCAGTGCAGAAAGATAATCGGTATATCGACTTTCTTTTCTCATTTGATAGGAAGGAGCAGATTTTTTCGCTTCCGTCAGGTCGCCTTGAGCCTGATGAATACCAACAAGCAATCTCTTCCACAAGAGGACCCGGACGCCGTGATGGTGGATTCTCCCAAAGAAGATGAGGACTCGGTGGCCTTGGAGAGCTTTCCTTCACCCACAAAGAGCATTTGCAGTCCTACTGAGGCCAATGACACGCGTGCCCTCATAAGTTCTAGCCACCACTCTTCCCAGGCTAGCATCGGCCCTGAACCACTTGATCATTCATCCCTCAAAGTCCCGTGGGACAAGCTGTACCAGACAGAGCCTCACCAGTCCTCCACCTCCCTGTCAAACACCTTCCCCAGAGGCAGCACCGGCAGCATGAGAAGAGCCTCATCCATCCATGAAATTGAGGGCTACAGCTCCAATTCAAAAAGCGCATTCAGGGACCGACATACAAGTGAAGGTACAATTTCTAATTAGAGACATTAGTAACTCAGGCAGTGAGGCATCCGGAGTGGAAAGATTGTATAACCTGTTTAGAAATTCAAACTAAATCAAATAAATGAACTGGCTTGGAGAGTTTTTGCAAAGAAGGTACCGACTCATTAAACTTGGGAGGGAAATTCTTAATAATGATTAAAAAATACGTAATAGTAGTGCCCAAAAGCAATGTAACTGGGATGCAATAGAGAATTGGGAGAGGAATCTAGATGCAAAGATAAGTCTTACTATACATAATTATTTTTAATAATAATTGTATGGTTTAAGAAAAATAGATATAAACTAGGACAATGATATTAGGTCATAGTTTATGTAAATACATGCATTACGTTCCATCTAGTGATCTTGTTTTTAAAGTACCAAGATTTAAGTCGTGGTCCATGGATCTGTATTAGATGTTAAAATGGCTATATCACATCATTTATTTATATAATATGATAAATAATAAGCCTATTAGCTAAAAGTTGATTGAAAATTGTTCAACCCTATTGAGTAAACTGATATCTACTCCAGACAGCGAGTCCCTTGATAAAATATTTTCGAGAGCTATAAAGTGAGCTTAAAATTTGTAGATTTTTTGCTAAAATGTCAGTTTTCTGTCACATCTAAACTTTGTAGAAGTCATCATTCATCATTCAAACATTATGGACTACTCAGATAACCAAACTTTTTGGATGGAACTTGTATTCACTTAAAAGCAGTCAAATAATAAGGATAAGTGGCAGCTGGCTAATGGAAGTCAAGGTAATGTAAAAAAATTTATAAACATGAAAGATATTCACTCAACTATATGTATTAGTAGGTAGGTTGTTTGGTTAAACATTACAAAAATGTGTTAGTTTCAGTCAACCCAATTTCTTGTTTAAATTTATGAAGCAAAACGTAATAGTTCGGCTTAGAGCCATGTGGGTGACCATGGAATAGAGAAAACAAAAAACATGGTATATCCCATCAGCAAAAAAAGATTTGACGTTGGAATATAAATATGAAATATAATAAAAGTAGTCACACTTTATGTAATGGATTTATGCTTTTTTGTTTTTCTCTCCCCTTTTCCAATGTACTTTTGCTTGTTCTTTGTTTTCTTTTAGTGTTTGAGTTTGTCAGCGGGTTTATGCATTTTTTTTCTCCTTTTGCTACTTTATGTCTGATTTTGCTTTTGATTTTTTTTATATTGACTTTTCATCAAACTTAAATTTTTGCTCTACAAAAGCTTCTCTTAAAATGGGAAAGTACGTCAGCAGCTCTGTAAAAAGATTACACTGATTGAATTTAAATTAAAACTGCATTTCCTGCAGATACGTTTACCAATGTGCACCAAAGGCACATGTGATATCTTGATGTCTTGAAGAAAAAGCATAATGTGGAAACTGAAGAAAGGAGTTTGGAAAAAAAAAGGCAAACAGGAGCTGATTATTCTGTCTTTACAACGCATATTCTAAAGATCAGAAATACTCCATTTCCAGTAACTCAGTTGTGAACATAAGCTAATCATTATTATAAAAATATTTTTGAAAGCACTAATAATGAAGGTCTGGACTGATCAGAATACTTAAATGTTTTGTTGAGGACTTCTGAAACTCCTGCGGGACTGTGTTGGTGTCAACACTTTTCCTCAAAACCTTGAGATTTTGCTTTTAAGATGCTAACATCTGTAATCAGCTACAAGTGATTTTTCTTTTTGTGAAAACACATACATTATTTCCATTATTCTGTCGTAGCTACTAAAACTGTTAAAGCTAACACAGAAAGTGTTCAAATTTGCAAAAGTGCGGAAACTCCTAAAGAGCTGCTGGAGAACATTTGCTAAATGTTTATCTAGTGGGAGGTGCACTCTGTGTTCTTTTTCTTCTACTTGTTTTTCGTATGAAACTAAGTGGGATATAAAGTAAGAGGGTTTTCTCCACCTGGTTAACTTTTCTTGTGAAAGTGCCATCTTTAAGGGGATATTTAAAAGAAAATATATCTGAGAGACAATCATTTACTATAAACATACTTCAGTCTCTGTTATGTCATCTTAGTACAAAAAAGATGGAGGTAAATGTGATTTAAAGTTCCTTCAATTTTAAGTTAGTCCACATGAGCAAAACAACAGATCATTTTATGGTTTTAATGTACACAATATTCCATAGGCTCTGCTAAGAATATTAACTTGGAAAACAGTTTTTAATTGTTGGATTACAAAGATTTATTAGATGTTTTTTTTAATGATTTTATGAAAATAAATTAATTAGGTTTGTCCTAAAGATGATGATTTTGCTGCTAAGATAAATGCTCTCTTCCATGAATCACCAGGCCCTTTCAACCATGTGAAGTCCAGTCTGCTCGGCTCTACCTCTGATTCAAACATCAACAAGTACAGCACCATCAACAAGATCCCGCTGATTG
Organism: Poecilia reticulata; assembly: GCF_904066995.2. Lineage (NCBI taxonomy): Eukaryota > Metazoa > Chordata > Actinopteri > Cyprinodontiformes > Poeciliidae > Poecilia > Poecilia reticulata. The sequence goes on from NC_088831.1 coordinate 32,126,492, forward strand.
CACTCAACTTCACAGAGGGCACCGATAAGAAAGCTCATTCTCCCCCAACCTCAGAGAAAGCCATCATAGCACCAAAAGTCAAAGACAGAACTCACAACGTCACAGAAAAAGTTACACAGGTGAGATTAAAGATTTTGTCTTCAAGAGCAGGCCAAACTCCAGCCCATTATTCTAAAAGCCGATAAGTGCTCCACAAGAATAGATAGATCTGTCCTCACTCTAAGAGCCGCAAGAACAAAATGACACCATTCTGTTTTTGCAGTCCTGGTTTGGGAGTTCTTATACTTTGTTCTCAATCCATATTCTGGGTAGAACCTTATTTTGTATGGTGTCTGAGAAATATTAAAAAGGTGTGTTTTTATGGGAAAGACCTATGAAGACTTCCTGGGAAATCTGCACTTAGGTCTTTCAAATTCTAAAGCAAAAATAAAATAAGAAAGACATAAAATATGAAACTGTTTGACATTCACAGACTTTTAATATCTCAAACCTACTCACATAGCCAGAAGGATCTTTAACCACACACACAGTGTGTGTGGTTCTGTCAGCTGAAACATGAACATGGGTAAATTATGATGGGCAATGCTAACATGACACAAGTGGGGGATTATTTACTCTAGTAACTCATTCATAAGCTGGACTTTAAACAGGCATTTTATATAGCATAGCGAAAAAAGTGCAGCGTGTTACTACTGCAAACAAGTAATTGCAACACAAAAAGGATCTTATTCCTGAATATTTTATGATAATACTGATTACACACATTTTCTTTGCTCTCTTTCTTTTTTTCCCCTCCACAATGATCGCATCACTCTTTGTAAGCTTTAACATTTTATCCATTGTGACAGATTTGACATTTCAGTTTTGTGAGTGACATTCTTAGAAATCCTACGTTTAAACTTCTTTCAACATGCATGCCACCATCTTAATTAAATACTTCCTTACACTTTGATGTGAGGTTTTGAGGCACTGCTTCATGACGGGTGGCATGGCCAAATTTATAATTCATGTGTATGTACTGAGAATAACAGACCAAAAAAAGAGATCCAGGGCCCCCATTATTGCTGATACGCTATTTTTCTGCTTTTAGAGAATCCCATCTTTGTCTAACATTTGAAAATAAACTAAAAGGAAATGAGAGAACAACTCATGCCCCTGAACACCTGTGACAAACTACAGTCAAGCCAGAGTTCATCCATCTTTAAAAAAATCAATCACGTTTTGCTCATTAAAGAGACTGAATGACAATATTTCTTCTTTTCCTCAGTTAATCATGTGAACGGTGATTTAGTTGATTTATTGATATCCTTTAGGTCCCTGAACTGTTAAAATTGCTTTGCAAATTTGATTTAATTCACTAAGAAATCTTGACTAAGCCGTCAGAAAACAATAAACCTGTCAGAATTTCACTAGAAATTAAACTCTATAATTCTACAGTTCAGTAGTAGTGAGAAGAGTCGTGTTAAACTGTCTCTCTTTCCACCTCTCCAGGTCCTTTCCCTTGGAGCCGATGTGCTTCCAGAGTACAAGCTGCAGGCGCCTCGCATTGATAAGTTCACCATCCTCCACTACAGCCCCTTTAAAGCAGTATGGGACTGGCTGATCCTGCTGCTGGTCATCTACACAGCAATCCTCACTCCTTACTCTGCTGCTTTCCTGCTCAATGACCAGGAGGAGCAGAGGAGACGTGAATGTGGCTACTCCTGCAGCCCTCTCAATGTTGTGGATTTGATCGTGGACATCATGTTCATTATTGACATCCTCATAAACTTCAGGACCACCTACGTTAACCACAACGAGGAAGTGGTTAGCCATCCAGCTAAGATAGCGATCCATTACTTCAAAGGCTGGTTCCTCATTGATATGGTTGCAGCGATCCCCTTTGATCTACTGATCTTTGGCTCGGGATCGGATGAGGTCTGTTGTTTTGAATTTGTAGTTTGTATTTTTGTACCCATTTATAACGCCTTTGAGCTTTTCTCACATCATCCACGGGATGTTTGCTCTATTAACTGGACTAGTTCCCAAGGGGAGCTCCTCAAAGCTGGAATTTTCCTCTGGGATATGAAAGGATTACTTCAAATTTGATGTTTTTCTCCCTTAGTGTATTTCTTTATATCTCCTTTTTTTCTGAATGGTCCTCATTCTGGTATCCATTTACATGGATTAATGGCTTACCGAATCGCAATCAATGGTGCATTTATGTGAGGACCCGACCAGAAGAGTTATGTACACAGCTGGCCATGTTAGATGGTCATTGGCAGGCTGGCTGCCAGCTCTGTCGGCTTGTTTGTCTGGCAGGAGATTTCCCCTAAGGCTCTGGATCCACTTCAGGGCTTTATCGTGCTTTGTGGCCACTCCATTACACCAGAAAAGCTCCTGATTATAGACAATAATCATCTTTTCTATCTCTGCTGCTGCTAGTGTTGAGTCATTTCACTGGATCACAACAAATCAAAAAGAAAATGGGTTTCTAGTTTTTTTTTTCCTTTCACAAAAAGAAAAAAAATGTATGGCTTCAGCAAATTGTCACTGTAATTGACACATTATGATGACATCTCAGTTTCTCAGCTTCTATTTATAGCTTCTCAGCTTTGGTGTTTATACATTTTAGACTGATCATGGGAAATTCAACTCGGCTTCATTCTCACTCGCGAAGGGAACACAAGGAAAGCAGATGGTTTTTATGAGGCTCATTTAATTTAGAAGCTTAATAAGACAGCTACAAATACTTATGGCAAACATTAATTTAGGATAAGATGTGTAAAATGTGAGATTCTAGTGTCCTACCAAAAGACTGATATAGTAAGAAACATATATATATATTTATTTTTATTCAGATTGAAGAGTAATTTCCGAGATTTGCTAAGGAGTATTATATACCGTTTGCAGCTGTCTGTCAGATTTGGCCTGTATTTAGCTCCATTGATCGTTTAATTAACTCTGATCAGCAGCTCAGTTCAATACAGGAAAGTATCACACTATCCATGTAGTGTTCAGAGGTAATGCTGACGTGTTTATTTTGTTCCTGTGTTCTGGTGATGCTGGATCGAAAGGCGCTATATTAGATCTAATGTTAAGATCACACGGTTTGGAGTGATTGGACTAATTTTGCAGTACATGGCAATATAGCTAACAAACACTTATTCCAAATGAGCTGTTGCTGTATTTTAGTCCCTATTCTTAACTACCAATGTCTGTGAACTATACCATCTCTCTCTCTATCTCTCTCTCTTCCTTTTTATATATATATAAAAAGAGAGACTCTCTGACTACTTTTCTTTATCCATGTCACCACATCTGAGGGTGTACTGACCCTAACTTTAGTCAAATCAAGCATCACTCAACAATGATACTTTATACTGTGTCATTATGCATTTCGTTCTTTGTCTACGTATAAGATGACGTAATTTCCAGCAAAGTGCAAACTGACTGTAATTTGAATTGACAATGCTAATGTACAGGCTACTGTCACGTAAGTGCTGACAATCTTTCTTCATGTGGCTTTTCTGTAGACAACCACTCTCATTGGCCTGCTAAAGACAGCGAGGCTCCTACGATTGGTGCGTGTCGCAAGAAAGCTGGACCGTTACTCTGAGTATGGAGCTGCTGTTCTGATGTTGCTCATGTGTATCTTTGCCCTAATTGCCCACTGGCTGGCCTGTATATGGTACGCTATCGGCAATGTGGAGAAGCCCTACCTACAGCACAAGATTGGCTGGCTCGACAATTTGGCATTGTCCATAGGGAAGAGATACAACTACAGCGATCCTAACTCTGGTCCCTCCATCAAGGACAAGTACGTCACCGCCCTTTACTTCACTTTCAGCAGTCTCACAAGTGTGGGCTTTGGGAATGTTTCCCCCAACACCAACTCAGAGAAGATCTTTTCCATATGCGTCATGTTAATTGGTTGTAAGTATTGCTGCTTATTTGCTGTTACATTTAACCCTCTTAATTTTATTAGGCATAATCCTTGCTTAATATATGTCTGTTCTTATAAGTATTGTTTACATTGGGATCTGCGTTTCAGCACCTTTTTTGATCAGTGTCTTTATTTCAGCCCTCATGTATGCCAGTATTTTTGGAAACGTCTCTGCCATCATCCAGAGACTGTACTCTGGGACAGCCCGCTACCATGCTCAAATGTTACGGGTCAAGGAGTTTATCCGCTTTCACCAGATCCCAAACCCTCTCAGGCAACGGCTGGAAGAGTACTTCCAGCACTCATGGACCTACACCAATGGCATCGACATGAACACGGTAAATAAAAAGAAAAAAGAAAAAGGAATAACCAACCAGCCAACCAAAAGATAAATAAATAAAAGAAATATTTGCATTTATCCGTCCTTGCATTAATGACTGTTTAGGATGCTAAAAAGAGCTTTCTTTCTTTCCTTTGCTCTACATCTGGACTGTCATCTCTTCATTGGTAAGAGCAGGAGGTACATCCATTTGCTCCATTTGTTTTGTCAATAATCTATTTGAATATTTCTTAAAGAAAATATATAATTGTATTTCAAAACTATTAAGCTCATGTTGCAGGAGTTCTTATATTCATGGTAAATTTAAATATTTTGTTCAGAGCTGAAAGGGTTTTATTTTCTTTTTATTAAAGCTGTACCTGTAATGCTACTTGGATGGGTAAAAATACTTAATAAGTCAGATAAATAATATAAATTATGTTTACTGTATTTTCTGACCATAGTACTATTATGGTACCTTTTTTTTACAGTTTGCTAAAACCTGATTAGAAATAATCCATATTGTTATAGATTGTTATGTTGTCATAAGTGGCTAATGTCTTAATTGCTTTAGAGAACTTGATTTACCATACATCTAGTAGTGGGTGCTGAACAGCTCATTTGTTACATGTGCAACTAGCTGACTTTTGTAAATGTAAAGCAATGTAATAAGACTATTACAAAGGCTTAATTGAAAGCTAATAATTTAGTTTTACCCTATTTAACTGTTTTTCTCTGACTGGAAATATATTCTATGTTCTGTTGTTAAAACAAAGTCCAGACGTCTTTAACATTGGAGTTGTTTTAAGATGGTCCACTTTAGTCTTAAGCTGCTTTCATGCCCAACCACTTCAGTCTTTGGAGCAAAGTAAGCTAGATTACCCCTGAATGAAGATGCCCGCTCAAAATATTAAATGTTTGACATATGAGATAAAAAGTTATGCATCTTGATAAATTTTTTGATCAACAAATAATAACTGTTTCACTTAACTTTCTCTGAAACAAATCATTTCACTGCAAGAAAATTTTACTTAAATCCATAAAAGATTCCAATCCATTTAGTTTGTTGGTGCAGCACATAAACAGCGGCTACTACACAAAATGTGTTAAAAAAAATATTACTTTACATAAATAAAATGTATAAATCAACTCAGTTCCACATTGATCAAACAATAGCAATCATCTTTGATGAAAAGTCAGTCATGTCAGATAGACAGATTTAAACTAAATAATTACCTGGATACCTTAAATTAATCAAAGTACCCAATGCCTTTCCCCATAAAATGTTTGCTTTTAATTTTTTTCAAACTAACCAATTTTTATTTGTCCATTTACTTTGTGATATGTTTTATATTTTAAGTTGAAAACCTATTATTAAAAATGTTTGAACTGGATTGGTAAAATAAAATGATCATCATTTTGGTTTAGATAATAGAATTAGTGAGCAAAATGACATAATGAAATGAGCATTTATAGACACACATCAGTACTTTTGGCTGCTAGGTTTGTCTACGAAGTACATAATCTGCACAGGCCCAAAAAATTTAAATAATCAAAACGTGAAGATTTTAAAAGCTACGGTTTCTGAGGAGCTATTTACTATTTTAGTGTAGTTTGCGAAATGATATGATTTTCTTGGTTTCACAAAATATGTTATGATTTTGCATTTACTGTTGGATTCTTTCTCAGTTGTTGGTTTTTTTTTTTTTCTGGTGTGTTGTACTATCTTCAAATCTCAATACCATTTTCTTCCTTAGCGAAAGTGCAGTTATTTATCTTGTATCTGAGGACAGCTTCCACTCTGTAGGATATAGCTTATTAAAGCATTGTATGGAATATAAACCATTTTTGAGCATTTTGCTGACAGAGATGTTTGTGTGTCACAGGTGTTGAAAGGTTTTCCTGAATGCCTGCAGGCAGATATCTGCCTCCACCTTAACAAAAATCTTCTACAGAACTGTAAAGCTTTTCAAGGGGCAACCAAAGGGTGCTTGAGGGCCTTGGCCATGCGCTTCAGAACCACTCATGCTCCTCCTGGAGACACTCTGGTCCACAGCGGAGATGTTCTGACGGCTCTCTACTTTCTGTCCCGTGGCTCAATTGAGATACTAAAGGATGACATTGTGGTGGCCATTCTAGGTAAATGTACATTTTAATTGGCTATTTTTATTGCAGTTTTGCAAAATCCATTATATCTCTTTTTGATTGGATGGATGGATGGATGGATGGATGGATGGATGGATGGATGGATGGATGGATGGATGGATGGATGGATGGATGGATGGATGGATGGATGGATGGATGGATGGATGGATGGATGGATGGATGGATGGATGGACTGCAATGCTGTGGGCAGTGTAAACTGAATTGCATAAAGATTGTGTTTGTCTGACCTTTTGCTAGAGAGCTGAATTATTTATGCATGTGGCGACAGTCTCTGTTAAACATTAAATCCTCAACTCTTTCGCAATAAGTGATCATCTGAAAAATGTCAATATTACCTTTTGTATCAGGAAACACAGTGAAACCTCTGATTAGAAATTTTATTTGTTCAAACGTGAAATCTGTAAATTTAAATTTTACATGTAAAAGCTGTTTTCCCACTAACACTGGAAGAAATGAAACTATTGATCTCCTTAGTGATAAATAAAGTATATTCTATTCTATTCTATTCTATTCTATTCTAATATGCTGTAACTCCCCAATCACACCTATCAGAAATGGGAAACAATCAGAATAACAGTATTTTTTGAAATAACAAAAAGCTAGAAGTATTTCATCAAATAAATAACACAAAATAATAACTATAAAGACACTAAGACCACTTGTTGTAGCACACATGATGCAGACAATGGAGAAATGGTAGAGGTGGAAAATATCTATTTGAATGAGTAACCACTTCCATTAGGATATCAGAAAAAAAATATTAGGAGATTCTCCATTTTAGGGAATACAGATTTCTGTGGACTCACTTTCCAACACAACTTAGGCAAGGCTGTATCAAGTTCAGGTCAGTGACTTTACAGTCTGTGCTAGCGCTCACATCGCTGTCACTCGGCTTGAATCTAATAATAAATTGTTCCCTGGCTGGAAACAATTTATAATAATGTGCATCACACTAACATTATACAGATTTATGTTGCATGGTACGACAGCTTTGTCTCATTTAGGCTGTGAAAAGGAGCATTACACTTCTCATCTCTTTGATGGCTCTGTAAGGGAGAGCCACCACACCGTCATCGGCTTCTTTGCTGATATTATGACAGCTGCAGGAAAAGCAGGCAAACCACAACAGGGTAGACAGCTCACATGCAGCAGCAACACGTGAAGCCTACTGATAACACAAAGCCAGGTTTGCTAGAGGAGTGAAGCTTGGAGGCTCAGGAGGTAAACACATTTACCTCCTGAGCACATTCTCTTCTAAATTCTTTGGTGGGAAGATAAATTCTGGATCTCTGTGCAGAATTCTGATTTGTAAAAAAAAAAAGAATAAATATTCAGATGTGTATTGTATTCCCAAATGTCTTTGTACTTAAAACAGTTATTTGACAACTAAAAGTTGGCATGAAAAGAAATGTCTTGATTGCTGTAAAGATTCTAATAAATATTTTTCTATTACAAGCAGCATCACTAAACTAAGTTGACATTTTTAACCAAATGCAAATATAAACAAATCTTTTTTGTTTGTTTGTTTTTTTGTTTGTCTGTGTTTGTTTGTTTGTTTGTTTGTTTTATGTTACAACCACAAAGTTGAATGTATTATATGGTGATTTAATGGAACAGATCAAAAGAAGGTACCTAATTGTTTAGTGAAAAAAAGATGACATCTGGTTTTCAAAAAATATTTACAAATGATTGTTTGAAAAGTGTGACGTTGATTGCATTCAGCTCCTTGAGGGAATATTTGGTAGAGTCAGAGTTGGATGCAGTTCCAGCTTTAAGTCTTTAAAGATATGTCTTGACAAGCTTCGCACATGATTTGCCAGTTTTCCTTTGCAAAACATCAGAATTTAAGTCAGATTATAAGGATATCTAAACATCAATTTTCAGCTTGTGCCAAACATCCTTAATTAGATTTAAGTCTAATTATGTCCTCAGTGTAACGTGTGGCAAGCTGCATGTGGGGTGGGATTTGGCTTCTTCACAGCAATTGAACAAACTTGCCAGTTTTCTATAATGGCAACATTTCTGGAGGGGATGACTAAAAGTTGCCCTGTCAACACATTGACCTGTAGTTCTATGCAGATACTCCAAAGTTACCATTGGCCTCTTAGCTGTTTTTCTGATTAGTGCTATCCATGTCTTGGTCTGCAGTTGTGAGTTTAAGAGGTCTTGTAAGGCACTATATATACTGTGATCAATAGCAATTTTCTTTCCCTCTAATTTGGAGACATGGAATGCTACGGGGTTATTTTTTTCTAACCTCATTAAGTCTCTATACCTTATACTGGATAATGCCCAGACACTTTTTTTTTCTCCCCTAATAATGCTGCAAAGCTGGTAGCATTGGTGTGAAATTAGTCTGCTGCACTAACAATTATCTAGATCCTTGTGTTGAGAGCTGCTTGCCGGGGAGAAATGTATCACTCTGTGTGCGGTTTGCCTCTGCGGTAGAAAGGTGTCTGGTGCGTGCTGTGAACGGTGCACTGGCAGCCAGCGTATCATATCTCTCCTTCCTGAACCCCTGCTTACACAGTTGGCATTTAGTGAACCCCACACTGCAACAAAGGGATTTTTCATGATGGCCTTTAGACTAGACCTCTTGTCCTTTGCAGAAATGGGTCTCTATTTAAGTAGAAGGGATGCTTTTTGTACCACCAACTGAAAAATAAGCCTATTGTACAGCAGATTCCGTGATATTATGAGAGTTCGCCGACAAACTGGCTTCATTATGCGCTGCTGTCTCCAACTCAAATATTTCCTTTGAAGTGCACAGCAAGTAATGTGTGTCAATCACCAGCAGCCCTCTCTTTTACCGCACATCAAAGTTGCTTTGTGTTAGTGCTTATTCCTCAGGATGAATAATGGATCAAAGATAGAAAGGCAGCTGATGCCCAGGCCTTGGGAGAACATCTTCAGAGAGAGAGGAGACCCAGTTTGATTTTCATTAACCACAAAAAAGAAGCACCTCCTCTGCCCTTTGGAGACAAACAACAAACAGATTGATGTCCCACTGGAAATCTAACACAAATTCTTCTGTGTAAGCACATAGGTAAAGAGGAAGTATGTCTCCCTTTCGCTAATTTTCTCCCTTGTGTACCTTTAACAGGAAAAAATGATATATTTGGAGAAATGATCCATCTTTACACCACGCCTGGGAAGTCCAACGCAGACGTGCGTGCTCTGTGTTACTGCGACCTGAGTACCATTCAGAGAGAAGACCTGCTGGAGGTGCTGGATATGTACCCAGAATTCTCTGACTATTTCTTCAACAACCTGGAGCTTACCTTCAACCTCAGAGACGATCCGACAAAGGTTGAGATGCTTAAAGCCGTTTAAGAAAACACACTGATTCGCTCAGAAGTTTGTGTGTGCTCATTAAGGTTATCTGTGTCGTTATTTTTTTTTGGGGGGGGGCATTAATTTTACATTTGAGCCTGTCTTCTTTTTGCTGTGGAATTACACAACAGATTGCAACAAATTACTGAAGTGAGTTCTAAAATCAAGAAATAGATCCTGAAGTTTAACTTTATCCAGCGTTTTGATGGCTATGAAAAGGCATGAGTTATTCTTTTCTTCAGCTTGCTAAAATTAAACCACACAGTTCCCCTACTATAAATTCCAACTTGTGCACCCAACTCAGTTTTATTTTGTAAATCAAAAAAGTTGTTTGTTTTATCTTCAGTCTGACCCACTAAAACAAATGCTTAAAAGTAATAAAAATAGCTGCGCCTTTTTTGCCAGTTATGAGCATACTTAAACTTCTGAACGCAACAGTGTTTTGTGTTTTCAACTATTGACCATTTGTTGGAATCTAATATTTTTGCACAACTTCTGAATTATTAAAAATATTGACCATTTTATTTAGTTGATTAAATCTACTCTTTTTAGTCTGCTGGTGTCCAAGAGGGTGGTGATCCAGATGCTGATGATAATAGAAGCATGAAAAGAAGAATCTCGTTCACCCCAGATATACCTACAGGTTAGTAAAGACCTTCAAGGCATGCACAGCTATTAGAAATGTGCTCTTTATTATTGCTTTTTTTTTTTTAAGAATCTGTGATCTATGTGGAATATACCCTGCTGTTTTCCCCACTGACTTCTTGATTATTTTCCCCCCAGAGGAAAACAAGGAAGCAGATAAGGATATTCAAAAAGAGAGAGGCTCTAACTCCTGCCTGAAAAGGTGCTCAGTGGCCCTGGGTTCTTCCTCACTCAGTGTTCCAGTGCTGGACTCGGACCTTATTGTGAGAGACGGCATGGACAGAAGACCCTCTATAGAAGGTAGGATAACCTATTTATAACTGAAGCGCAGAAATAATTTCACCTGCAAGCTATTTCTGAGAATTTACTGGGTTCAAAGTGGATATGACCTTAAAGATGAATGTGGTGTGTGATTTTAAAAAATTACTTTGACCTCCCAATTTTTTTTGACAAATGTCTTGGCATTGATTTTTTGATTTTTTTTTCCCAGGAAGTCAGACTTTCTAGTGATCTTTTACAAATTGTATTGATCATTTGTTCTCTAGGTTTTCTGAAGGTTACCAAAGCTTTTCTTTGGACTCACTAATTGCTTGTCTGGTTTTCACATCAGAACATGACAGCTGATTGTGCAGTGTGTGCTTAAAAACTGAAGAAACCGGGGAAATGGAAGACACAAAGGGAAAAGTATCAGGCTTGAAAAAACTATCAGCAGTGAAAAGTCTTAATAAGCAGGAGGGAAAAATGTCTAACACAGATCTGAAACAGGAGTTGAGAGACGAATTCTCCTTCACATGATGCTAATACCTAATTGGAAATCATTTATTATGCTAGAATAAAATTGTCAAACTCTGTTCAGTAGTGTTCATAAATTTAACTAACAGTTTTGGCAATCGGCTCATCAGATATCAAAAAATTGAATTCAAATTAAAGTGGTCCTTTGCAAAGCTGTCTGTTATGTGTGGACACAATGTTGGTTTGTCTGTTTGGATTAAAAGGAGCTTTTTAACGAGTGAATGATTCATCCGTCAGAATTAGGTGGATTGACACACACACACACGCACACACACATACACACACAAGAATAATTCTCTAACAATCGACTGGTACAAAGTTGAAAATTATTGATGAATGAGCTGAAGAACAAAACATTTAAAGGACCTTCAGAAAGACTGCAGTACTATTGATTAAGAAGACCACGAAAGGTTACAATAAGTTGTTATTTGGAAGCGATGTGTAAAGAAATTCAAAATTATTTAAAACTTTGCACAGAACTGTAGATTGATTCCTCTGAGTTATTAGGTACAGATTGCTATTTCCAGAAAAGAGACACCCTTTGCCTTCAAAACAGCCTAAATTTTTTGTGGCCTACAGTCAACGGGGTGTCAGGGAAACTTTGAAAGATTTTGGCCTCTAGTGTTCCCCGCACAGCTACAGTCAATTAGTGAACTTCTCCTGAACACGAAGGAGAAACCAGAGTGAAAACAGAAAACAGCCTCGAACTAAACTGCATGACATTTCACTAAGCAACAATGTAGTTTAATGCAGATGAATAGCTGTAAGTCTGAAACGAAGATATTTGCTTGCAAAAAGAGACATTTTGAGAGTAAGGGCAAAGGTCTCAGTGTGAGCTGTGACAGTTTGAAGAATTAAAACTAATCTGGCTGTTAAATTTTGAAATTCCAGTGCTGGTTAAGTAGAGCAACGTAGTGACTGCTGGAAGCATTTGGATTAGACTCTTAGGCGGGCAAAATTGGTGTGAAAACGGTTTGGTTGTTTTAAAATTATAGGGGTGTAACAGTAAACACAAACCAATCTTTTCTAAGTACCTTTTTTTAAGCTATGGCTTTGTACATGTTCAGTAACTTCAATCAAATTTCTTTTATTTTATTTTACTTATAAAGCCACTTGAAAACTGCCAGTGTTTTGGGATTCTTGAATAAGACTGTGCCAATTGTTTTAATGCAGGGAATCCACTGTACAATTTGAACTCCAATACACCATAAAAAGAAGACAAAAAAACAAAAACAATGCAACTGGCGGGACACCTCTGACTCTTGAGTGTCATGTATGCTGTGTGGCATTTCGTGCTGGTTGAATGCTCCGGGCGGCTGGATGTGGACTTTTTTCTCAAGTATCATTGGTCACTCGGGGAGCGAAGTTAAGTGTAATGTTACGTGACTTTGTTGCTGTCAAAAAACACCAACAACGTTTTGCTTTGGTCCACTTCTTTTTCTTCATAATCACTGTGGCTGACTGAGTAACCTTAATTCTCTCAAATAGCAGACTTTAGCTATAAGCAGACTTTAGCTATAAGTGGACAATGCTTCTGTTCCGTTATGCTTTGGTAACGTTGTTCAAAGTAGAGTGACGGATGCATTAAACAAATATTCTGCTTATGTTCAGGTTTAAAACAAGGAGGTTATTGTTGAGGACACAAATGAGCTGATTTGAAAGGGTTGAGCTGAAAACATTAGCTAGAAATGTGTTTATCATTAGCCCCCGCAAAAGAAGTATTTTTTATTATAATCTAAAGTATGGACCCTAAGGACAACCTATTCCAGTCATCCTGAGGTTCCTTCTCAGACAAAAGTTGTTCTCTCATTTGAAAGCTGTTGGAGATCTGAGTGGAAAAAAAGCATCTGAAGACTGGTCAGTATTTAATCTGTGCAGCTCATGCTTTAACAAACCCACCTGCAAAGAACACTCTTTCAGATAAAATTGTTGAACTAGCCTGGTCGTTGTTTAAACCCACAAAAGGGGGGCACAGCACATATCACAGGACAGCCGGCAGGAAACTGCCGTGTGCCCAGCAGAGATAACAACAGGGCAAACATTTGTTGCAGAGTCCACCTGCAACAAAAGCTTGATAGATTACAAGGACAAACCTACACACAGCTCTGGAGCAAAGATTAATTGCGTTCTATTTTGGTTTTCTGTTTGTGTGGTGAGGACGTTGTTCTGAGCCACATATGAAAAATGTAAAGCACATGTGTTGGTGTGGTTGTCCAGATCTGCGCTGTGATAAATGGGCCTGTAAGAAGCCTGAGGACTACCTGGATGAGTCAGCACAGATCCAGGACCTGAGAGAGGACGATAACTCTGCCAGCGAAATCACATACGGCGAGGTGGAACAACGCTTAGGTCAGCTTCAGGAGCACTTAAACAGGTACAAGTTTTTAGAGTCAGCAAAATGAAGGTCCAGCCTAATTTTTCTGCCATAGTCTATGAATTAACCGGCGTGGAAATTTTATTTGTTCATACAAACATGATGTTTACATGATGTTTTTTTTTGTGCTTTTGCCAACAAACATATAGGTATAAATCTGTGTGGATTTTTTTTTTATTCATTCTTTTAATGAAGTGGAGGTTGCAGCTGCTGTCTTTGTTTGGACAGATATAGGACAGAAATCTCAGTGCACCTATATTTATATGTGGGGGAGGCACAATAGCAAAGAGTAAGAATTAATCTAAATCAGAGAAAAATAAGAACAAACCTAACATAGCTTGAAGTTGTTGAAGTGCATGCAACATTTACAAAGTTAGATGCTAAAGCTATATGTAAATAAAATTGTGAATAATTATCAGGTGATGTGAATTTATCCTCTAGAAAACAGGTCAGCTGGTGCTGATGCTAATGTCTAGAGACTTTCCAGTGATTAATGGTTTAGGTAAAGGTTAGAAAAACTTATTATTGCTCATTTAGCTTTACAGATTACACATAAACTTCACACATGGGATCTTTGGTGATGAATTTCTAAGTACATTATAGGTTCTAAGATGTGGTGTGGCCATTATTTGACCCCAAATAAGTGGATTGTCTGAATTTGTGTGACTTAAATTAAAGTTTTGTATGTTTTGTACTTACATTTGGGTCTCTACTGCTTCTAGAAAAAGAGAAAAAAAAACATTCAGATACTGCTTACATCCTTGCTGGATCCACTTCTTCTGCTCCAGGGTCTGCCTCAGGGTCAAAGATCTACGGTTGTTGTGCGTCCGTTTGCAGCCATTTTCACATGCATAAAGTGCGAGCATACACACTGAATTGGGTGGCGTGGCCAGGAACAGATTATTTGCATAGAGTGACAAGAGGGCATAAAACAGCTCATTCTGAACCAAGGAAGTGAAATCTTATCTGAGAATGATGTCTTGCAAAAATGTAATTAACATGTTTTGAATAGACTTATGGGCGATACAAAATTGAAGGAAGCATCATAATAAGTGCCCATTAACGTTTTTTTAAGCCCTGTGTACGGCAATGCATAATCTAAAGGGTAGTTTGAAAAATGTTCATGTCAAATGAACAAAACTGAACTCAGACAAAACTGAACTTACCAACCTGACCACAAACTGATGGCACACATAAATCTGACCAGGGTTTACTAAACACAAGATGATTCATATCTCTAACAAAACTTGGACATGGACTCTAAATACAAACCGCTAACAACATACAAAAGCTACTTAAACTAAAGAATACACATTTATGCCTCTTTAGCGTGAGCTAGCGGTGCAATCCAATAAGCCCCTTTTGTATTTAGCTGCTTAGAAACCTGGCCACCATTTTTGGCTTAGCCTTGTAGACCGCTGAACATCAGTATATAAAAGACGAACTAACCAAGTGCATTGAAAGTGTGCACTTACAAACTGGACTAATTAACAAAATAAACATTCTTAATTGGTTAGCATGGATGAAAATAAGCACAAATGCACATATTATGCTAAATGACAATTACTGACTTCTATGTTGCGTGGTCACCTTGAACATAAAGCTATTTAAGAAACATATTCAGCCAACACTGGGGGAAGAAGAAGCAAAAGCCATATTTATGCACCTACCACTTCAAAGTTTGTTTGTTTTTTTTCACTACTTTCCTTTAAGGATGACATAGTTCATAATATTTTTACATTGTCACCTCCCACGCTGTTAAAAGGACAGAAAACAAGCATTGCATGTCCATGAGTAGGTGGAGGAAGACAAGGAGCTGGCAGAATCTGTTGTAGGAATCAGAGTGGGAGGCTGGATCTACTGGAAGCAGGATATACTGATCTCCACAGAACCACAGCATATTAAACTTGAGAATGAGTTGGAGCAGAGTCTGTGCTATTTTTAAGAGGTGTTAAATAGAACAGAGGAGAAAAAAAGTGATGACTAAGGACGAAGTCTGAAAGAGAAGTTTAAAATAAAATCAATGTTTTTTGGGGGGGGGGTTTCAGGCTGTTTTCTATAAACAGGCATTTTATTCTCACCGTTTTGTGAATGAGGAATCACGTCGTCCATAGATACTGTAGCAAGCTTGCAGCCACCTGAACTTGCATGAGTTTATTTTTAGCTGGGATTGTAGCAGCGAATGTGAGAAGGTATCACGGTTCCTGAAAACTGGGATAACTCATTTTACAGTGCACAAAAAAAACAAAAAAAACATCTCATTCACTGCACTACACCTGACCTTATTTTCTCCCTAATGCACACTGGCTGCAGGATCAGCAGCACTTTTCTGTCACGTTGAGTTTTTTCCTGGCTTAACATGTCTGAAAGCATATGGCAGAGGAAGGAAATGAGGTGATGTAATATTTTCTGTGAAAGCTTCTTGAAAATGTCCCCCCACCCCCCCTCCCCCCTGCCCCTCAAAATCAGTTTGTTACATAAAAGGGAATATGTTGCTGCTTATGAAATTCATTGTACCTCAGATAAAACAATTGAGTGATATCTGGTCCTAATTAGATTGACTTAACAAATATAATAAACTAATTTGCACAATAAATGGTGAACTCACACCTCCCACACAAAGCTCATTATCACTGCTTGCCGGAGCAGTATTAGTCTTCCAGCATGTGTTTCTACACCTTTATATTATCTTTATCAGTCCTCCGGAAAAGAGCATATAAGCTTAAGCTCCATCTACCGCTCAGTAACATGCACCGGGTGTTTTTAGCCCTCATTAGACTCAGCCAGAATTATACATTCAGCTCTTCTGATTTTGGTAATGCTAACTCATTGTTTTGGGTCTTTCTCAGGTTGGAGTCACACTTGATATCAGATATTCAAACCATCCTGCAGATGCTGCAGAGACAGCCGACTCTAGGACCCCCCGCCTACAGCACCGTGACAGCCAGTCCAGAATATCAAAGATCCGCTGTGAAGGTTCAGCCAGTTGCTCTGTCTGCAAGCCATTTATTCAGCCATACAGACACTCAAGTATGAAGACTTTCTTTGTTCAGAAGTCTGAAATTTTGCTTAAGTGTTTATGTTGTTTGAACCTTATCACATTAAGATGAGTTGCAACCATAATCTTCTATGTTTGCGCTGGACATTTTTTCTATTATATCAACAAGCAGCAAAAGGTGAAATCCAAAAAGTGTGACATGGATTTGATATCAATTTTTTTTACTCTGATACCCCTCTATGAAATCAATTAGTAGTACACTTGTGTAGACAACTAAAACACAAGCTTTGCAGGCCACTTAATTAGTAAAATAACATTTCTGTGAATAAAGTAATTTCAAGATAAATCCTGCTTACCTGTAGGCCCCAGAGTTTTGTTTGTCAATATTAGTCTTAGCAACTCAAGTAGAGGAATCTGTCAACAGGACAACTATGTAATAACAAATATGGCTCGTATGAAAAGGTGGCAAGAAAAAAAAAAAAAACAATTGTTGAACGAAAGGCATTAGAAGTTTGTCTTAAAGTTAGTCACAAAGCCTTGTAGTTGAGAATGAAAACAAGTAGAAGAGCGTGCTCTAGTTGAGGCAGCTAAATGTAGGGCCATCCCAAAAGAAAATGTAAGAGGCTGCTAAAACTTTAACCATTTTTTTTTTATTTGTAAAGCACTTAAAAACTGAATAATTTTTCTTTAACCTCACAAATATAAACTTTGTTTTGTTGTGTCACAGGTTTCTGGTTGTACCATGACAAAATGTGAAAAAAATTAAGTTAAATTAAAATAATCTTTGCAAGAGACTGTATGAATTGTAAATGTAGAGCACACACACTATGTTTGAGATGCTGAACCTATTTTCAATGTCTTTATTTTTTATTCTCAGGGCCCCAGCCAAAAACTGGAGAGCACCATTCAGGAATCCAAAGACTCAGTGTCCAGCGCGGCCGCTGCGAATGCACCCATAGAGGACAGCCTTACAGCATTTTTTCAACAAAGACATGCAGACATGCATCAGCAACAACAACAACAACAACAACAACAGATCCCAGCACATCAACAGCCAGCGCTGATCCCTCTTCCCACTCAAACTTCATCTGCCTCCTGCTCTTCTGCGCTGCCCTCCGGCCCTGACCACACCTCAGAAAGACACCACACACATGTCTCAGACTCTGAGGTTCCCAGGACATAAATTCTCTGCAGCACCATATGATAATATTGGAATTATTATGCCGTAATTAATAAGTAGCACTCTTTTGTTTGTTTGTTTTATCAGCATGCTGGCACAGACATCTGCATCTTAAAGTGGCTATGTTAAAGGAAGGGGAATATATTTCATTGTGCATGTGGTGAAAATGTTTTTAGTTTCCCTCTCTTTCTGTCCTTTTGGAAGAAGGAAACTAACAAGAGTTGCATATTTTGGCACTTTTCAAAAAAGATATTTAAACGTGAACTCATTTTATCCTAAAAATCCACATGAAGCCAGAAGTCTGTTCGACTAAGAGGAGACTGCTGTTATTAGGCAGCACTTTTTTTTTATTGGCATTAACAGTTGGTTGTATTAGAGCAAAGACAGCTCGCATATTTAGAGTTTTGTAAGATTTTTCCTAATATTCCGCTTCAGCTTTCACAGTCAGTTCCTTTAGAGTGGGACAACAGACCAGAGTCAACCAGAACAAAGAGCAACCATCTACTGAAAAACCTGGTTGGGTCACCGGTGTACCAGTCTTACCACTAACGCATTTATTTACCAATACAGGGAAAAACCAACCTGACAATCAGAGAGCGGTGTGTCACTCTGTAACATGTCTAAACAAGAAAACCTGACTGACCTACCTCACACACAATTACTGGTCTCTCATAGAAACCAGCAACTTCTGCATTATTTCACCACATGCAAGGTTTTTTATTTACTCTGGTGTCAGTTGTTCCAAAACTTGACTCAAATCATTTCTTATTTAAAATCTTGTTTTTTGAGGGCTTGATAAACATCTTTTGTGAGATTTTAGGAAAAATAGGGTCGTAAAACTATCACTGACTGATATATATATATATATATATATATATATATATATATATATATATATCAGAGTGATAGAGTGATAGTATATATCAGAGTGATAGTTTTACTACCCTATTTTTCCTATATATATATATATATATATATATATATATATATATATATATATATATATATATATATATTTATTTATTTTTATTTTTTCTGATCTGGCAGATGGACACAGTGACGTTGACAGGGAGTCACACAGACTCCCTAAGTGCAGATATTGGATCCAAAGAAAGACATAAGTAAGTCAAGCTGCCAGGCTGCCACATGTGCAGAAAGGAAGAGTGCGCTGGTAGCAGAAAGCTACCAAAGCTACCATGGTAACCCATGGTTGAAATGAGTATAGTTGGCATACTGAGGATAGTTAGCATAAACTCAGCAAAATTAGACATTATGAGGTTGGAAAACTGTGGGCTGGTCCAATGAGTCACAATTTCAGCAGGGATATTCAAATGGTAGGGTCAGAATTTGGTGTAAATATCAAAGTTTGAATTCATCTCGTCTTGCATCAACAGTTAAAGTTAGTGGCGGTGGTGTATTGGAGATAATTTCTTGATACCAAATGAACATTGTCTGAACAGCATAGGCATAGAGTATTATTGCTGACCATGTTCTTTATGAGCATAGCATAACCCTCCTCTGACGACTTCTTCCAGGAGGATAAAGCTCAGTGTAACAACGATCCAAATCATCTCAAAACTGTTTTGAACATCACATTGAGTTCATTCTACTCCAGTTTCCTACACAGTCAACAACTCTCAATCTAAGAAAGCACCTTTGGGATGTTGTGGAACATGAGATTTGCATCATGAATATGCAGCTGACAAATCTGCAGTTTGTCAGCATGAACCAAAAATCATGGTTTTGGCACCTTGTTGAATCTTTGCCACAAAAGGTGTACCTAATAAAACGGCCAGCATGTGATTTTTCTGACAACTCACCAGGACGCATCTACTGTATAGCATGCTGCCAAATCATGTAGCACTTTATCAATCATTGTTGACGTATTCAAGCGAAAAGCAAGAACAAAAAAAATAAAAAATGAAGCTTTTGGTCAAGATTGGTGATGCTGGTTGTTGACAGGCCGTCAATCTTTTCAAGTCTGGCAGGCGGCTGGTGAGCACAGATGTTTGTTCAAACTGTTGACCCTGTGCAGCCTGAGACTTTGAAACCGAGGGTGTGAGCCAATGCAAGGCCTGGCACTGCTTTGTGTCCTCATTAGAACCTGAAGTGTGAGGAGGTGACTTTGTTACAGCAGGAAAAAATGACGACGCAGCGGTTCTTTTTCCATTTTCTGAAATCTTTGCATAGTACCTGACACTAAGGGTCTGACAAGCCAGTGGGGAAAAAAAAAAAAAAAAAAGAAAAAACTGCATTCTGCAAATTTCCTCTCCTGGGACAGGGGATATCGCACGATACTGACTACATGGATACCCTTAACAGTCACTGCTGAACCTGATCATTATACCCCATCTATAGTCTGAATCCTGTGTGGGTTACACAAACTATTTCCTAGAACTTTTAGAGCGATTCAGCATTACTACTGAGGTGTGTGAACAGTTTTCTCATCCTTAGCTGTATGCCTATATTCTTTGCAGTGTGACTCAGGGGCCACGGATAATTGCACTGCAACATACATCACAGTACACTATATATTTAAATGATGTGCATTATTATTATTATTATTATTGCAATCACTGATGTGCACCTACTGTACTATATTAAGCAGAATGCACCGTGCATGCTTGTTTGAGCAAATATCATAACATGCAGATTTGAGGATTATCTGCTGTTATCCCTGCCTCGGACACGCAAGTACGATGCAGTGCATGTGTTGTAAATTCTATTTATATACTGTTTTGCACTGATTTCAAGCCCAAAGTAGCACAACATAAAATGATGTCAGCATTCATGTGTTTTTGTTTATATATATATATATATATATATATATATATATATATATATATATATATATATATATATATATATATATATATATATATATATATATATATATATATTATGATGTGACAGAAAAAGACAAATTTAAAGATGGGATTTCACTTAATCGTACAGTAGGAAGGCTCCAAACAGGGACTTGTGCCTATACAACTAGTCCAAATGATAAGTCAGCCATCTTTATTAGTAACAAAATCACATTCATGAATCCCATTGTGTGCCCGTGTTATTTTGGATAATGCCCACCTTACTAAATATTATTGAACAGCTGTAAAATAAACGATATATAATTGTATGATGTAAATAGTATTTTTTACTCCATCGTTTATTTATGAGATTCTGTAAAACAATAGAATATGCTTGTTTTGAAACTATGGAAGCAATAAATGAAAAAGTGTTGAAGTTGTGTCTTTCACTTTTTATTTTAAATTATTAATTTTCTCCATTTCTCTGTGTTCCGCAACCTGTTGATTTATTCTATTTTAAAAACAAAGTTATCATTGTGTTGTTTCAGATGAAATTTGATGCCTACATGATTAATATTTAAGTTTTTTTTTTTTTTTTGCTTTGGTATGGATTAATAAGTCAGCCTACTTTTGAACTTAAGTGCCTAAATAAAACATATGTGTAAGTGAAAAAAAAAAAAAGTATTAATTCCAAAGTGAATTACTTGAGTCTAGATGGATTTTTCAAACCACAATATAAAGTCAAGGAAATAATACAGAATTCTTTTTTTTATTCAAAAGGTTTTATGTATTATGGCATGCAGGTGCATTTTGCTAAATTTCACACATACTGATATATTTCAACTGTTTCTTTAAAACAGTTTTTTGTGCAGGAATGTCGTGCAACTGTCTACACAACAATAAGCAAGACCAATGATTTTACAATTGTCCAGCAGACAGTCACAAACACCCTCCACAAGACAGGTAATCCACAAGCAGTGATTTCTAAAACTGGCTGCCCATCAGTGGGAAGTTGAGTGGAAGGAAAATGTGGAGTAGAAAAGGCTGCTAAGAGTAACAGGGATAACCAAAGTCTTGGGAAGATTTTGAAGCAAAACCCATTCAAGCGATTGGAAGAGATTCGTAAGACTTGAATTGCAGCTACAACCAGACATATCCAAGAGATGGAATATATCTGCCACAGTCCTTCCATAAAGCCAGCCCGAAACCAAACACAATGTAAGAAGTATCTTAAACACTTTTCACTGCACTGTACTGTAAATTGAGATTAGATAGCCATAAGAATTTATATAATATGTTTTTAACACACCACTTTGTTTGTCATTAATTAACGAGTATCTCTTCGAAATTAATTACAGAAAAAAAATTACCTCCAGTTATATTCATTCCTATTAATTTAGACGCACCTGTATGGTTAATGTTGAAGTGTTTCATAAATGTGGTTTAAATCGCTGTTATCAAACAGTGACATCTAGTGGCCACTTTCAATATTAGTTTGTTTTTGGGGAAAACGAAAGTAAACCAAGTTTAGTTTTCCTGGCTAAGCTAATACGTGAAGAAGTGAATCGTCATACCGGAAAGGCTGGGACTTTGTCGGAGCTGTTGTCTCTTGGATTATCGGACACTCGAGTCACGATGGCTTCTGATAATGATGAGATACTTGAACGTCGCATTGAATGTTTAAAACCGAGACTCCGGCAGCTTATAAAGGTAGACCAGGTACTACAACATTTACATTTAGAATCTGGACGAACGGAGGAGATCAGACAGAAACTGAACACGGAGGGTAATGAATCGGCTGTGAATTTGCTTATTAATGTGATTGTTGAGAAGCCACATTCAGTCGGCTGGTTCAGGGCCTTCGTTGATGCGTTGATTCATGGAGGCAGCGCTCACGCTGCTGACTATTTGGAGTTAAACCTCCCAGACCCCGAAGTGGAGGCGGAAAATGATTACTATATCGAGCTAATTCGGTTATTTACTCCCAGTCTGGAGAAAATGAAAACAGAAGAAGTGTTGACTCACTGTCAACGTTTCCTAACTGCTGCGGACCAAGAGAAGGTAAGTGCACAAAAACAAAAAAATAGAACGGGAAATCGCTGTTAGTTTGAAGTTAGAAAGAATAAAATTAATGTTATCAGTCTTTTGTTTCGTCATGTTTTATCTTATATGCTAGAATTCAAAGCAATCTATAAATAAAATTATGTTTTTTTATCAAATGTTTCAAATTGAGTTTTTTATGTGACCACAAGATGGCAGTATTGAACGCAAGTTGAAGTCCACCATCTCTGGTTGATACGATTTCTCCTCCTCAGGTTACAGAAAAGTCACATAAACTCACTTTATTTTGTTCAAAATCTAGATTGAGGCTGAAAAAACAAACCACGGAAACATACATGGAGCCCAGGAACTTCTGAGAAGGATTGTGAAATGCCGCCCTGGCTGGTTCTCTGAATTTCGGGAAATTCTGCGTGCCACTGAACACAAAGACCTTTATGAGCTCATTGGAGGATCACCTGAGTGTAAGAAACCGAGTAAGTGTCTAACCTTCCTCTGCTCCTGGAGAGCACAATTGTTGAAGGAAAGGCGATGAGGCAAAGTCTAGGCACCCATATTTCAGTGGGATTTAGGGAGATTTGGGAGTGTTATTGCATCTCAGTAATTACATGGATTGCAATATCCCTAATTCAGTTTCCTGAGTAATTTCCTATTAGCAAATGTTTATTCTGCTGAGTAATTTTACTAAAACTGTAATTCGGTTTTCATCTATACAGAGTTTCTGTTTCTCAGCTTCATTTTGATATCCTTGTAAAGGTCGAGACAACTTTGATATATTTTTTTTGGGATTCTCAGAAAATGAAGCAGCAGCAGAGGAGAAACCGGCCGAAAGCTGTCAGAGTGAGGAGCCCATGGAAATCAGTGGCACCGAGGGATCTCAGAATGATGCCGCAGGTCTCACAGAATATGTCTCCTCAATGTGTAGCGCAGTTAATTTATGTTTTATATAAATTTTTATACATATAATATAGGTTTTTGCAGGAGTTGTAAAAGTCACCAAATGAATCAACCTAAAGTTAAGCCTCAAAGACTGCCCATCCTCGTCTTGCATCACAGTTAAACCCAGACTTTTATGTACAGTACATAAAGAGACATAAGAATTTTTCCCTCTGTCCCTTTAAATTAAGACTGAATTCTTTCTGGTTTAATTCATCAGGATTACCAAAACTATTTCTGTAGACAGTTTACATACATGTTCTCAGTAGTTGATAGAATGGCCTTTTAAAGTATCCATCCATTTTCTTACACCCTTGTCCCTCAGTGGGGTCGGGAGGGTTGCTGGTGCCCATCTCCAGCTGGGGTACAGGGCAAGAGATGGGGTTCACCCTGGACAGGTCGCCAGTCTGTCGCAGGGCAACACAGAAACACACAGGACACACAACCATGCACTCACACTCACAGCTAGGGACAATTTGGAGAGGCCAATTAACCTGACAGTCATGTTTTTGGACTGTGGGAGGAAACCGGAGTACCTGGAGAAAACCCACACATGCACAGGGAGAACATGCAAAATCCATGCAGAAAGACTAGGGCCGGGAATCAAACCCAGAACCTTCTTGCTGCAAGGCAACAGCTCTACCAACTGCGCCACTGTGCAGCCCGATGCCTTTTAAACTAGATTTTCTTTTCTTTTATTTCTGGAATAACGGTCCGTTTCTGTCTTTTTACTCCATATCAGTAAAGGACTTGTTTCGCACTCTCTTACCAGATTTTGCGTGTACCTTCACAAAGTTTTTTGCTCTTTCTTTAGGCTCGTTTCACAGATTTTGCACATTCTTTATACTTCTTGTTACTCTGGTTGATTTTCTTGATGTCATTAAAGGAAGCACCATGTTTTAGATGTTGCTCTAAAATACATCCATATGTGTTCCTCCTATAATTCAGCGGTCGTAAGCATAGGAAGCCACGACATCTTTGCCTTGGTTTTCCTAATTTAAAAATGCATGTAAACTTTTCAAGAATACAGCATGTTCTTTGAGTTATTAGTTTTTCCATTACCTTCTAGGAAAGAAGGTAATGTTTGCTGTTTGCTTTCATGGCAGCAAACTGCCTGAAAGAACACTTTTTTTCCCCCCTAAAACTGTCTCATGGCTCATTTTCATTTCTTCAGGAAATTAGAATCAAAACATTTTTGTTAGTTATGCTGTACTAACTTCTTCATTGGATGTTGTGCAAGTTATTAAGTTGTAAGTTATTTTATTTTTGATTCTGTGCAGAAATTAGCAAAAGTCTGCTGCTTTTCATAAGCATAATTTGAGTAAATGCTGTTTTGTTTTTTTTTTGTTTTTTTTTACAGATCTGTATTTAGACGGTGACCTTTCCAAATCCATGGACAATTTACCTCCAGGTGAGACTCATTTACCCTCACCCACATTCTTAACATTGTTATAATTCCTTAAACCAGTGGTTCCCAAACTTTTTCTCCTGGGCCCCCCCTATGGCTTACAAATAACTGTCTGGTTGAACGATGTGTGTGAGCGAAGCGGGTGGGAGGGGTGGATTCTTAGAGACTCCCTGTTATACTTATTAGCCCCGGCTCCAGACGAACAGTGAGGGGTGCGGGGGAAGAATAAACCTTTTGGGGGGCAAAATGAATCGTAGCTGAACATAGACAACAACACCAGCAGCCTATAAGCTACTTGTTAACAAGCTTAAGGTGCTGTATTGATATTAGCTAGTCATCTTTTAGCTAACTTTACCTGCATCCAACAGCTTTACTCAACAGTCTGTTAGTTTGGGGGAAAAACTGTGAAAAGTTCTTTGCATTTTGCTGCCATGATTCTAACACACCTGCGTAGCTCCGCACAGCAGCAGCAGGTCTCCTTCGCTGCCGCACAGGAGTAAACCCAGAGTGAGTGTCATAGCGCTCATGTTGCGTTTAAAGGCAGCTCGGAAAAACGGGTTACCACATGTTAACAATGGATTAAACAGTTTTAACTGCTGATAAAATGACAGAGGACACAGATATGGGAAGTGTGGAAGCCCCTACTGTATCAAATTGACATAGGAATAACAGAGAGCTGGCCATTCTAAGGTAAAAACCCAGCACATACAGCGTTCATGTTTTTTTTTTTTTTAATCCTATCGGCTTCCCGCGCCCCCCATGTAATTGCACGGCCCCTGGGGGGCGCGCCCCACAGTTTGGGAACCTCTGCCTTAAACTCTTGTCAATCCCAGAATGTGTTCAGTGAAACCTAGACCACCAAGTCGTAAATTAGCTCAGGTATTTGTCAGAAAAATGTGTTTGATCTCTATTTCGCATTCACCAGGCATAATGAGATTAGCTGGAAGAGTTGTTGTGGAATATTTCGATGCCTTTTGGCGTGGCATGAATAAGTTCCATGTGTGAACTCTGAAGAACCACAGAGAGGCTGCAGAGGACGGAGCGCAGTGGTGCTTTAAATGAAAACCACATGCTGACTCAGTATTAGCAGATCGAAAAGGAATCTGTGGACTGTAGCCTTTAGTTAACTTTCTATGCATGCTTTGTCTTCTTCAGTTTTACAGAAGGGTGGAGTTAAGTTAGGCTGCAGTGTCTTGCATCTGTCATCAGCCAAGAGGTGGCGCATACTCTGTACAAAACATCACTCTGACGATCTATTTACATTCTGAAATGCCTGTCTCTGGGGTGTAGTAAGTTACGGATATGTTACCCTCATCCCAGGCTTAAATCGAGGATGGGGGAAGTACTCTGCCGCCACAATTTGAGTTTTTTCCTCTAATTACCATATATTTATATCAACTCTAAAACAAGCAGTGAATGGGAAAAATATACATTTTTATTTGTTGATCAAATTTACACCTAATCTTCCCAGAAATTAAATTCTAATCTTGTTAGTTTTCAGAAATGTTCTGTCCTGTGAAATAATTTGACTTCACCTCCCTTTTGGGGTGAAATTTAGAAGAGCTGACTGAATATATCCCAAATAATTACAGCGTCTGGAACACATTTCCTATTGTTGTTGTTGTTCAGGCTCTATCTCTTCATCAGGACAGACTTGCGTTGATCCGTAGGAGGCTAATTAAAAACCGCCTGTACCGACAATAAAAAAGCAATTATTCTATGCCTTGCAAAAGTATTCCTGGTTCTTACATTTCTTCACATTTTATCAGGCTGCAACCTCAAACATCAATTTATTTTAATGTGCATAGACCAATATAAAGCAGTACGTAATTGTGAAGTGAAATAAAAAAAAGTATGCATATTTTTTTTCTTCTCTTTTTTTAGAACTAAACATCTGGAAAGTGTGCATTTCTGTCCAGTCCCGCTGAATCAGTTTTTTTGAACAACCACCTCCCGCTCTAATCACAGCTGCAAACCAGCTCATGCTAAGTCAGAGGAGAATGGAGAATGTCTGAGGATCAATTTTCACCACAGATTTCACAATTTCCTTGCCACAGATTCAGTTAGATTTGGCTGCGGACTTTGAATGGACCATTCTAAGACCTTAATGTGCTTTGATCAAAACATTTAATTGCAGACCTGTTCTTTTGGAGTCTTCCTGTGTCGCCTTGTTGCCACCTAATAACTCTGACCAGTTTCCACACAGCTTGATGTTACCATCACTTTGTTTCAAGGTGTGGATAATGGAATGAAGGTGATGTGCAGTTTTATCTTTTCAACATTTTGCATGTTGGTCAGAAAGCTCTATTTTGGTTGAAAGGTGTTATATTATGGAGGAACTTAAAGGTGGCTAAACAAGCTTTCCTTGCTTAGTAGGTGACTTCTGAAGGTAATTTAACTGGAATTTATTTAGGGGTATCAAAGTAAACTAGCTTGGATTGCCTTAATGTATTTATTTATTTATTTTTCATCAGCAAATTTGAAAGCCATATATCATTTCTCTCCCACTCAGTAATTATTCATTACTTTGTGTTAGACTGTCACGCAACATACTTTTGCAACCCACTGAGGTTTTGCAGTTACAGCTGTGGCAAATGTGGAACTCGTAACATGAGGGGGGTCTCGTTCATGAAAATTGTGCATAATGCCTCAGCAATGCATCACCCCCATCTGAGACAGAACAAATGACTCACTCCCTTCCAGCAACTTTAAATCCAGCTAAGGCGGATAATAGGTCTGGTGTTTACGCACAGCTAAGACTGAATTGTGCTACATAAAACCAATCGTGAAAATGATACTCAAGTTACACGTCATGACATGATGGAGTTTGTTTGAATAATTTCAAACAAGCGTTAGGTTTTCTGTGCTTGCTGTTGGTTTGTATACCTATTTTTACAGCAAATATGTATTTCTGTTGTAGTTTGAATGAAATCATATGAATTAATATGCATTTTCTCATTCTCTTAATTTGGCAAATTTGAGGTTTTAAAACTAGGTTTGTGTTCTGAATGCACATCATTTTTGTTCCCATGTATAAAAACAGTTTAAAGAGGACATTCCATAACAATGTGTAATTGTGGCTTGCTGACATAGACAGAAGCCCTTTTCAGACTGAGCCTTTGGTCTGCATTGCAGATGTAAATGGCTGTCCAGCAGCAGAAGCAGCAGGAGCCACCGGAGGAGACCCAGAAGAAATTTATCTTCGTGATTATCAGATGGAAGTTGCCAGGCCTGCCTTGAAGGGGGAAAACGTTATTATTTGCCTCCCGACAGGAAGCGGTAAAACCAGAGTTGCAGTGTACATTACCCAAAAACATCTGGACAGCAGGAGAGCTGAGAGGAAACCAGGGAAGGTGGTTGTCCTGGTGAACAAGGTACTAGGATCTGACTTTGGTTTGTCTGACTCATGGGCTCTTTGGCTGGAGGGCTTCATTCAGATCCAAAGAAAACACGAAAGTTTACACACCGCACATTCCATGCCATAAGTTTTATGCATCTCAGTGCACTTTGTTACTATTTGGCCCATACGAGATGTGGCCTGAACAAGTAAAATAAATACCATGTGGCAAAAAATACTTCCCTCCCATAAAACTATCTAGTAGCAGACAAAGTAATCCTATGTGACTGAAAGCATTTACGTTTTTAATCTTCATTCCTGAGCAATAAGTAGGTTTGTTGTACCCACACAGAAAAGTCTGTGTACTCCTTCTGCAAAGAGTGTGCAACAAAATCCCCTGCTGCCACTAATTAGAAGCTCTGCCTTAAACAAAAGGAATAAAGCTCCGAGTAGTTTAGCTGTGTTAGCAATGTGCCCTTCAGATGCTGTAGTGGCAGAAAGTCATTTCTTCCTTTAAAAACAAAAAAAAGAAAAATTGTGTTCATGAAATATTCTGTTTTGTCTTGTAGATTCCTCTTGTGGAGCAGCATTTCTCCACAGAGTTCTCTATCCTGAAGCCCAAGTACAAAGTGGAGAGGGTCAGTGGAGACTCTCAGCTCAAAATCTCCTTCGCTAACATTGTAGAAAGAAACGACATCATCATCTGCACAGCCCAGATTCTCGAAAATTACTTGGAGAGGGCTTCCAGCGGAGAGGATGAAGGGGTGAAGCTAAGCGGTAGGACTTTGGAGCACTTAATTTCTAAATAAGTTTGGTGGGACAAACTACTATAAGATAATCACTTACAAAGAACTCAGTTTGCGTTAATTTACTAGCCCAACCCAGGGGCAAATACACACAAATACATTCCTGGGTGGGTTTAACAGAATGATGTTGGGTTATGGGTTTTACTGAGATAAGTAGGGTATTTCTAGCCCTGAAAATAGGTTAAATTAGCAAATATGCCACATGAATGTTACCAAAGACTGGTTGAGAGCTGGAGTGGTTGGATCCACACCGGTCATTAAGTAAGCAGCAGGGTACGCTCTCAGACCGGGATTCGAACCTGGGACCTTCATTGTGCAGAGCAACCGTCCCGCCAAATGCACTTCCATGGAGACCTGGGTAGAAAACAGTTAACATTGACTGTTAACTGTTAATTGTTTAACAGCTAACAGTCATATTCTATGATAATAGAATACTAAGCTACCGTAGTATTCATGTTATCATAGCATTTTCAAAGAACTGATGATTATTTTTGCTGTTATCCCTAAAATCCTAAAATACACTCCATCCGGCTCCACCTTGCTCTGCCACACTGCGGCCTCCGCAGTAAATATGCACCCATTAATGTCAATAGCATTTGCACCGCATCTGCACAACTGTTCATATTTCCGCAAAGCCATTACCCCTACATTAGAACTGATTGTGTTTTTGCCGGACACCGGAGCAAGTGTGTAGTTAATCTTCAAAGTCCACACCTTTCCAACAGGAAGCTGCAACAAGCGCAACATCCGTATTTTCAAAATAGTTCATCAAGACAGACTATATTTGCTCAAAATATTTGCTCTATTAATAAAAATAGATTCATAAAAATAACTAACAGTTATGGCTATAACTATAACATGATGATACAGTCATGATGACATGATGATACATGTCATCATGTATCTGACTAAAACATGTCAGCATAATTAAATATGTGGATTTAATTCTGACACGTTTCTTGCTCAAGTCACAGCAGGAGCGCCAGTCAAGGCAGGGAGAGCAATGTAGGGAAAATGAACATTTTTGAAGTTGAGAACTGCCGCATTTTACGTGACACCATTCATCCGTTTTATCACTGGCTTTGTCACGTGCTCTCTCTCGTTTCCCACGCATGCGTCTTGTAAAACCTCTCTGCGGTTTGCAGTGGAGCGGAGCTGAGAAGGCACTGAGAAGCAGTGGAATTTGGGGTGCTCCAGAATGGCGGCAGCCCGCCTGCAAAGTGCGGAGCGTAGCCGGATGCGGTGTCACCTGCTGGAATTGTTAGGCAGACAGGAAGAATTGGACATGTCTGGCAAAATTGTTAATAGAACTATACCACAAGGTGTCACACAAGACTTAATGAAGTCCAGATGAAGGGTTAAAAATGTGGGTGGAGAAATTGATACGTAGCCCCTTGTGGGCAGGGAGATGGAAAAACCAGACTGACTGAATAAAAGGGAAACTTCACATTTTGCACAATTCAAAACATGCATTTCAAATTTAAACTGCAAGTCCGTACAGGCACACACCAAAACGTTTTGAACTTAAAAAGAAAACTATAATTCTAGAAACTTCCCCTCCTACAAATCCTGCACAAATGATGCACTTTAACTACTGCCAAACTTTTATCATGATCTCTATTAAGAAAAAAAAGAAGGGAGCATCCTTTGCAGTAACAAAATAGAAAACTGCTCTATAGACTCAGTTGTGAAAGAAAAATCCAGCAACCTTTGAAGGAAAGGGAGTTTTGAACTGTTGCCTTCTAATTTTCCATAGCAGAGAAAAAAGCCAGCTTGAAAGTAAGACAGCAGATTTTGTTTGTTATATTTATAGTGATCTGCTGCAATAACAGAGCTGCAGCAAAAGTCATTTTATATTATTTCATTTCAAAAATGTATGCTTTGCTGCTGCTCATTCAATGTTGAAGGGCTGTAACATTTTGCAACCAGCACCCACAACGTCCTTGCTAATGCGCAGATGGTGTGGCAATGTTTATTTGTTTACTCTGATGTAGACTAAATAGTAAATAGTAATTTCTTGTAAAAAATTCTACTTTTTTTTCTTACTAGAAATAAAAACACACCATTAAACTTAATATGGTTGCAACATCTCTAAATTCATGCAAAAACTACCCTGGATTTTACCGACACTGAAATGTTCTGGAATAGATAACCACCGAGGGACCAGGGAGCAGGATTTTCCCCCGACAGGATCTTGTCAAATTCTTCCGACTCTAGTGTTCGCTCCTGGCAGTCACCAGTCCAAGGTGGAATAGCCACCTCAGAGGAACATATGCTGTTTGTCGAAACACTTGAAAGCATTTATTTTTTCCTCCTGGCTCTCAGGCCACATGTCTGTTCAAGCCATCGGTGTGTGGCTGGATCGAATTCACAAGAGAGCGTCTATCACAGCCCGTCAAACTGCCACTCTGCCTTCTCTTCTGGGACAAAATTCGAATAACAGTTTAGACTCGAGTCACTGTAATGCACCGTATTTAGATCACGTTGAAGTCTGGCTTTGTTTTTGAAGCATGCAGTTCTCTTAACAGATGTTATTATGTGGTTTAAACTGCTGTCTCAAATTTTCTCTAAAAGCTCTGATTTGTGTGGGACAATATGTTTTCCTAAGGAACAACCTCAACCTTTCCAGGGACTCTTTTAACTAACACTGCTTGGTTGAAGAAGATCGTTGTCTTTATATAAGATTTGTGTACTTTCATTTAGGGAGAAATGTATATTAGTTGCAAAAAATGCCCCTTCTGTTAATTATTTGTTCTTATTTCTGCATGGCATTTATAATTTACAGTTCCAAGTCACTCTTTGGCATTATGTCACCGTCTTTTGCAGATCTGACACTGATCATCATAGATGAGTGTCACCACACTCAGAAAGGAGAAGTCTACAACCACATCATGATGAGGTACCTGAAACAAAAGCACAAAAACAAAAAGCTCCTGAAGGAGCAGAAGAATCCCGTACCGCTTCCTCAGATCCTGGGCCTGACGGCCTCACCGGGGGTCGGAGGTGCCAAAACCCTGAATAAAGCTGAAGAGCACATTCTGCGAGTAAATACTCTGTTTAACATTGAATCTGCAACTGTAATATCGTATGCATTTTTACAACTTGTTTTATTCATCTCAATTTCTTTCATGTTCATCTCTGCTTTCTAATTTCATGCCTTAGTTTCCTACTTCAAGGAAAGCTAAAAAACATACAGACATTATACATATTGTATTTTGCATTACATATCAATGCAGGTTTCCTTCCCTCTTTCGTAGATTTGTGCAAACTTGGATGCTTCCAAAATTATGACAGGAAGCATTGAGAAAAAGGAACAACGAAAATCCATCCTGCCTGTTGAATCGAGAAAAGAGGTAGACGTTGTTTCACGTTAAATTCAACAAGATATGTGCATTAAAATAAAAATGTGGTGAGGTTCTTCTTTAGTCGAGGGGAGTTAACTGTATTTTTACCTAAACATCATCATCAGGATCCCTTTGGTTGTGTGGTCAAGACAATCATGACTGCCATTCACGAGCATGCCCGGCTTTTCCCCACATGTGACCTGGGCTCTCAGAATTACGAACAATGGGCTGTTCAAAAAGAGCGAGAAGGTGAGTGGAAATGTTACACAGATATATATTATACAGATATGTTAAAAATTGACTAATGTCGGTGGAAACTGATGTTGGTGTCGATATGTTGTGCATCCCTAAAACAAATTGAAAGAGGTGGCCTTTAAAATTTGGTATGAAAAATAGTTTCTCTTAAGTTGATTATATTTATTAGCATTATACAACCTGAATCTTTATATCTGTGATGTTAATCTTTGTTTTTTTTTTAAGATTCAGTAAAGTATTAAAGCTCCATAAAAATCTTCTTGACTTTTACCTGCAGTGTGCCTGTAATAACCCTTTAACACTAACTCCTTTATTACACTGGACAGTCTGGGTTTTGCACACATAGAGCTATCATGAAACTGCCTCATTGTGTTTTAGCTGCCAAAGATGGAGACCAGACAGTGCGGGTCTGCGCAGAGTACCTCCGACGGTACAATGAAGGTCTGATTTTAAGCAACACCATACGCATGTGTGATGCTCTCAGTTTCCTGAACAAGTTCCACGAGGAGCAGATCAAGAAGAAAACATCACCAGATGAAGAACAAAACATGCAAATAACAGAGACAGAGAGATTTTTGTTCAATTTGTTTAAAGGTAAGATCTTTTTTTTTTTTCTTGATATTCTTAATTTCCACTATAAATTTTACATATATAATCAAAACCCGCTTATGGTCTTGCTTGCCCATATCTTCACATTTTTGCTTTTATGCTGTGCTTTTATAGTAAACAAAGAGCTATTTTCCCATATTTAAAAAATATTGGCTGGCCAATCAATTTAAGGCTTTATTTTAGACAAAAACCTCAGAATAATTTACTCTAACCAGACTTAAAGGGGTGCCAGTAGTTTTGCAAGAGACTGCAGTCGTAAAAGTGTCTCGTTTAACTTTGCTGAAAATATTCTGCCTTAGACCTTTAACATCTACTCCTTACAGACAAAAAGGAAGAGCTGGAGAAGCTGGCAAAGGATCCAACATACGAAAACGACAGCCTGTCAAAACTCAGAACTAAAATTTTACAAGAGTTCAGCAGCCGAAAAGAAGCCAGAGGGATCATTTTCACCAAAACACGTCACAGCGCTATGACTCTTAGCCAGTGGATTCAAGAAAACCCCAAGTTTGCTGACATCGACGTAAAACCTTCTTATTTCATTGGAGGGGGAGACCAGAGCGATACCAAACCAATGACAGCTGTAAGTGCATACTTCACAAACTGAACTCTCTTAGGCTGCCATTTCCCAAGTTCTTCATGTATGTGACCTGCAGTTGTATTCCTCAGGCAGAGCAGAAGGATGTGTTGAAAAGGTTCAAAACCGGTGAACTCAACCTCCTTATTGCTACCACAGTGGCAGAAGAAGGTTTGGACATAACGGCCTGCAATTTTGTTATCCGATATGGCCATGTGACCAATGAAATCGCTATGATTCAGGTCAGTAAACTGAACGACTGTTATCCGTGATTAAAAATGTGTTGGTATGTCTTTTGGTTTTATACAGTGTGACTTTGACCACATACATAAATAAGGTAGCTGAAGGACATTTGATAAAATAAATCTATTGATTTTTGACTATCAGATTGACTTAAAAGTCATCTTATGTTATTTCAAAAAGTCACAAAGAGATTAACGCGTTGATTCCCCCAAAATCCACTACAATGAAAATTATTTGTAGTGGCTCAAAAAATAAAAAATTACTTGCTGCCTATAGCAGAGAAATTTCAAGGGCCATTTCAGGACAGTCCTGATAATTAACATTTTAAATTCCCAGGCGTTGCAGCCAAAATGTTTCTTCAAGAAAAACAGGGATTCCTGATTTCATCTGTGACTGTGTTTGTAGTTTTTTCCATTCTGCTCAAATCAAATGTTACATTTATCTCAGCTTGTTTGTGTTTTCCACAAACTTTTTCATGGCTGAATATTTTCAAGTGTCCCGTTAGTCATCCAGCTGTAAATACTGGCAACAAAAAAATTTAAAAAATGTGAGCTGACTAAATATGAGTAGGTGATTGCTGACCATTTGTTCTGTTGCCCTTTGCAGTCTCAAGGCAGAGGAAGAGCTGAGGACAGTACATACACTGTGGTGGACGTAAAGAACTCAGGGGTGGCTGAAAAGGAGTATGTCAACGAGTACCGTGAGCAAATGATGAACAAAGCCATTCAGAAAATTAAAAAGTTAGATCAATCAGTTTACAATAAACAAGTATGTTAAACAAGTATCATTAGCTATCTATTTTCTCATAAATACAGTCTTTTAACCATTTTTTTCCCCTCCTTTGATTAGATCACAGAGTTTCAGATTCAGGCTATAATGGAGGAAAGAGTGAGACAGGTAAATCAGAAGAAGAAGGCTGTTAAGGATGAGGACCCGTCTGCTGTAAAGTTTAGCTGCCGTCACTGCACCAAATACATCTGCAGCGGCGAAGACATCCAAATCATTGAAAACATGCACAGAGTCAATGTTACGCAACAGTTTAGGTACTAATTATGATATAAACTTTTCAACACTGGCACATTGCATTGCATGGTTAATTATACTCTCTTTTGTTTTGTGCAGGAGGCTTTTCATCCAGAGAGAAAACGTATCTCTTCAGGAGCGACGTTTGGACTACGAGACCAATGGTGTCATAGCTTGCAGTGGCTGTGGTCAGGTAAACACACCGTTTGCTTTTTGGATTTGCAGTCTTGCTAGTAACTTGAGATAACTTGTCTTGCCAAGATACTCGTATGCCTGAATCCTGCTCCTAGTTTATCACATTACAATGGCAAACTTGTTTAATTTATTGGGCTTTTTGACAAGATAAAACATAAATTTGTGCACAACTGAAAAATGTGTTAATCTCTGCTCATTCCCCAACAATTAGATTATGGTCTGGTCTGCCAGATATGAAAGACATCTATGTTAATTGATAAATTTGAAGAATTTTGTTTGTCCTAACTGACCAAAAGCAGGAAATTTTTAGTCTGCAAAAGATGCCCTTTTATAGTTTATTTAAATATCTGCTTTCAGATGCAGATTTATCCATCTTTCCATCAGGTTTGCTTGTCTTTGCCTAGGAAAAGCCCCCGCAGTAGCATGATGCTGCCACCATTATGTTTCACTGTGTGATTAGTGCATTCAAGGTTATGACTGGTGTCAAGTCTTCACCACACATAGTTTTGTACTTATAGACCACAAAGTTATCTTCTGACCACAGCACATTCTTCCACATGTTTGCAGCATCACCTGCATAGCTTTTAGGAAACTGCAAAAGGGACTTATTAGATATTATTTCAATATTGACTTCCTTCTTTCCAGTCTTTCATGAAGGTTGTATTTGTGGAGAGTATAGCTAATGGTACTCCTGTCAGAGTATTTTCCTACATTAGTAGTAGATTTCTCCTGCTACTCTAGCCCCTTTCATTAAACACTAAAAGTCAGGTTTATGTGCTCCTTTTTTGCGTTTGTGTATTTAGGATTGATAAAGTGAGAGGGGTAGAAGTCACCCTTCCTATGCCATACCCCTGAATTGTGAAATTATGTAATCATAGCCATCACGTGGGTTGAACTTTATGGAGGAGAGCCGGCGTTACTGGTCGAAAAAGTGATGATGTGTCATTTGAGTAGTGAGCCAGCAGCAGGATTTACAAATATAAGCATGATTCAGAAATCATTTCTGGATGAAGTGGCTTGTCTGCGGATTTATAACAGAAATATTTGTGAAAGAGGGCTCTGATTAATGAATTGCTTGCCCAGCCGGTCGGTTCTGGTCAGCAGTCATGTCTTGTTGGGTTTACAGTTGTTCTTTACTCCTACTTTGGGATGATAGATTAAGCTGTTTATCACGAGATGTTTAAAGTTTGGGATGGTTTCAAAACCAAACCCTGTTTTAAACTTGTCCAGGTCTTTACTCTTGACCTTTCACTTGTTTCCTTGTTCCTGTTTTTCCACTAATATTCCCTATTAAACATCTGAGAGCTTCACAGAATAGCTTTAGTAGCATCATTTTAGCTACATTTAGTCATTCTGAGCCATTTTGCTTTTTACTGACATAAAATCCCCAAAGAAACACAACAAAGTTTGTGATTGTGATGTGACAAAACGTAAAAAATAAAATTGTTTAAACAGTGTGGATATTTTTGCTAAGCACTGTAGAGCTTCATGGCAGATGAAGAACAATAAATGTATTTTTTTTTTAATTACTTATTTTATCTGACAGTCTGGCTGCCATGGAAATCGACTAAGTTTAATGCATTAAACGGATAAAATATGCACTAAGATTTGTCTTCTTTTAAACTCCTCTTCTGTTGTAGACATGGGGTTCAATGATGTTTTACCGTGGGATTGAGCTGCCTTGTCTCCATGTGAAAAACTTTGTGGTGGATATAAAAAAGAAAAAGTACAGCAACTGCACCAGGTGGAACGACCTTCCTGTCAAGTTTCCTGACTTCGACTACATCGAACACGCCAGCCTGTTGGCACAAGGCTCGGACGATGAAGACACAGAGTGGCCCTAACAAATCAAAGCACTTGTTTCTTCCGGAGGCGGGCGGTTCTCTTCTGATGATACGTTTTGTGTGTGCATTAATTGCAATACGCACAGAATGTGCGGGTTCTCTTCTTTACCTAGATTTAAATGGTTGTATTGGTGCCAAGTGCACTTTGTCTTCAGATTTTGCACTTAGCTGGAATAATGCACCATTTAAATTCAATCTGAATCGATTTGCAAAACGACTCAAAAGTATTTTCTTCAGAAATCATTGCTGTCCCGTGAGATGGGAGGCAGTGAGCCCTTGATTGTCCCTCAGAGCCCACCTGTCAACTCACATGCACACAAACAGGTGCTGTTGACTCTGTTTAATTCACCCATCAGTGAGTGATTCACCACTGTTGAGACAGAGCTATTTACAGAGGCAACCTTTGTTAACCTCGGTGTCCACATCCTTTTAGACGACCTAATCGATTGGGCAATTCTGCAAGTTGCACAAATCCCTCAGGATTAATCAAATGAGTATTTTTCCAACAGGAAAGAAAATTTGCTCCGCGTAAAATTGCACTGCAAGTTTTGTATGAGGACGTATGATATTTTAAAAATCCTTTTATCAAAAGACACTTTGGGTGTTACATGTAACCTGTAAGGCTGGGTTTTCAATCTTTTCAGGATCTGATACAAAAGGAAATATTGCAAAATAATTATTTAATCAAGGGTATAATGACAAAAAAAACGTAAATGAAAAGCCATCATGTTGCTTTTATTAATGTATAAGTGCTGGGGGTTTTCTTTTTCTTTTTATATTTATTGCATAAATGTGCATTTACAAATCCAATGTTTAATCAATTAGGATTTTAAATTTCAGAGAAAGATCCTAAAACATTTTGTACCTCTAGATTGTTAACAGTCCGAACATCGATAACTGCTGCTCCAAGTTTATTGCTTAATGTGCACAGCATGTGGAGTACCTCGGGTTGTCATTTATTAATCAGGCCTAAAAATTGCAAATTCATCTCCCTTTATTTTGTTCCCTCTCACTTGTCAGAAAATCATCCAGTTTCATTTTCACATCATTTTTGACTCTTTTAAAGAGCAGTTTGACACATAAATTTCCCAAAATAAATCTACACACATATTTAGTGAACTCTCAACATAAATACAAGTGTATGTACCTTGCTAAACCAAATTAATGCATTTTTAAAGTTTAAATGTTTTAAGCGCCAAAATCCTTAGAAAATAAGCATCAATCTTAAAATGTTTTCAGGTGTTTGGACTGTATGACTGCTGAATGTTTATTCAAATGACTGCGTTAGAAGCAGTGTGTTTGCTGACTAGGGAAACTAAATCCTCTGTGGTTTTGAATGCATTTTAAATAAAACTGTAAACGTCTTCTTTACCTTGTCGTTATTAAAGTTTTGGCCCGTTCAGTTCCTTGTAAAGGTATTGATACACATATTACATGTGTGTCATACTACATGACAAAATGAACAACACGCTGAAGTTGGTGGACAAAATCATCCATTGTTAATGTTAAAGTTTTTACATTGACAAAGTATTTTCCAACAGTCAAAGGAAAAAATTAACATTTCTTTCAAATTTTCTCTTACACAAATCTTAAATCTTAAAATCAATTTGTGTGTTACATTTCTGAGTAAATTTACCTATTCCATAGGGATCTGAGGGTTTTTTTTTAGAGATCACTAGGACACAGACAAAGACTAGGGAACACATCATAGAGGTGAGAGATAAAGTTTTGATAAGTTTAAATTGCATTTCAATTTTAAAGACAATAATAGTTTTTGAAAACCCCACAGAGCACTGCATAATCCATCCGAGAGTATGGCACAACTGCAAACCTACTGAGAGACAGCCGTCCACCTAAACCAACTAGTCAGACACGGTGAGCATTAGACAAAGATCCAGGGCTCAGGTAAGAACATCTGTTGACAGGAGAAGTATTAGTCATGTACTCCACAAATGTGTCATTTGTGCAAGAATAGCAGAAAGGAAGTTAAGCACAATGTTGTTTGGCAGCAACAGGTAAGCTTACCCAATTTATTTGAGTCATTTTTGACTATGAGCCAAAAATAAGGCAAAGACGACAGGCTGCGACATCAGCTATGTATGGTTATTTGTGGGAAACAACAAGGAAATTTAAAGTTAAAGCCTGAGACTTTCTCAGCCAGAGGACACAATTGTAGCACAAAGTCTCATTGAATGCGAGTGTGAAAGCTGCGTTGGACACATTTTGTACATGCAAAAGCGGGTGAGTAATAAATAATACAAGCTTGTAAAAATATGCCTTCAGGAAAATGCTTAAAAATAAAGATTATCATAAAACGGTGTTTATATGCAAATACCCCAGTTACCGCAGCACATGTTTTCATGCTGCCATAGAGCTAGCTGAATTTACAGTTAGCTCTATGGCATAGAAATAAAGCATAACTTCCTTCACTTATCATACAGTGTCATCATGAC
The DNA here is from genome assembly GCF_904066995.2 of Poecilia reticulata. NCBI lineage: Eukaryota > Metazoa > Chordata > Actinopteri > Cyprinodontiformes > Poeciliidae > Poecilia > Poecilia reticulata. The sequence continues at coordinate 32,166,113 of NC_088831.1, forward strand.
AAAAAAAAAATTAGATTTTTAAAACCAGTTAACTTTGTACAGATGAATATGTAGTACTTTCCATTGATCACAGTTCCATTCAACAGGGCATGCGGTCGGCTGCAGGCCTTGATCCATTTCTTGTTTTATTCCAGACTACGTATGGGTTTTGGAAACGTTATAAATTGTACTCCGCTCTCGGTAACGACCGTCGGGATTGCATGTTCCACAATGACAACGTTGAACCACAATTTCCTAATATTTTCCTTGAAATCTTTATGATCGCAGCGCGTCAGCAATGAGAAACCCCGATAATGTTGACGGAAGAACTGGAGTATTAAGTTTATCACTCACACATGCCTTTACAGACTGTAACGCAGAGGGGTGTCCAAAGTCGGTCCTCGAGGGCCGGCATCCTGCATGTTTTAGTTCTCTCCCTAGTGTTTGTGACAATCTCCTCAGCAAGTCAGTGTTCTGGCCGTCTAATGAGCCATCATTTGATGCAGGTGTGTAAAACCAGGGAGAGAACTAAAACATGCAGGATGCCGGCCCTCGAGGACCGACTTTGGACACCCCTGCGTAACGTCTCCATTGGGCTTTGTGATGACCATGACAAAACTCTTAACTTTGTGCTTTGTAACCACTTTGGTCGCATGCCAGGAGTTATTGTTCATTTGGAAGACCAGTTTGCCCAAACTCTTACTCCTTTACTATAGTCCGTAGATGCTGCTTTTATCTTCCCTCATAATGTTCTTTCCTCATGAAGACATGCTTTATTTTATGAAGTGCACCAGTCCTCCCTGCAGCCAAACAGCCTCTCAACATGATGCTGCCATCATCATACTTCACAGTTGGAATGATGTTCTTACAGGGGTCGTCCTTTTTCCTCCAAATGTAATGATGGTCATTATGCCAAACAGTTCCACTTTAGTTCCATCAGACCATTGGACATGCCTCCAAAACTGAACGTTATTGTCCCTGTGTGCACTTGGAAACTGCACTCTGGCTCTTTTTTGTGCTTCTTTTAGAGTAATGGTTTCATCCTTGCTAAGTGGCCTTTTAGCTTGTGCAGGACATGTTTCATTGTGGATAAGGACACTGTCTTATCTGTTTCTGCCAGCATCATTCACAAGGTCTTTGGCTTTTGTTCTGAGGTCGATTTGCACATTTCTGACTGGGACGCAGGACCCATCTCTATCCTGAGTGGTATGACAGTTAACATTTCCATCAAGTTAATACTTGTGTATTGTTTGAATGGATGATTTTGGTACCTTCAAGCATCTGGAAATTGTTACCAAGAATGATCCAGACTTGTGCAGCTCTATGTTTTTTTTCCTGATATCTTGGCTGCTTTGTTAAGCAAGAAAGAAGTGTGTGTGTGTGTGTGTGTGTGTGTGGTGGGGGGGGCGGGGGGGGGGGGGGTGAAGGTTTGGCCTCAAAATACATCCACATATGTGTCTCAGGTTAACTCAATTGTACTGCATCACATGACCTATCAGAAGTTTTTAAATCGTGACATCATCATTGGGGTTTTCCTTCATTGTTCAAAGAGATTCTTATCATTCTTTATGTAAACTTCTGATTTTTAAATCTCTTATATTCTTTGTTTATATTCTCATTATTACTGACATTTAACTATATATATATATATATATATATATATATATATATATTGAAGATATTATAATCTTCAATGACCTAAAACAAGCTAAATTTGTTCTGATTTAACTGAAGACAATAAGAAAAAAAAAGTGCATGTTTCTTTTTTGTTTTTATTTGTGCATGTTTAATTTGTTTCAACTCGGGCTTTCAAAAATTATTAGACACAAATGACGAACACAATGGATGAATTGACCTAATAAAATACAATCAGCTTTGATGCCGTAAGGTGACGACGTGTGAGAGAAAAAAGGGGACTTGATGAATACTTTTCCAAGATTCTGAACTTCATCGAGATAGATAAGTAAACTTCAGAGAGCCGGCTTTTCTGGTTTTGCCGCGCCTGATGCGTGAACGCCTTGCCCTCGGTGAGGAATCAAGCGCTTCCTAATCCCGGAGCTTCACTCCGGGTTTAGGAAGCGCTCCTGGAAAGTTGTGCTCCGGACTCCAGAGAGAAGTCTACCTCGGTGTGAGTGTGTGTGTGTGTGTGTGAGTGAATGCGTGCGTATGTCTGTATGTCTACTTCCAGGAATTCACAGGGAAGAATAGGAAGCTCCGGTACCCAGCTTTATGTTATTGAATTATAATTCAGAGTTGGCGGCTGCACCGCGAGTGAGAGTATGCTGACCAGGCTGCGTGTCCGAGGAGAAACTGCAAAACGCGACTTCTGAGGGGACATTACGCGAAAGCTCGAGCGGCAACTTCATCTCCATCATGGTCAGTAGGCGATTTAAAACTCGCGTCAAATATTCAAAATAAGCTCTTTTTTTAGAGATGAAACAACTGTTTATTAAAGAATTATAGTTACTAAGCATTAGATAAAAATAACATTTAAAAGCTCAGTGAATACTGCAACGTCAGCGTGTCTACATTATTTGGCTGCTTTCCCCCCTCCTCCCCTCCCCCCTTTTCTTTCACAGGGCTTCAGCAACAGGCTGATTTTGGGAGTGATAGGGGCGGCTGTCGTCATCACGTTAATAACAATCCCAGCGGTTTATTACAGCAGCAGTAAGTTCTGATTATGAGCTATTGGCTTCCTTTCTTGGTCTGTCTGTCTCTGTGCTGCATTAAGACTGAGTCCCACTACCCGGGGTTGCATAACCTTCCCCTTTAGTCTATAGGCACTTAGCTCAGAGGTTAGATATTCTCCTGAGAGAGAGAAATGGAGCACTCCTCTCAGCTGATACACAGTTGCCTGGGCTGGCCCAAGGTGGTATGGGGGCTTTTGCAGAATTTGTTGTGGGGCCCTATGCAACAACAACATTATACTTTTAGCTTTTACATAGTAAGCTTGCCAGTTTCTATAAATCTTACATTTAAATTTTAAACGAATTAAAATATTTTAATTTATAAATGCTCAAATCATCAAATCAAATGTAATAGATTTCCTATTCTTAATAAGCAAATGTCATTTATTCTAGATCTATGATCTGTGTTGCAATTCAAGCATTAATGTGAGATCCTAGATAGTTTTGGGGCCCAGAGCAGTGGCGTAAGGCGTTTTCTCCACTAGACCGCCTCTAACCTGGACGGTGCCGGTCCGCCAGATTCATTCATTTTTCCATTAGCAGATCCAGCACCGCTCTGTCTGGCTCTTGTCAGTTTTTCGTACTTACTTCATGTGTAGTATCAGCTGCACCAAGCCTGGTACAGCACCAAAGCAATTTGATTGACAGCTGACTGCATTTGTTGATTGACTCGTGACTTACGTCACTGAAAACTGAAAACAACATTTAAGCTTAGCTGTGGACCACAGGGGCTGCACAGTGGCACAGTTGGTAGAGCTGTTGCCTTGCAGCAAGAAGGTTCTGGGTTCAATTCCCGGCCCCGGTCTTTCTGCAATGGAATTAGCATGTTCTCCCTGTGCATGCGTGGGTTTTCTCCGGGTACTCCGGTTTCCTCCCACAGTCCAAAAACATGACTGTCAGGTTAATTGGCCTCTCCAAATTGCCCCCAGGTGTGAGTGTGTGTGCATGGTTGTGTGTCTCTGTGTTGCCCTGCGGCAGACTGGCGATCTGTCCAGGGTGTAACCCGCCTCTCGCCCGGAACGTTAGCTGGAGATAAGCACCAGCAACCCTCCCGACTCCACCAAGGGACAAGGGTGTAAGAAAATGGATGGATGGATGGATGTGGACCACAGACATGCCTTCTGCTGTCAGAGAGCTGTTTAGTAGGGAGGAGCAACCTTGAGGTTCTCCATTGCTAAGTGTTGCTGGAAACGTCAGCAGAGAGTTGACCACAGCTGTTGTGCGATCACATCCCGCCCACAGCGTATACGTTCCATTAGCGTATAATGGAAAAGCTCGCTACCTGGAGTAGAACTGAACAGCACAGTAACTGGTTAGTGCGCCACTTGCCAGTGGAAAAGCGACTTTAGTGTGCTCATCATGCCCTCAGGTGTCTTGGAAGATATCCCTCACCTCCACTCCTGAAATTTGTATTAGATTAAGTAGACTAATTAAATAAAAACCAAGAAGTCTAGTTAAAACATGTTGAAGTTCAAATTTATTATAAGAATGTAAAACTAAGTGTGAAATTTGTCATCTGCACTATGTCCTTAATATCAACCACTTTTAAAGGAGGATTTAAAGATTGCTGCTCTTCTTTAAAACAGCCCTGATTTTGTTTAAGCGGTCAACAAGACTGTCACTCTGGAAAAGTAAAAGCGACGCCTGTGCTTTTACTTTAGCTATACTTGTCCTGTTGATGGGTAGAAAGACAAAAGTGACAAAATGTATTAAGATGGAGCTTCAGTCCTCTGTTTATCACTGTTGTACCCACAAACCCACACTCAAACTCTCTCCCTGCCAACAGCTGGCTCTGCACAGCAGCAAGAAATATGGTCCAGAAAAAAAACCATGTGTAATCAGTTTTTAATAATAAGAGAGTGATTTATCGGTTTATATAATTACATTTAAATCAGTAGGAGAGGGGTGCATTTTATCAATAACGAGCCTCCACAGTGACTGTATGTGTGTGTAATACCTTGAATCGAATCCACACACACACACACCTCTCCACACGCAACTCTTACATTTGAGGGGAAAATTGCAAGGCTGTTTGATTCTAAAAAGAATGGGTTAAACTAGGATTGAGCCTTATGAACTTTAACTAACAAATGATTAAGGAGGCCCAACAAAGACATTTTTTGTGCTTTTAGAATTTAAGTGGCTCCAATAGCATAAGCAGCAGGTTTTGGCTTAAATGAACATGTCTTTGTGCATCTGTCTAGGATCCGGAGCCACCAAAAGGCCATTCACTCTTCAGGATTACTTTAATGACACCATCAGAAAGAAATCCTACAGTTTGTACTGGATGTCGGGTAATTCAGTTCATTGAATCATCTATCCTGTTGTGCTGGTCGTCTAAATCCATAAAACTTTTTTTCTTTCCTTTTTTTGTTGCTGCAGATAAAGAGTATTTGCATAAAGAAAGAGACGGAAATGTTTACCTTCACAATGCTGAAACAAAGGACAAGTACCTGTATCTGAGCAATGCGACATTTGTAAAGCAGCTAGTTATTTCAGTATATTAAATGTACAACTTTTTAATCTGAACATAATTATTACTAAAAGATTGTATACTTCTTTTAACTTCAGAAAAAAGTGGATGCCACGGATTATTGGTTGTCAGGTGATCATAAATATATTGCCTTCGAAAGCAATTACACTAAGGTAAGAGCACCCAACAGATGTTTTTGTTGTAAAGTTCCTCTTTAACCTGCCAAGTCATCTGATGTATAATGTGAAACATAATCTGTGCTTAAAATCCTGCAGAACTTTAGACATTCCTATTCTGCCTCATATTCCATCTACGACAAGACCCAGTCGTAAGTAAACCTTGCTATGTCAGTAGTTGTGCACAAAATATGTATGCTGATTTTGACGTGCAAAAAAAAACATGGTAATAAGGGAAAAAAAAAAAACATGATGATTTGCAAAAAAAAAACAATCATCATAATTTTTAGAGTACATTTTTTTACCAGACAAGTACAACAAAAGGTTCTTTACCAAGGTTAAGAGTAGACAGACTTAGTAATAACTGTCTAAATATTATTAAGCTAAGTCAGAAAAAAATGCATTAATAACACAATTAAAGCTGCAGAATGTATTTTTAAGATGTCTCTATGTAGTGACAGTATAGGAAGAGAAACACAATCTGTTAAAAATTGAGCTCGTCCGTCTTCTCTTAGTGCTCCCAGTGCTAACTAGAAACAACCAATCAGAGTCAGGAGGCGGGTTTTAGTCCTGTCAGTTACAGTCTCACGCAGAATCCAAAAATATAAAAAAGGTTTAATTTAAAATTTGGCAAAATTGTTAATAAATGCATTAAACATAAAATAATTAAATACACGTGCATAACAAGTCATTGTTAACTAAAGTCCAGACTGGATAGATATGGTTTTATTTTCCATTAAAAAATCCACAATGCTTTTCAGGTCTTTTCAGAAAAGCTGTCATGACAGAGATCTAATCAATAGTATGTGTTTATTCATAAAAATATTTTGTCTTTATCATTGGTCAGGTTCGGCACCAAGTTTGTTTTACAAATTACATCCAGAACACAAACCTATTTGGACCTTCTTCTTAGACTTGGAGAGTCAAGTCTAAGAAAACAAAACACTTATAAGTATAGAAATTTAATATGACGTTCAATAACAATCAAATTTACACCATTAGCATTTATGTCACATCTTGTTTTACATTCTAAATACTCCTACTGTAATTTGGAAGTGGAATCTGATGATGCATTCAGATATAGGTGAGGTTTAGATCCTTCAATAAATTACTTGAATTTGCAATTAACTGAAACTTCTGTTCAGAGACCTTTGAATTTAGGTGTATTTTTTAATTTCTCCATTTTTTTTCATCAAGTTGACAGAGATAAATTCTAGATATAACTTTAATCACCTGTCAGATTTGATGCTAAGTTTTCTGAGATTTTGCTTTTGTTTTTTACATTGTGTAATTTGCAGCTCTGTTCTGTCAGGGTCATTTTCAGTTCATTCAAAAACAATTTGCTCTCTAAATGCTTTTGCTATGTCTTTGCAGAACATTTGTAACGCCAGCGAGCCTTCCACGCACGGTGCAGTACTTTAGCTTTGCGCCAGAAGGAAACCAATATGTGAGTCTTTGTTCCCTGGTGTATTGCTTAGTTTGCTGGAATAGAAACATGTGATGCTTTGCAAACATGGCAAAATTTTTCTATTGTTTGTAAAATCATTTACATTTATAGTTTTGACTGAACCTTTTGCTGAAACCTTCAACAAAATAATTGTTACATTCTACCTTGCAGGCGTATGTCTCAAACTTCAATATTTTTTTAAACTCCAACATAACTGCTGAGTCAGTGCAGCTGACACACAATGGGAAAAATAATGAAATCCTCAATGGCATTCCTGACTGGGTATACGAGGGTAAGTAAGCTTCATGGTGGTCTGCACTATAAAAACTATTGGGTTAAAAACAATCTTTTTTTTTTTTTTTGCTATCTTGGTTGTTTGGTTTTTTTTTTTGCTATTTTTTGCTATCTTGGGTTTGAAATGATGCAGTGATTTTACTCAGTTAGTCCAGGTTTGGTTTTAAACCGAAAAATTGTGCAATAGTGACTAATTCCTAAAGTTGAGCCTAAAAATAAAATATGAGCTCATATCATAAATAAGTAATGGCTTTGTAATACGTTATATTTATGTTCAAATATAATCTTGTTTTATTGTATAAAAATATATCTAAGCAAAGAAAATCAACAGTTAACAATCAAATATGGATACCATCATGCCTAATATTTAACACACAAAAATATGTTTCTCTACGTTTTTACTTTGACATATTTTAACTGGGGTTTTTTTTATGACTTTCAGAGGAAATCTTTGCTTCGAACGGGGCAATATGGTGGTCATCAACAGGAAAATTCTTGGCTTTTGCACAGTTTAACGATACAGACGTTCAAAAAGTGGAGTTCTCTTGGTACGGATCAGAGCAATATCCTAAAACAGTGGCTATTCCTTACCCAAAGGTTTGATTATATTACTTTTAAAACGAGTATAGTAATTTCCAAGCACAATGTCTGTCAAATGCTACTGCTATTTTTTTTAGAATGTAGGATTTTAATGCATTATTCTGTTTGTTCTGGTCAATTTCTTTTACCATAGGCTGGATCAAACCTCACCAAGGTGAAGCTGTTTGTCGTTGACACCACAAATCCCACCCTGCATTCCCAGCTCGCTCCTCCTGCTCCCATGGCGGGAAGGTTTGTTTATACAACTTGTAGTCTTACGTTAACACGTAATACTGATTTTAAAGCAGAGATTAATGCGGTGCATTCACAATTTGTCCCATTTGAAAACCTTGTCATTTTCTCTTCCTTTTTACCCAGTGATCACATTTTGTGCTCAGTGACCTGGGCAACAGATGAACGCGTCGCTGTGCAATGGCTCACAAGGAAACAGAATCATGTGGTCGTAGCCATCTACGACTTTGATGGGAGCAGCTGGAGAGAGAAAGAGGTGGATGTCACGACTCAAGCTACCTGTCCTGTCAGAAAATCCTCACTAGTTTTCAATGAGATGATTCCAAGATTTATACTGATGCTGAATTAAAACATTTACTCTTTTCAGAAATTTGAGCAAACAAGCAAGACAGGTTGGATTGGCCATGTGAGTTTCCAAAAAGCAAATTACATTTTTTATTTCAGCCATTTAATGTCTGATTATTAAAAGATGGGTTTTTTCCCCCCTCAGTATATGCCACTGCCTATTTTCTTTGCTAAGGATAAACTCAGTTTCTACAAAGTAATGAGTGACACACAAGGCTACAAACATATTCATTACATAAAAAATGTAAGTGTTATTTTTTTTATAGCAATTTACAGCTAATTCAATTCCTTCCTGCCTTTCTTTGATTGTGTTGTTTTATTTTTATTTTGAATAAGGGCAAAGCCACGCCAATTACGTCTGGGAAATGGGAAGTTATTTACATATCAAAATTAACCAAGGATGCCATGTGAGTGAAATCACTGCACCTTAAATGCTAAATCATACATCCATCAGCAAAAATGTAAAAAAAAAAAAAGGACTGATGTTAAATTGTTTCCTACAGATATTTTGTAAGTAATCAGCACGAAAGGAACCCTGTCAAGAGAAATCTTTACAAGTAAGCAGTTTTAAGAATATCTTGTCACTGAAGAACAACATTGTAATCTTAGGGTGGCAGAAAAGTTGCATCATTTTTACATGAAATTATGTACGCAAAAGTTATTTATAAACCTTCTGGTGAAACGTATTGCTATGTCATCTTACGATCTCTTCCGATCATTCTGAATCCTATACAAAATCAAAATACAATGAAGTTTGTAGTTATAATGTGACAAAATGTGAGAAAGTTCAAAGGGTGTTATACTTTTACAGACAGTGGGGATGAATTTTTTATATCACAATATTTATCCTTTGCTTTTTGCCAGACCAACTTAAATAGATAACAATTAATTTCAGTCATTTTTACACATATTTGCCAGTATGGAAGACTCTATTTGTTAAACTGAAAAAGACAGACTATTGGACGAGCTAATTAGACTCTTGTAAAATATTATTTACATAACTTAAATGAGATTTTCTTCTTTTTTTTCAAATCAGGATTATGCTTGGAAGCAGTCCCTCCACCCCCATGTGCCTCACCTGTGGCTTGCATGAAGACAGGTGTCAGTACAACTCAGCTTACTTAAGCTTTGACGCCTCCTTCTACCGAATGGACTGCTATGGTCAGTTAGCTTTATATGTGTTCGCAAGCAATAACTCAGCCATGCAGGAAACATCTGTGAACAATAATCAAAGTTTAGACATCACAAAGACGGCTAATATTGGTGTAAAATGTCTTTACGAATTTATGTCTGTTGTTTGGACTAGGACCTGGATTGCCCCTTTACACACTTATGGACAACAGGGGCTCAGGTGCAGGAACAGGTATTTCTTTTTATGGTTTGCTGATTTGTTTTATTTTATTTTTTTTACTCTTGTATGTTTTTAGTTTCTGTAAAAAAATTATTAAAACAATAGAGAATGTTTGATCTGTTTGTTAACTTTGAGTGCACCAAAACAATGTTCAACTTATTTATTATTATATATTATTTTTTAAGTTTATGTGTTTATTTTTATTTCAGAGCTATCAATTTTGGAAGACAATAAGGAGCTGGAAAATCTTCTGACTGAATTTCAAATGCCAACAATGAAATATGGCACCGTAAAGATTGCAGGATTTGGTGAGGCATGCATGTTCATAACTACAGTCATAAACTCTCATTTAAAACTCTCCATCTAGGTTTTCTTTCTGGTTTAAAACATCACTTCAAACTGGATATGTAATTAACTATTTTTGCGTAATTACCTTATCGTATTTTAAAAAGATCCAAAATAAATATACAAATATTTATCAAGCTTCCTTCCTTGCTAACATCAGTCCCTCCCTGTTTTCCAAACCTTTTTTTTTTTTTAATAAACAGATATGTGGTATCAAATGATGTTGCCACCAGATTTCCAGAAGTCCAAAAAATATCCTCTCCTTATTGATGTGTAAGTAAACAACATCTCAGTGTGCCACAACTTCCCATCTTGGAGGGAATCACGGTGACTGTTCCTTGCAGATACGCTGGCCCCTGCAGTCAGAGTGTAAGCTATCAGAACAAGCTGAACTGGGGAACGTACCTCTCCAGTTCGCTCGGAATCATCGTCGCCAGTGTTGACGGAAGGGGAAGCGGTTATCAGGGTGATGAAATACTGCACGCCATCTACAGGCAACTCGGGACCTTTGAAGTGGAAGATCAAATGTCAGCAGTGAGGTGAAGAAAATGAACTTCACAAGAATTGTTTTATTTTTTTTTTCTCTGCTATAACGTGATTTCTATCTTACAGGAAATTCATTGACATGGGTTTTATTGACAAAGACAGAATTGCAATATGGGGCTGGGTAAGTGGCCTGTATTTTGATGATTGATTTTCTTTGTCTTATAAATCAATAAATATTTTTTATTTATGAGTGTAAATCTTCATCTTCAGTCATATGGCGGCTATGTCGCCTCAATGGCTTTGGGTTCTGGCACTGGACTCTTCAAGTGTGGGATTGCCGTGGCCCCAGTAGCCAAGTGGGACTATTATGGTAAGTGACATGTTTTTCCTTGTTTAGCACCAGCTTTGTCTGGTCAAACTGGAGAAGCATCAGTTTCTTCCTCAAAGTTTTTTTTCTTACATCTCCTCTTTCCTTTATTGTATCCTCCTCACTACCTTTCTTCCTTCACGTCTTTCCTCCCTTCCTGTAGCATAAATGTATGCCATAAAGTCAGAGTAAACTTTACTATTTAATATTTTTAACCCTTGTGTTTACACACCTGTATCACTTGCATCATTTGCCTCAGTCCTCGCACTCACAAGGGTTAAAATAAACATGAATAGCTGATGGTGCTAAAGAATTCAAGAATAAGCTGTTTGAACACTGTAATTAATATTTATGTAATGGTCTGAGCAAAAATTATATTCAGTTTTTTTTTGGTTTTTTTTTTTTTTTTTTTTGCAGATGCAGTTTACACTGAGCGCTACATGGGCAAACCATCAGAGAATTCAGACTCTTACAAAGTAAGCAACAGACATTCTAGTCCAAATAATATTAATAGTAGTACTATTATTTTTTTATTAATATTACTTGAAAGCCTGATCTGTTTTCTTTCTTTGCAAATTTCTTTTCAAATTACTTACCTGCTTTGAAAAAGTATGGGAAGGCCATGATTTATCTTTAGTATGTTTTATGTTTTCAAAATTGCTAGCTATGGCTCTGAAATTACACCTGCCCATTAGAATCCACTGTTCTGATTTGAGACACAAGTTGCATTACATTATTCTCTGTGGATTTTCTCTTTTCTGTTTCATAGAACTCCACAGTCACATCAAGAGCAAAGAACTTTAAAAAGGTTTCCTATCTCCTTATTCACGGCACAGCAGACGGTACGCTCTGCAATTTCTCTTTACTAATCGCTGTTTTTGAACATGTGCTAACCTTTTTTTTTTTTTTTTTCCCCCATTGCTTAGTAACAGAATAAAGTCACGCACAAATGGTTTCTATTTGCTTCAAATAAGATTTCAGCTCTGACATTCAGTCACGTTGTGATTTGCTGTTCTTCCTTTAGACAATGTCCATTTCCAGCAGGCTGCGCAGATCTCCAAAGCTCTGGTGGAAGAACTTGTGGATTTTGAGGCAATGGTAAATATTGGCTGAGGGAACTGGACTAATATTGGTCTTGAATGTGCTTTTGTTTAAAGAGAGTTTCAAATGGAAAAAGACCACCATTAGTTATTGCATGAAAATATAAGATAGCATTGATCATATCTTTAATTTTGTTATCTCTGGAGTAATTTTGTTTTGGTTTTAATTTCAGTGGTACACTGACAAGGATCACTCTCTCAGGGGACAAGCCCTTCATCATACATACACCCTCATGAGTCACTTTCTGCAGAAATGCCTCCTCAGTCCTGAATAGATGTGGAAAAAAAAGAGTCTTCAGCATTTATAAAGGAACATTTTAAACAATTTCCTTGTTTTACTTTTAATGATATGTTGAACAGTCAGGTAAATTTCACATGTTTCATTGCTCACAAATTTGAGCCTTTTTGTTATTTTTAAGATATGTGACTTTTTAGACAAGGCCATTGCATGCATTTTGAAGTTTTGTCTTTTTTATGTGAATGTGATAACTTACAGTCAATGTGTCACGCTGCACTGTGGAGTGGTGTCTTTACACTTGTAATATTGCATTGATGAAGATATACAATAAACATTGTTTTAAGATATAAACGGCTGGTCATTTGCAGTTCCGAGCGGTTATTGAAAGTTCCCCTGGAGAAATTGTCTGTAGGTCTTGAGTGTGGCTACAGATGTTGAGGATCTAAAATTAAGAAATATCAAAGCAAAGATCAGAGGTATTTAAACTTAAGATTTTCTTTTAGATTACATTTGTTTTGGTAATAACTGTATTAGCTAAATATATATATTTTTTTCAACAATTTTAATTATTTAGTTTATTTTCTTGTCTTTTGGGTAAATAAGCTGGACAGTTTTCTGTCAAAGTTAATAATTATAATTTGTAGAAATGTTTATGTTGGAGTATACTATTTTTGATTCAGACTTAACGATGTTTTTTGACCATCCAGCTATCATGCTTTGTTGTTTTTTTTTAACCAAGATTACATTCAGTGCAGTGAGCCAGAAGCTGACTAATGGCTTGAGAGTAGTTGAGGATGTGCTAAGGTTTTTGTGACGGAGGGAGTCACCTGAGAGAATGCTCCTCATCTCTGCTATATAAGGCCGAGCAGACGGGGAGGAGACCACGAAGAAGCTCCACGAGCAGGAGAGAAGAACGATAGCAATCAGCGCCAAGCAAGATCCCTCTCTTAAACAATCTGCACAAAAGAACACAGGTAAGAATTTTTTCACAATCCATTCTGAAAACTCAATCACCTCATTTAGATAAAAATAAAAAACACTATTTGTCTCTATTTTTGCTCATTTTCAGGCAGCTTAAACAATGAAAAGTGCTCAGTCTCTTGCTGGACTTATGCTCCTTATCATCATCCAAAGCAGTTGGCAGGTGCCTGACCAGGACACAGACCGAACACCGCTGTAAGATCGTGTTTCAGTGTTCACGCTTATCAGTTTGATTTATGCCGGTGTTTAGAAGAAAGAATAACACAAGTCTAATCTTAATATTCTTCTACTTTCTATTATTACTATAACTTATTTATATTATAAATCTTATTATTATTTAGTTGAATAAAAGGACAAAAAGGTGTGTATGTTTACTTGTTAGTCCATGATTTAAGTAAAATTCAGTTTGTTTTTCTGTTTCCTTAAAGTACTTTTGAAGTTGAAATGCAAAAGTGTAAACTTTGCGATATATTTGACAGGTGTATGTATGAATAATAATAATAAAAGTAATATGTTGGAAGAACATGTCGTTAGCTTTCAAATGATTAGTAAGCCCTGGCAGATTTAGACTGGAATCTGATATTAAATCTACGAAGGGAGGTAAAGATTATTGTGATGGCAAGGATGCCTTTCAAATTCAAAGTTTGGGGCTCATCACCAATGACATTTTTTCAAAAATACCCATGTAAAGTTGGAAGAAGTTCAGCAACCATATTTCCACAGATTTTTAAGAAAGATATATATAATTTGACATTGCATTATTTTAATAATGTCTTCTTTTGAAATGAGGCTCATTTTACAAAAGTCTTTAAAAAAATTTGCAAAATGCCACTGACATGTCTTAGCAGAAACAGATTTTGTGGTTGAATAAATGTGATACGTCCAGATATACCAGGGGGTATGAATGAATTAGGCCTGACTTTATTTTCTTGTTGATGATAATATTGCACCTAAAATGTCTCCGTGATGTAGCGGAATAATCCGTCCAGCAGACTCTTTCCATGACCTTCTTGTACATAGCTTAAATCTAAGTGCGTGAGTCCTTTGACTAGGCTCTTTCTGTCATGTTTTCCTTTTAGATTGTTGAGTGAAAACTCAATTTTAAGTGATCCCAGTGAGTTCCCAAACATGAAGAGGCACTCAGAGGGAACATTTTCCAATGACTACAGCAAATACCTGGAAACAAGAAGAGCCCAAGACTTTGTCCAGTGGCTGAAGAATTCAAAAAGGAACGGGTGAGTGCATTTTTAAATGTTACAATGAAGCATTCGAAACATATTGTTGGTAAAGTAACATTTCCTAATGTTAAAAAAAAAAGACATGAATCCAGACTGGACATGGCAAATCTTCTTTCTTCTACAGGAGTTTATTCAGACGCCATGCAGACGGCACCTACACCAGCGACGTGAGCTCTTACCTGCAGGACCAGGCAGCCAAAGAGTTTGTCTCCTGGTTGAAGACCGGCCGAGGCAGAAGAGACTAAACTCCTCAAGCGGTTGTCGTTCTTGTGAAACGATGCAGCTGTTTTCCACTGATTCTGTGCAATTACATGTGTCACGACCTGTACTACACTTTCTTCTGGTAACACAATTAAATGTGTCTTCACAAGAAGCCTTAGTGGCCTTCAGTGGTTGAAGGAGATACTTTTAGAAATATCGGGGGGGGGGAAACAAACAAAAAAAAAACATGTAAATGACAAATGTGGTTGGAAATTTTATGGAGAATTAGCTGATTATATATTTGATCATTTTTCTTATTCACTTGAATTTTTAGAATTTAAATTATGTTGTTGGTCCAAACTTCACATCTAGCATTAAACTACACTTTCTTGCAGTTTTCAATAAAGAAATGTGTACAATTCTTAAGTTCCCTTTTTATCATGTCATATCCAAAGGAGAATTAATGATTTTTTTGGGTGTTTAAAAAAAAAACCTAACAACATGTAATTCAAGTCTCTTCTAAGAACTATTTTCACTTGAGCTGATATTATCTTACATGTCAGGGTTAATTCATTACTTTGAGATCTCACGTCCCAGCGTGCAGAACGTGTTTCCTGTTGTGTTCTCTCGATCCTCCTCGCGAATGAAGGCAGACGAAAAATCAATAAACATGTTTGTCCCCTGGGAGAACCACGCAGAGGGACTTCTGCAAGGTATACAATGATGTGTTTCACCTGTCAGCTGCTCACCGGGGAAGGATCTCCCCCATGATGATCAGACCTGCACACCAAGGACAGTCGTGCTAAATAAAGGGAAATCATGTCAATCAGCTCGGCATCAGACCGGCTGGGATCAGTAGCTGGGTCAACACTTTTGATTTCCTCGTAGCACTGAGAAGGAAACAGTAATTCACATGAGCCAGCAGCATGACGCGCTCGGGGGATGTTCCACCTCTCCGAGCTGTCATCTGCAGCACATCAAACCATCTGTTGATTGCAAAAGCGAACCTGTGCCCAGTCCTGTTCTGCTTAAGGCCGGATGTGTGAAGGCAAAGCAGCTGCATTGACACTGGGTGTTCCTGCCACGTTTTCTACAACAAAGCCACACAATTAGCACAGCGGCCTAATGTGATATGCGACTAGAGGCCAACGCCGATGTTTGCCGAAACACACCATATTGATTTGATCGCAAAGCCACGACGTTTTATCATCTTTATTAGGATTTATTTCTGCAATTATATACATGTGCATTTCAGTATACTACAATATCGATGAAACACCTTTTATTTACGTGGTTACACTCAAAAAGTGAAACATCTCGAATTATTGAGGTTTGCACACTTGTAGTACGGACAATATAATACCTCATAAATACTTTCAAAACAATGTACTACACAAGTCATAGTTTTATTCTTTGAAAAGTTGACAACGGTAAAACATTTGACAGTTAAATGGCTTAATGACTCAGTTAAGAGAAATTTAACACTGAAGATTGAAGAAGTACACTGTCACTAGAAAGCAAAAGACTAAGACTTTTCTCGCATTACAAAATAATCTGCTGAAAAAAAACAACTGAGTATCATCTTAAAACCCACAAAAAATATATATAAATAAACACTTTATAAATAAACACTTTATTACATGGATAGGATAGCGTTGTTTAGGCGTGAGGAGCTATTGCTTGTGCTTTCTAGATTGTATGGTATGTAATTTGGTTAAAAACATATAGATATAAAATAAGAGTCACAGAAACAGAAAATTGTGCAAATCACATGTAATAATAACTTTGTATTGTTTAAAAGTTTCACAGTTTTATTGGTTTTGAAACCAGACTGTTTTTGTACGATCTTGACACACGTGTTTTCTTGCAAACAAATTTGAATGTATAAAATCAGAAGGGCTAAACATGGAGAGACATCGTGGGACAGGCCGTCTGCACAGTCCAAACCGGGCTTCATTTTTTTCCACCTTTTGGCGTTTTTTGTTTTGTTTTGTTTTGTTTTTTGCAATCTCATGAAAAAGTTGTTTTATATCTTCATGTTTATAATATTGAAGTTCAACAACAAAGTTAACAAAGCATAAGTGTAATTGCAAAATACATATTTATGTCAAAAGTCCTTAAATACAGGTGTTCAATCCCTTCCAAGGCCCCAAGTGTGTACACTCCATCACCTTGGCATGCAGGCAGACATATTTTTGTGAAAGAATGGGTCAGTCTTAGGAGCTCGATGATTTCTAGTGTGATACTTTGCCATAACTCTAGTCATGCAATTTCCTCGCAGCTAAATAATCAATCTGAACATTGTTTTCATTCTTTCGTTGAAAACTAATTTACTGCCTTAGGCAAAATTTCTGTAAAAAAAGTACAGCCTAATAATCTTGAAAACCTTCATAGATGCTTTTTTTTCTTTTCTTCAGTCGTTAGCATTCCAGGTATTTCCAAACGAGCCTTTTGACATCTCATCTGTGATGTTGATGATGGGTATTCCTCTGTAAAAACAAGAGGGAGAAAATTGTCTAAACTTAAAAATAAGACAAAGTTTATTTATTATACAGGAAATGATTCTGTCCACGGAGCATTTACAATGGCACTGTAACTCACTTATATCCCCCCAATGGCACTTGCACAACACCTTCATCTTCTGCTAGAATACTCTGCTCTTCTTCCTAAAGGGAACCCATCAGACATTTTAGTGCAGAAAAATGTAAAATGTATAATTATTTGAATACAGATCTGTAAAAAAAAAAAAAAAAAGAATATATAATAAAAAATACAGCCAAAGACAGATTTATCACCTCCTCAGCATCCTCAAGCTTTTTCTTCTTGCTTTCTGGCATGAGATCATCCAACCAGCTCAGCTCTCGCTTGGTGAAGATACAGTCCATCAACTTCCTAATGAAAACCAGAGCCAAGACCTGCAGAGATGACAAGGTACAATAAAAGGCAGAATAAAAAAGAAGAATCCCTATGTTGTTGAAATTTATCGAAACAACAGAAACTTTGACAGTAAGAATTAGGAAGATGCATCTTTTATAATATGGTCACAAAAAGATGTTTTATTGCAGACTACATGACATCAACATGTGCATTGTTTTATTTGGGAGAATTTAGATGATGTATTTATTAATCAAATAAGTGAAAGCAAATTAAATCATAGGAGATGCAAAACCTTCAATATTGTCAGATATATGTTCGTTTGCTGACCAAAATGTTTGAAAAATGTAAAATAACAAAGCAAAGGCAACCACAACACAGGCATTTTAAACGGAGAAAAGATACATTTACTTTTGGACACTTAACCTTTACAGCTCAACGCTTGAAACCATATGACACAAACTGGAGTGGACAGGAAGCATAAATGTCACAACTAACTGTTTACCCACCATCATAGGAAAAACAATGGCGGCCCTGGAGGTCTTGATAACCCACAGAAGAATGAGACAGCTGAGTTGGATTATGGTGAAGAGGTGCACCTTCCTCAGGGGAACATGTCGTAAGTAGACGAAGTCTGGCTGATGCTTGCCTGGCATACCAAACAACGTGAGGCGATCAAAGAACTGCAGGAGATTGACAAAAGATCAAATCTAAGGGTACGTTTCATGGTCCTTGTTGAAATTTATATCATGTTCCACATATTCAATATCTTTAAATAATTTTTTTGGTCTAATTTTCCTTTTTGTACCTGAATGCCTCTTAGAGAAGATGCCCCCATGTAAAGAAAAACTCCATACAACACCGGCATAGGAATAAACTAAGAAAAGCAAAAGAGAAGTTAAGAGAGGTGTGCTTAAAATTAAATGAGAAAACAAGTGAAATGTTACATCAGCCACAAAAAAAAAAAATCGCTTCTTGATAAAAATGATTTTGTCCCACCTTCAGCACTGACGTCATAAAGACAGAGCTGCCCATGAGCATGAAGATCATGAGGCCTGTCACGCGTTGCTCCCGAATGCCGAGGAATTTCGGCTGCTCCCCTGGAGCTGAACACTCCGACTCCAGTTTCAGACTGTTAACGTGCGTGATGGAGAGGACGGTGGCTGCCACAAACCACGGCAGTCCCATCACGGAGCACACGCCCAGCATTATCCCAACCATCAGCAAGTCTAGATGGTATCCACAACCTTTCTGGAGGAGGAAGACCAAATAGCAAAAGCTAAGCTGTGTCTTTATTTGATTGGTGCAAAAGTGATGTAAGGTGTACAGGCAGATGAGAATACCTTGAGTTTGTTTTCCTTCCTGTTGATGATGACAGCGGTAATCTGCTGGTCCATGAAGATTAGGATTGTGCAAAGTAGAGCTGGTATAACAGTTATTACCGCTGTCCACCAGGGGTTGGGCCCCAGCGGGTTGATGAGCCAACCCCGATCGTCTCTGGTTGGCTGTTGAAACATCAGCACAGTGCCTTGAACGTTCTGACATGTTCTGTCCTATTACAACCTCAATTTAAATGTTAAGTGGATAATCGTTGTATTTGTTAAGATATTTTTATTTAAATAAAAATCTGAAAAGTGTGATGGTACTTGTATATTCAACAGTCTTTCCTCATAGCACATCAAAATAAAATCAGGATTTAGATTATTAAGCAATATGCATATTCTGAATATCTTACAGAGAATTCTTCAATCCATCATGTGTAAATAAAACAAGCACGGCACCACAGTAAGCCTACCAAGACATGACCGTCCACTGAACTGACAGGCCAGGTCAGGGGGAAGCCTGCAGCATGTGGAAGAAGACGTTCGGCTCACGTGCAAAACATTATGTGTAGTGGAAAACTAACACCACCGTCACCCTGAATATAGAGCCAGACTTATTAAATGGTGGTTTTGATTAAAGCATATTCATGTATTAAAATGGCTCAGACAATGGCTACATGAGGTTGGGGAATCTATGGAAAGATGTTTTGTAAAGATGATGCCATTCTCTGAAGCTTTTCACCTTTAATCGAAGTAAAAGCATTATGTTAGTGGGACTGTGTGCCAATGCCTGCCATACGTTTCAGATGTTTGTTTGTAAGAAATTGCAAATAGTCATGTGTCATTTTTTTCTTCCAGCCGACACATAGGCAATGAACAGCAATGAAGTGCATTAAAGTTAGTGGTTATAACAAAGCAAGTCGCTAAAAGATTAACTGTGTTCTGTGTAATTAAATAGAAGCTTCAGAAAACACACACATATAATACATATATATATATATATATATATATATATATATATATATATATATATATATATATATATATATATATATATATATATATATATATATATATATATATATATATATATATATATATATATATAAAACAATTGGCTGACCATTTTTAAAAAAATATTATGTCTTCATAGTCAGATTCTTATTTTTCCTTCCTACCTTGAACACATTAGGCACCTTCAGTTTGGGGGAGGGGATCCCTAGGGCATAATCAACCAAGACCATGGTGAGAATAGTGATGAACACAGCAAAATCACTGATAATAGACCGCACCTAAAAAAAAAGAGGGAAAAACATGTTTTTTGGGTTTTTTTACAACTGGTAACAAGCATTTACCAACACAAATTATTCGACGTGAATACAGTTCTGTTTCTATGACTGGATTTGAGTAGATACTTATATATGAAGACGCAAATTGAATGTTTATGTCTTGCAAAGTGCAAAGTGTGAATCAGCGAGAATTAAGTTAAAGCTTTTTAGTCTTGTTTTTGAACAAGTTTAATAAGATTGTGTTTGGTGTTTTCTATTCCGATGTGCTCTGAAAATAAGACAACATTTTCATTTTGCCTTTGGGTTTAATGTGTGTTAAAACAATGTACGCATTTCAGAAATGTGCTCACTGACTTCCTATTCTGTGAAAACGACACGAAATGTGTTAATGGCAGGGCCATGTAAAATCAAAGCTGTGCTAATTGTATTTAAGGTTTCGAAAATGTAACTGCAGATTGGCCAAATGCTTGCTGGCAACTTAGAAAATATCAAGAAGTCAACAAAAAACACCAGCGATAAATCTCTTTTTCAATCACTGCAATACCCATGAATTACCACAAGAGTGTGGTGCTGCACTTTGCAACACATTCATCATCATGTTTGAGTCATGATATTAGCTGCACACTGATCGAGATTATAACGAGTCACAGTACCTTTGTGGGGAAGTAATTGCTGAACTTGAACTCCTTGAGAAAGGCAGACATGACAACAGTAGAAAAGAAGAGAATGACACACCAGAAGAGAACATCTGGAACGTAGGGTCCATGAGGACCACAAGCAGTCCCCACAAACTCCCCTCTCTTTTCAATGCAATCCTGCAAGCGAGAAAAAGCAGGGCAGAGTTATTGTGACATCAAAGAAACATGCAGGATCCATGAGCTTTTATGCCAATGAAAACACAAAATTCTCAGACCAAAAATGTGCTTTTATAATGATTTTAGTGCCCTTTAATCTGATATAATCCAATATAATCCAGCCCACATGTCCTTAATCTCATCTTGTCTCATCCATCTGGATAAGCATGCCACTTTAAGATAAGCAAGCCAAAAATCCTTTTTTTTTTCCCCAGTTGTTTTGTCGAGCAAAAGGTTTGTTTGAATTTTTTTTTCTTTTTCTTGCTGAAGTCACTGACGTGACCTAAAATTTTGCTTTTGGTTTGCTGGGGGGGTGAGGGGGGGTTATAATAATTATTCATACCTTCACCTCCAGGGCTTCCCAGTAAATTTCAGAGGCAGTTACATTGTTGACTTCCCAGAACTTTACGGTGCCATTAGTGGGATCCGAAGGCTCAACACAAGCACATCTGAAACAGCAAATCAACTTTTTGATCAGTTTATAGTCCAAGGAACATTTGCTTAAATTATCACTACGAGAGGCAATTGCAAAAGACATGCATACTAACGAATATGTGGTGAGCTTGTCCAAGTTGTTATTCTTGTTAAAGGGAAAGAGTTCCCCCAGGTGCAAAAGTTTCTCCAAGGCTTCATAAATAAAGATGATGCAGATGAGCGAGGCAAACGCTTCCTCTGTGAAACGGGTGATGTAACAAACAAGGGAACTGGCATCTGTGGCCACCAGCAGAATACAGAGAAAAGCTGTCCACAGGCCAATGCAGGTTCTGAGAGACAGATAGGACAAACCGTACTCCCTGGGGAGAGAGAATAAATGGCATTGTTTACTGGTTGTAATGTGGTGAATTTGAGAATTGCATTATCGCGAATATTTTAGAAGCTCAGCGAAGGCAAAACAAAGCAAAATGATTTAACATGATAACTGACATACAACAAACTGGCTAATTTCAGAGGGCAGATATCTTATTAAAAGACAGAAAAGCTAATAAAAATCCTTGTAAAATACTATATATAAATAAATCACAACTAGTCTTTTGAACTGTTTTGTGAAAACAGGTTAAGAATTTTAAAACACTTTTTTTAAAGAAAAGGGACATCTAAATCAGAGGGAAAAAAACATTGCAGTAGCGAAATACAAAAAAGAACCAAATGAACCAAATGAGCACACCAATGAACCTTTGTGCAGGAAATGTGGAAAAGCTTTGGAAAAGTAAACAGGGCAAGAAGATTGGTTTCTCCTCACTTTCCAAAAACTATCCATCTATTATATTTTATTAAAAAAAAAAAAAGGTATGTATTCAATCACATTTTAAAAGAGCATACTTGCAGAATTTAAAAAGTATCTTTTCAAACACCAGCACAGGGCCCGTGCTTCCCAAAACGGTGAGGGGCTGCCCAGCAAACAGCGAATAGGCTATTCCTGTTAGTGACGCGCCAAACAGTGACTCAATTGCACTCTAGAGATTAGAAAGAAAGAAAGAAAGGAAAAAAAAACAGACAGTACTCATGTAAATGTATTGAAAAAGTTCTCATCCTGCTAAAATTCAAATACTTTGTAATTAAATGTAGAGAAGTGATATACGTATATATTTTTTAAAGCTGTTTTCTCGACAGAGAAAAGCAATAAAAAAACTGAACTTACTATTCTTCCCTCTGTTGCCTCGCCCAGCAGTCCTCCAAAGGTGATGACAGGGGACATGCAGGCACAGTACAGGAACAAGAAAGAGGCAACACACTGCAAGCTAATAGCATCAGAGTAATCTGACAGGTAGTGGGGGGCCTTGCGCTTGATGTCCAGAATAAGGCCACCAAACCACCTAAGGAAAAATTACAAAATATATATATATAATGATCTATCAGTATTATGAACAAACATTTAATCTTTTTTAATCCTAAAGTTATTTTTTCTCCAGGCCCTCCTTCAAACGATGAGTTCTTGGCTTAGTGCGACGGGCTCTATGATGAAAATGTAGAGCTGCAAATAGAGATCAGAAAAAAAAAAAGATGTTGCTATGGAAACCACTTCCAGACAGAACTGCAGCTCAAGTTTCTCCAGAAATAGTTGTGCTGCGGTAGACTTGGCTTTTGAGGAAAGATGTTATTTTTTTAAATGTTTTTCAGCTTGATTTCAAAAAGAATTTGCAGAAATATCTGAAATATTCAAAAATATTCCAAAATTATATTTTTTATTTTATCTGAGAAGGTTTGGGTGCACAGTGGCATAGTTGGCAGCACTGATGACCTGCAGCAAGAAGATCCTGAATTTGAATCCAGACCTGGGATCTTTTTGCTTGGAGTTTAGATGATTTCCCTGTGCATGTGTGGGTTCTGTCTGGATACTCCTCCGTTCCCCAACAGTCCAAAAAAAAAAAAAAATGACTGTAGGGTAACTGGTCTCTAAATGGTCTTAAGGTGAGAGTGTGTGCGGTTGTTTGTCCTGTATCTCTGTGTTGTTCTTCAGTGACCTGGCACCTTGCTCAGGGAATACACCACCTTTCACCCAATGCCTGCTGGAGATAGACACCAGCCCCCCCAGGACCTCACAAGGATAAGTTCATACAGCCAATGGATGGATGGATGGAAAATGTTTTACTTCAGTGTCCTCTACTCATTATGCTACAAATTTGATTAAAATTACATAGACTACAAAACCTTCTCTCGCAGTGAACCAAGTTTCATCGATTTCCTTCTTACTAGATTGTTACAAAAATGAATAAATGACCAAAAAAGCGAATGAATGGATGAGTATTTCATTAATACCAAATTAAATAATCTGACTTTAGAAAAGAATATCTAAAAAAAAATAGGCAGGCAGATGCCAAGTGCGGCACATGACAATGATGTTTCTGAATACCTTCCGGTACGCTGCAGTTCTGGACCACCATGGCCACTGTCTTCATCCTCCTCCTCACCCTCCACTAAGCCATTAGGCAAAAGGTTGCTTTTCTTTCTCTTTTCCTGTTTGATTAATAGCACGGGATTTATTATCATGTCAAACTGTCTTTAATTTCAATGTGTAAAACAAAATTTGCGCCAACCTGAGAAGGTACATTTTTTGGTGGCTCTATGCGTATTGATGGATCCCATTCCCCTGGAGGCAGGACAGTCACTTGATCAAGGAATTCATCAATCCCAGCAATAAGGTCATTCCGGTCTTTAGCTTTGTAGGCAACGTCATGGAAAACCTGGACAGAAAGAAAACAATCTCTTTCTTTTTTTCTTTTAGTGATCACATAAATGAGGTTCTATTTAAGCTAATCCTCTCTAGTTCAGACTGTAGGGTTGTGGTCTTGAAGGAAGGTGAACCCCTGCACATTCCCAGGTCTTTTTGTGGGTTCTCAGGTTTTCTTTCGGCATTCTTCTAAATCATTTTCTCGTCAACCCAAAGTGCTTTCCACGGTCCTTACTCAAGAGAAGCCACCCATTAGCTTGATGCTGATACCACCACGTTTTACTGTTTTAGCATGGTGTGTCTGGGGTGAGTACAGGTCGTCTTGTCAACCAAATTCTCACATTTGAGGTGTGGACTTCTTCAACTCCTCCAGAGTGACCCTGGGCCTGCTGGTGCTTTTCTGTTTCTGTTTTTGTCTTTGTAGGTTGGTATCGGTGCCATTTTCAGATGATAGACTGAACAGTGAATCAATGAGATGTTTGGGGAATTCTTTTGTAAACATCTTTAAACATATTGACAACTTTTTTACCCTACATGCCTTTCTAATTTGCTATTAGATCTTTTCTGAACACATACTGAGAATGAATTTGACGCAGGTAGATTTGTTTTTGTTGTTGTCAGTTGCACTGGGTTTTAATTATGTAAGTAAGAGCAAAGCTCATCATAATTCTTATTTGAAAATGATTTGGTGCACCCTCTAGGTGAATCCT
Organism: Poecilia reticulata; assembly: GCF_904066995.2. Lineage (NCBI taxonomy): Eukaryota > Metazoa > Chordata > Actinopteri > Cyprinodontiformes > Poeciliidae > Poecilia > Poecilia reticulata. The sequence continues at coordinate 32,190,870 of NC_088831.1, forward strand.
ACATGGATACAACAAATAAATTACCTTGCTTGACCCTAACAATGTGAAACTGCCCCTATTTATAACAGGTTTCTGCATATTTTTATTCAACGAGTGCATCTTTTTTAAAACCGACTTCAGTCTGGATCTGTTTTTTTTTTTTCACAGTCTTGGAGGATGACAACACAAATTCTGGACAAAATGGAGCACATGAGGGCTGACTAATCGCCAAAAGCAAGTTATGAAAGCTCTGAGCTGTGCTTCACACTTCGAAATGTTCCACCACTTTAGGGTTTGTTCTGAGTTCGGCTGAGCTGTGAATTTATTCAAAGTGCAGAAAATCTGAGAGTGACATCTGACTAGCATTTCACCAAACTGTATAATTTTGTAGAATATGGGATTGTGATGTATACAGGCTTCGGCGAACCCTTACCTCATCTGTCATAAGAGTTGCTATGGACCTCCCAATCTCATGATACTGAGTTCCCCTACCCAAAGGCCCCAGCAGAATAAATAGAAACCTAAAGGCAAAAATAAATAAATAAAAATGAACACCTTGAAATTGAAAACAAGTCATGGATGATTTGACATTACTTATTGAACAAGTAATGTCAAATATGGTTCAGAAGCTGAATCGGTGTTTCAGAAACCTTGTGGCAATTGGGACTTCAGCCAACCCGTTCAGCAGGACAGCAGGGGAAAGGCGAACAAATGCCACGACTGGCTTGTTCAGAAACTCGAGTTCTCCCACCAGCACATTACAGGCCTCCGCACCCGGCGGGATCTTTTTCATGAAATGAAGATCTATCTGGAAAAAAAAAGGATAAAAGGTGCAACATTCCACATGGTTCGGCTATGCAGCTCTAACTATAATCCTAAGAGTACCAAGTGCATTCACAGGAAGAGGTTTTTATTTACCGTTTATCCTTCAGTAAATCCATAAATGTATGAGTTTACCCAGTTCCCAGTCTGAATTTAATCCAGCTGTGCTAGATTTGTTTGTTCCAGCATTCAAATAGGGCACAGATGTGTGAATGAAATATTACAAAAGAGCATGCAAATATAGGTTATAACTTAATCCATTGCATAATAACTCATAAGAGCCAGTAAGCTAAAAAAAAAATTAAGATTCACAGATATGAATAAAAGCCTTTTTTATCAAAGGTGTTGATTTTTGTGTGATAATTTCATGAGGACGACAAATTCCCACTGGAGTGTTATTTGTTCCCTCATTCAGATGATGCATCTCTAGATAACAGCAGTTACCAGTGGGAGCTTTATTATTTATATTATTTTTTTTAGCATTTATTATCATTTTCTGTTTCTTAAAAAGTTTTTACTGAATATAAATTAGAACTTGACTATATAAATAATAATGTAGTTTGTCCTGAAATGTAGAACTTCTTCAAAAATTGACAAAATGTGAACTTATTTTCTCAGTCATTTCTGGGATATAAATATACAACCATAAAACTCAATCACTTCTTTACAATAGTTTCTGTGAATGTAAAACAGAAGCATAAAACGCACTGGCACAAAATATTGCGATCATATTTTTATTTTATTTTTTATTTTTTCGTTAATGCATGTGTTTGACTTTTCTAATACCTAACATGGTGATAATCCTAATCCCTCACTCGGTGGTTTTCTATGAAAGATAACCTCCTATTAATTTTTCGGAATGCCCAGTTGCGTAACAGTCTGATCGCGTTTGGTGTTTATCCCCCATATTTCACTTTGAAAATTTTAACAAGGACCCAAACTATGCTAAAAGTACTTACGATGAGTAAATCGGTTAATCAAAGAACACTGGAATTTCAACAGGGAATCCAGAATGATTTTCTGCACACATATGTAATCCCATGAAACCATACGCTCTTTTAGTAATTTTGTATAATTAAGAATAATTCTCAGAAATTATCAAAAAATTTGATATCAATTATCACCTTTTTAATATTAACTGACTATGCATTTTAAAAGTATCTAAATATGAATAAATTAAATACATTTTTGAAACATCAGATCTGTAATCTGCGTGTGCAGCCTAACATGCTGACCAGTTTTATAGGGAGAATACGTAATAACATGGTCAAAATACTGCTCATATTATTCTCCCAATTTTTTTTTATTTTACATTTTTAATATAATGCTTTGGAAATTGACAGTTTAATGGCCCTATATGGTGGCGTGATTATTATCTCTGTTAATCAGAAAACTGGACTTTTAAATCTGACCTGCCCTTCTGTTGGAGCTGAATAACAGTTTGGTGGATTTTTAATAGAAGGCCAAAAAAATTATAGCAATGCCAAAGATGAGTCCAACAGAAAATTAAACAAACACCTGAAATGATGAAGAGCAAGTTGAGGAAAAACTACAAGGAGTTAAGAAAAAACAGTACGATTGAAAACAGGCTGCCGATGAAGCTGACTGATGGAGAGAACTGAAGTAAAAATACAGAAAATTAACTTCTAACTATGAAAAGGAAATACAGGGATACCAAAACAGAGTATGACTAAACACAAAAGTGGTTATAAATATAAGACCAAAAGTGACAAGTGTTTGCTTGAATCATAACATATTCCCAAAAACATCCTCTTAAGAGAATAAAACATTAATAAAAACACAATTTTCACCAAACTGAGTTTTTAAACAAACTGCAAGAAATGTCCAACGGTAATTAACAACATGAGTGTTTCTTTTTCCTCTCATGTAGAAAGAGTTTTCTATTTCTTTAGAAAACTAAAGAAATAGTTTTCTTTAGTTAGCAGAAAACTATTGCAATTCCTTTTAGCAGACTACCAAATAAAATTATGAAACTGTAAATTAGCTTAAAAAGTAAAAGGAGTTAAGGAACAACAGTGAAATGCAGCAGTTTATACCTGATTTACCAAATCAAATCAGAGGTAAATTAAACAAATGGGTGGTAAATTATCAGTAAAACATCACATTTCCTCATCATTTTGACAGTGTTGCATTATTTTGTAATGCTTGGGAAAACAATATGGGCTATTTAGGATTTTTAGGAAATTGCTAGGATTGAAAGATTGCTCAGTATTTTGTTGCTTATTCCAGTGGTTATTTGATTTCCTCTGAATTCACAAAGTGTTTTCATTTTTTCACAATTTTTTTGTTGTGGACTTTTATTGGCTTTTGGATTTCCTGAATTTGAGTGCTTTTTGGAGTAGGTCATTCTGGCTTTTAATCTGTCTGTCTGCTGTCAGCATTTGGGTTCTTTTTTTCTCTCTCTCTCTCTCTCTCTAGCGACAGATGGTCTGTAAAATGCAGGTTAAAAAAATTGGTAATTTCTCCATTCACTTCTCATTTTGTTTCACTGTAAAAATATAGAACCTAATAACTTCATGGTCTGAACTTGTCCCTTTCTGTTAAAAATATTTAATGGAATGCAAACATGGGGTATCTTTCTTGGGCAAAGATTTAAATTATGGGTTAATCAAAAACTTTCTTGGCTTGTTTATAAAACAGTAAAAGCTGAAGAAAACACATTTTCATATTTTGTAAGCTGTGATTTAAAAAATGCAATTTCTTTTGGGAGATAAATTAACACACCTTTTTTTTTTGTATCCCAGAATCTCACACAGGTGTATTAACATAAGTTGCATATTATAGAAATATCATCACTCAATATTTTGAAGGAGCTCTCTGTTTGTTTGTTTTAAACATCAGACATTTAATGTGATGATGTGCTCCTAACTGTTGAAGTGAGAATGAACTCCATGGTACGTCTGAAAGAGTTTTGAAGGACTACAGGAACAGAAATATTGTTGCAGCTTATGAACTCTCAAAATTACTTTTATTCAGTCGCTCCACAGTACAGAAAACATTCTAAAATTTAAAAAAATTCAAAATAACCACTGTGTTATAGTGGTCTGGTCGGCCAAGCACGGCCACCAACCGCAAAATGCTAAAAGAAGTGTCCAAATAAGTTATTTGGATGTCATTTTGGTCTTTTTTTTGTTGCAGCAGGACCTGAAGATTTACCATCATAAATTCCACCAGATGACGGATGACTAAATCCTTTGAAGTTACTTCATGCAAATAGACTGACTAGTAGGGTGTCCTAACTTTTTCTTCATTTAGTATTCAGCGTTTGGTTAATATCTTTTTTTTGATGACTAAAACATGGTATATTTTTGTGTTAACTTTTATTAATTCCTGGTCTTTAAATATTTTTTTAAAAATTAGCTTTGATAATGCAAACATTTCTGTTGAACAAATGGATATTTATTGAGGTGTCCCAGTCTTTTTAACATGACAGCTTGTGCCAAATTTATATTTCTGCGATTTATTTAAATCATAGACGAGAATGCCATTTATGCATCTAAACTCACACCATCATCCATGCATGTTTTAAGGACTTTGTGCTGAAGTGCATGGAAATTTTGGGTATAATAATTCTCTCTTTTTGTCTTCAGTTGTAATAAGTGGTGTCTGTTCCTTAGAATAAATACTTGAGAGAAAAAAAATGACAGTAGATAAATGCTATACTTTGCTATTATTTACAGTTTCAGTGATTACTCAGGAATTACATTTAATTGGCAGTCGCATCATGTAAAAAACACAGTTGTGGCTAAGAGACTAAACCCTCAACCCTGATTTTAGAGCTTACAGTGAGAAGTGAAGGGCAAAAAAAAAAAACTTGACTCAAAATCATCTGTCACAATTACTAAACTTTCTTTTTGTGAGGCTGTATGTTGGGAACAGTTGTACCAACAATACCATCCTGTCTCCAGTTTTCCAACACTTTTCACAAACAGCCACAACAAAACTGTACACACTTCCACTGTACATACCTTGCTAAAGTCCACAGCACTGTTCTCTCTGCTGATGTCCCCTTTGCCATCAGGACCCGCTAACTGAGACTGAGATGCCGTCAGCTGACCTGGCCAAACCATTGAAATATTCAAAGTATTATATAAATGATGTCCTTGAATTATTTACAACGGCAATTTACATATAAACTTTTACATTAGATTCTCGAATTTAGGAACAATCAATTATAATGTAGTTTGCAAAGAGAAATCCACCTGCTGACTCGAGGTTTCTGTTTTTACGTGTCTCTTCCCAGAAGTAACAACTGATGGAGTCAATTTGATGCAGAAAAATACTGCTGATTTTAATGTTCCTTTTTGTCTTTTTCTCTTTTCTATCTTCTCAACTCATAACTGGTAGCAGAAGGTGGCCACTCCTACTGAACCTGCTCTGTACTGTATGTTGTTTCTTGTTAAAATCAAGTGGCTTTTCTCCACTGTCACCACATGCTTCTTTGCGATGAGAGATTTCCACAAAGTCAGCACCTCAATTTAACAACTGGGACGGCTTCTAGCTGATGCCTGCTGTATTAGAAGTAAAATATTTCAGTTGTAGTATTTTAATGCCTTGACCACCTTGCCATGTTTGAAAACTTTATTTTTATGGCATTAAAGCTACATTTGACGAAATCCCTTTAGAACTGGATTTAACCCTGAGAAATGATTACTGGAGGTCCAAGGATTGAAGACAGGCTGCGGATGAAGTTGACTGACGGAGAGAACTGAAGTAAAAATACATAAAAATAACTTCTAACTATGAAAAGGAAATACAGGGATACCAAAACAGAGTATGACTAAATACAAAAGTGGCTAGAAATATAAGACCAAAAGTGACACGTGTTTGCTTTAATCATAACGTATTCCCAAAAACTCAATAATTGAATTGTTTTGGGATCAATTGGATTTATTTGAATTAAATTTGAACCTAAACTATAATATATAAATTTGGTTTTAAATACCAGCTGCCTCAAACCTTTTGTGATGGCCTAAAGTCACACACAAAATAAACCAAGCAAAACAAAAACAAAAGCAATTTTTTTCAAATTTAATTAATTTTTTTTTTTATCAGAGCTCTTTTAAATAGTTGGCTTTTGTGAAATCCTCAATTGGGAATTCATTCTTTCAGTTAACAATAAAAAAGATACTTTACGGGACATTGTCTTTAAGATATTCCAAAACTGAAGTATGCAGAGGTTTGTGCTTATCTGGTTTCTCACCATTCTTGTCCAGATGGAGCTCTGACGCCCGCCGGCCCATGTCGGCGATGGAGCGTACAATCGGCAGGCGGTTAGCGAGCTTCTTCTGGTTCTGGTGATGGTGCTGCTTCAAGAGAGTTTCACGCACCTTCTTTCTGAGGTCATCTCCCAGTGGTGAGTATAACTCTTGGTGATCCAAGACCATTTCTGAGGAGCAAAACAAAAGCAAAATGCCTTTATCTGAGACACCCGGTCTAAAGGCAAAGCAGCTTTTCCAGTCGTTAGACCAGTATGTTATGACCGTCTTTGTTAAGACTCAGGATTGGCAGCATTAAGGTGCATCAACGTAAAAATGCATCCCATCTAAAACGTTTCCCAAAAACAACAGTAGTTAAGAAAAGAATTCACCTAATTGGTAATCCTCCCAATATTACAAACAGTACATTAAACAATAAGATATGCCCAAAGTTCAAGGATTACACACTAAAAGTATATGCTTCCTAAAAATATTCAATTTTACATTTTTTTTTAATTTTATTTCTAGAGAGATTTAAAAATAACAAAAGCCAGAACTAACAAAATCCCATTGCCTTAATTACCTGCAATCTCTTCAATGCTATTTGCCCTCATGTCAAGCAGCACAGTGCCATTAATGATGCAGCTTCGCAGCTCAAACAGACTGTGGAGAGACAGCGTGGCGACGTAGGGTTTGCTCCATCGCTCTCCCCCGTCCTCTACATCCTCCTCAAACTTCAGCCACCTGTAAGAAGAGTTTGAGTTGCCATCAAGTGCTGCCAGCAGACGGCAAACTGGCCGGCCATCTGTTCTAGCCGCAAAAGCAACACTCGTTCATTCTGGGGGCCCTCACATGTAGCTCTCATTTCTCCTTTTCCCTGTCAGCTTCACTCATTTACTCTCCTTCCTTATTGCTTTTTACCAGGGTATCAATGTAAATAAAATATGTCTTATTTACCATGTCAAGAGTACACCATCATTTTATAGAGGTGTCTGATAAAATATAGGGAAATCATGTGAAAATACTAAACAAGTTGCTGAAACACAAACATTAAATATAATCTGCAATCTACATTTCTCACAGATCGCTACCATGACTGCTCATGCTCGCAACCTCTGGGGATTTCTAAATTTTGCTACATTAAGATCACTAACATCACCTGGCACTTTCCCTCCACTCCGAGTCCTCTCCATCCCTCAGACAGATCTCATCCATCTCCGTGAAGAGGTCATGGGGGATGTGTTCCTCGTCATCGTCTTCTGCCCCCAGCAGGAACTGAACCCGCTGGGAGGGAGTGTCTGGCAGGGATTGCAATGTACAGTAAGACAAATCCAAATGACAGCAGACACATATTTTTGAAAGGCTGCTCTCGTGGCCTATACCGTAATTTGGAGACTCTCTTCCCTCCACCAAGGGAAGGGTTCGCTCTCTGCTCCTCCTCCAATGTTTTTTCCCGTGGTGACGATGCCTGTGATGGCTACGATTCCTGGTACTGCCTAAAGGGACATGGACCCCAATGTAGAGAGTCCTGTGACCTGGAGACAAATGCCAAAGTGGTTAATTCAGAAAGAATAAACAATTTTAGTTTGGAATAACTGATGCATTTCTGATTGATGCATGTGACTCATTTCAATAATTACTGGCACAGCTGGACTTATTGGAAAACCATGCTTGTTATGCTTGCAAAAGCGTAATAATTCAGGACCTCCCTTGATGTATTTTACCTAATCAGGTCTGATATGCTGGCTGATTTGTTTTTAAACCAGTTTGTAGTATCCACAGAGGAATTCTAGGTTTCTGCTTTGCTGACATAAGCAAAGTTTTTGATGAAAAAGATTGCTGTCTCATGGTATGTGTGGCTGTTCAGGGGCAATGAAACAATGGCTGCAAGTCATACAGATATGTCATTTAACTTCTTGTCTTTCTTGTTTGTTCCATAACTATGTCACATGAAGCTTGTACATACAGAAATACACTCCAATGATTTTGTTCTGTCATTATATCCAACAATGTAATGTGATGGTAATACATTTTGAACAGTTGTTGGAATCTATTACAGATTGGTAAGTTGTTGATCTACAAAGGTCATGCATATATTTATGCCCACCAGCCTAATAATGTAAATGGCAAAGTGGTAAATGTGCTGTACTTGTATAGCGCTTTATCAAGTCCAGAGGTCCCCAAAGCACTTTTGCACCACATCCATTTATTGCGTGAGACGCTCTTTGCTGCCAAAACAACCCTAGTGGAGCATAGAGGAGCGACTGACCATAACAGATCCCCGAATGTGTGCTGTGGTATCGAGTACCAAAATGTTAACGCCACATCCTTCAAGTAAGTTGCAAGGTCTTCAGCAAACTGAGCTACAGTAGCCCTACTGCTGTAACGTACCACAGAGAAAAGGTTCCACCGTGACACTGTCGTCAAGTTACCACTGTTCCTTTACTGGACCAGTTTTGAATGATACTGAGCAAAGCAGACCGGAAATGCCCAATAAGGACTAAAAGATTTGGTCAGTGTCAAATTAATCTTTATCCTTCCCCATTTTTCCTGCTTCTAATTCATCCACTAGCCACCAGTACCATGACGAAGAGGTCATGAGCGTCATTCTCTCTACCTGTCATTTAGCTATGTCTGATTAATGCAGGCACAACTGTTGTAGTGCTGCTCTGTGATCTACTGAAGCAATGCAACACTGACATAATCTTTGATCAATTTTGTTTATTTCAAAATGAACGTGTATGTTCTCTAAGCTGTTCCTGGAAGTGTGGTGCGTCCTAGCAGTAGGTTGGTGTTGTTATCTCTCTGCACAAATGATCTAAAGGTTTTATTGTTAAAAGGAAAGAAAGATTAACTATTAACAATAATTCAGAAACAAGCTGAGCTGACGCTTCAGAGGCCTTTATTGTTATCTTATTCTGCAGATAGAGAACATTCGCCACGGCTTTAAGTCATTCTAATTTGCTCAGTCCCACCATTTGTAACTTTGTTTAGAGTCGCTTTGTCTTTCTTTGAGTGATCATGAAATTACTGATGCAAACTGAGCTCACCCACAGCTTCTGCCTCCTACTCTGCTCCTCTCTTAACAGCAAAAAAAAAAAGCTGTCAAGAGGGAAAGCAGCAGTTGTTAGGACAGAGTGGGTGGACTCAGCTGCAGCAGCTTTCTGCTTTCTGCTTTTTTGTTACCTTCAAAATCCTCCTGCTCAAAGTTGGCCCTCTGCTGGGACCGGGTTCCTCCCCGATCCACCACTGCCTCATCGTCATTCCTCTGTGAGGAAAAGGCACAAAAACAATCCCCAAAAAGACAACAAAAAAAAAATAGTTTTCAACTCACATTTGTACAAATTAAACATGGAGACATATGAAAAAACAAAAAGAAAAATGCAACTCCCACAATGCAGCCGGGAAAACAGCATCAAATAAAATCTTTGTTGACATGGTGTTCCCTTACAGTTGAGGGCATTATGAACAAACACATTATCCCCCCTTTGGATAGTGCAGTTGCCTTGGAAACTAATTGCATGTCTTTATGTTGAGAAGAAATGGTCCAAACAGAACACTTGTTTAGATTAGAACCATATAATACCCACCAACAGTTTACTTCTGTTTAATTCTGCTCATGAAACTTGACTTGGTGTGATATGTACTGCTAAAGTAATCTAATCTCAGTTTATTAAAAAAAACAAAAAACTTATTTGAACAAGTCTGTGTTCTTCTTATCTTCTTTTTTAAATGACATATTTAATAAAAGTCTTTCTCTTTGAGCTAACCCTTTGGTTTCCATTTGAAAAATCATCAAAGGACGAGTAAAATAAGGATTGATGAGCTGCAACATCTAATTTTATTTTCCATGTAATTAAAAATAAAATAGTTTTTAAAAAAGAACAGAAGACATTGGTGGGACATTTGCCTGGTGCATCGGACCAGAACTGACCAGGGCGAATTCAGTTTTTTTGTCCCATATTATTACTTCGTCCCACCCTCGGACAATTGAGCCTCAAAGCTATCCATCTTTCTCTTCAGCTGAAAAACCTGCTTCTAGAAACTGAGTAGTTGGGACTGTTTTCCGCATAAACAAACACCCACAAAATTCTGACCAATCACACAATAGCTTTGCATGTAGTGCAAAACGTTCACCAGAGTGATTGTAGGGGTGGTTGACATAATGCTGAGAACAAAATCATCTGATTTTTGTCAAACTACTTTTGTCAATGAGAAGTAATTTCAGCAGATCGGCTTGACCATGCAGGGCCCTTTGATAATTTGTAGAGTAATCGTTTGCTGTAATCACAGCTGCGCCTCTTTTGGGGCATGTAGCTTTGCACATCTAGAGACACAAGCTTTTGCCCATTCCTTGTAAAATAGCTTAAGCTCAGTCAGATTGGATGTGGAGCTTCTGTGAACGGGAGTACCACAAACTCTCAATTAAATGCAGGTCTGAAATTTGAATGGGACTACATCCATCATCCTCTCAATTCTGACAAGCTTCCGTAGCTCTGCAGAAGAAAAGTATCCCAGCAGCACGATGAGGCCGCCACCTTGTTTCTCTGGGAGGGAAGGTGTGTTCAAATCAACCTAGATCTGGATTGCTGGATTTACAATACTTAATCTGTTTTGATTGTATGGACAAAAAGTTTAATTTTGGTCTCATCACATTATAACACCGTCTTCTACATATTTAGCTTGTATCTCACATGGTTTGTGGCAAACCGTGTGCAGAGGCAGGGGGTGTGGGGGGGGTCAAATCCCATTAATATAAGTTGAAATTTCTGCTTGTAGCATAATAAAATGTGAAATCATAGCCTTTTTTTAACATCATGTGGTTACTTCTCTGATCGATCCTCTTCATTTCCCCCCAGTTTAAATAAATGGCCATGTCTTGATATACTTGCAGTTGTAGTGTCGTATTAGCTAAGTTTAAGGATGATGTGGTCAGCAACGCTCCACAAAATGATTGAAATACACACAAGGGAACTATAGTTTGGTGAGCTCTAAAGGCAAATGTTCCCCTGGGCTTTATTCAACGTCATCACAGTTAAGAAGGTTGAACAGAAATGCGCACCACACTTTTTCAGATTTTTTTTTATTTTTTATTATTATTTTCTTTCCACTTCACATTTATGCACAATTTTGTGTTGGTCTATCAAAATAAAACTCCAATAAAGTATATTGAAATTTCTGGTTGTGACATAGTAAAATGTGTAAAAGGTGAAGGGATAGAAATGGTCTTCCAATAAACAGCGAGGCAAATCATGTCCGTGGTGTCTACGTGAAAAGATTCAGATGTTGGAAGAAAGCTGCTGTTTACCGTGAGGATGCTTATGCAACATCTATGAAAGGATAGGAGTGTGAGGAGGTGGTGAAAGGCTTTTCATAAAATCAACAGAAATCATTATTATCTATTCAGCAGTGTGTAAAAAGCATATGAATATCTGCTTTTACCTTTTCATAAACGAAAAGGATCTCGCTCTAATGTGTTTGTTGTCGGGTTGTTTTTCCAGATAGAAATTTCTTAATGGTTCGGAGGCTTACAAACACTAATCAGACAAATTCACAACACAGCATGTACACTCTGAGCTGAACTGTGCAGCCTCACAGAGGCATCATAATGAGGAACTAGTCAGTACAAAGGTGACATAATCAGTGTGGTACATGAGGAGGAGGAGGAGGGTGAGGCAACTATTTCTTCAAGTCCACCTCAGTGTGAATGTGCAGCCTCGTCTCTCCAGATTTACCCTGAAATACGAGGATTTGCTTTGAATTGTAAAATGCATAAAGAGGTGGAAGCAAATAGCTACTTGCAAATAAGTATTTTAATTTGCGAAACAAATAAGGCGTCCTTTTACATTGCCACATGAAGTAAGATCACTGCCATTCGGTGAACATTAGCATCTAATTGTAACATGAATGCCGGAAACTACCAACCTTTCTCATCAAAAGGTGACAGAACCCTCCTAGCACCTCCCAGGCTCAATAATTAACGTCTTGTTTGTTTAATCAGCACCAACTCCATAGTGTTAATACAACAATCAGCAGTTTTACAAGAGGGTCTTTTGCTGGCTATTAATTCATAGGAGATGGATGAACTAAAACACCCAAAAGCTACACTAAGGATTACATTTTACACTTGATGCATAAGATAAAATATGAATTAACACGTGGGAAATTAACAAAGACCTTCATAGGGCAAAAATATCCTTCACTCTGCACATGCATGCACACAAATCTTTAGTTTGTGTACAAATATGTCTAGTTTTTAGAGTGCCACTGAATAGGATTTAAAAGTAATATGGAATAAGTCAAAGCACTTATCACAGCAGGTATTTTTATCCTAAAAGGGACTCCAGCTTGTTCCGCAGCCATCTTGACCACCAGTTGACCATGGAGACATTATTTTAATGAAGGAAGCTGCTGTTCACAGCTGCAACGCCATTTGGGCAGGCCTGATGCTCATAATCTGACTACAGGAAATGGATAAGCATTCCTGGTCAGATTAAAACTGTCTGTATTTCATACTTAAATACCAGATCCTGTTCTGCATGATCAAAAGGCTAACATACAGGCTCATATGGAGGGAAAATATTCTACCCCCTCTGACCTGTTTTTCCATGAAATAGCATAAGGCAGCATAATTAACAATGTCATGAGAAATTTAGCATAAAACAACAATCAAGATGCCTGGCATCAAACAACATCAAACCCCACATAAAGATGCATTTGAACTTTTCTCTTTCTTTTAGGATATCTTGATAATGCACAAAACAGTTTGAGTCATTTCAGAATCAGAAATCGGGTTCACTGGTTTCAAATTATTGAAACTGAGCAAGTTAGCTTAATTTACATTTAAGCACAGTGACCAATGTCCAAAGTGTTACACGTCATATCTGAAAACATTTTTGAAAAGCAGCAACAAAGAAAAATGTGTAATATTTAAAAAAATAAATAAAATCACACATAAGAATGCAATGTACCAAACAGACCATGAAAAGCAAAAGAGACTTAGGCTGGGAAGGACCAAATCAAAAGATTTAGATAAACCTATCAGCAGAGAACAATTATTAGGTGAAGAAGATTTGTGAATCTTTTTAAAATTATTAAAACAGGGTCAACATTTTTACAATTTTTACAAATTTATTTGGTTTAGGCTTTGTTGTAGACTTCAACAAAGTTCTGACATAATTCTGGCTGAATACTTACTGGTTTGAATCCAGCTTTTAAGCAAAATCACTTCAGTATGTTTCAAAGGATGCAAGGCCAGGCTTTGATCACAGTAATTCTACACCAATTGTGCAATGTACACTGTTCATTTCACAGAAATGGGTGGATTAATGAAGTGAAGGTCTACCAATTTCTTCAACTTCATCCCAAATGAAAAAGAAGCTGGTGAAAAATTGAAAACAAATGGATCTTCAAACAGAACAATGATTCAAAAACACACATAAAAACTGGTTTTGTAATATATGCCCCAGGACAAACTTGCTTCTGCAAAGTTTCATGCTTCAAACCTCTTAAAACCAGAAGAATTATATGAGTTATGACGTATGGCTAATCACAGAGGCAAAACCAGGAAACCAGCAATTATGATAAGAGTTTCAGCCAGAACTATGCCAAATGGGTTTGGACGGCTACAAAAATGAATGTACGACTTGGTGAGGGTCGTTTAACCAAACATTACTGTGGGTGTCTGTTCATACACTGTTAAACAAGTTGGAAGATTTTCTGCCACTTTTATGTTGTTTAATTATTTCTCTTATATGTTTGGAAGAGGCTAATAAAAGACTTAATAAAAATGTATCTGTCAGGAATACATCACACTATAATCTTATTAAAGATAAAATATATTTTATTCCAAAAGATTTGGAAAAATTCTTTGGTTAAAAGAAAAATAAAATCAATGCATTATTAATAGCTGAAAATCCAAATAGAATTTATATTCGTGATGAGAGCATATAAACTTCTGACCGTCACTTTAATTTCAAAGCTGCATTATAATTTCTAAACAGTGTTGCTGGGCAACATACGCGAGAACCAGACGCTACTGTTAGTCTGAGCTCTGATTACAACACAGTTTTATGTATCCTATATTGTTTCAAACACTGATACTTTCTAGACTAACGTTCAGCTTTTACCCAGAGAAATCATGTCAGAGGACTGGCAAAGCACACAGCAGACATCATATGACAGGA